>NC_088647.1:28667469-28684969 GCF_964019385.1 Sycon ciliatum
CTCTCTCTCTCCCCCTCTCTCTCTCTCTCTCTCTCTCTCTCTCTCTCTCTCTCTCTCTCTCTCTCTCTCTCTCTCTCTCTCTCTCTCTCTCTCTCTCTCTCTCTCTCTCTCTCTCTCTCTCTCTCTCTCGACGATCGATCCCGGAACAAGAGGGACCAGGATGCCTTTCTCAAGGACCCATATGCCTTCGGAAAGAAATTGTTTCAACCAACCAACCATGTCAAACCCACTTTCTCTGACACTACCTGCTTTGAGTACTTCCAACACACATATGCAGACCAGGATCGTGCCACTTCGTACGAATCCTGCCCCAGTGCAGGGAAGCCCCGGGATTGCACCCACCCAGTCGATGAGGGGACCCCTACATGGACTGAATTTCAGAATGTTTTGAAGAAGTGTCGCAACACCTCTGCACCGGGTCCTGACAAGATACCTTACATAGTTTGGAAGCTTTGTCCCTCCCTTCAATCCATTCTTTTCACCATCTTTGGGCGGGTTTGGGAGAGCAAGATCATTCCAAGGCAGTGGCAGGTAGCGTGTATCACACTCCTGGCCAAGGGGGAGGTGTCTGATGATCCTTCGAAATTCCGACCGATTGCTCTAGCGAACACGTCCGGGAAGATCTTTTTCACCTTAGTTGCAAAGCGCCTCTTGAAACATATGCTAGGCAATAAGTTCTTCGATGGTGACAACCAGAAAGGATTTATGCCTGCAAAGGCTGGGTGCTTAGAGCATACATCACTTTGTTATGAGGCGATGCGTGATGCAAAGACGGCAAAACGCCAAATTTGCATTGCGTGGATAGATTTGAAGAATGCATTTGGTTCAGTGCGCCACAATCTGATACAGTATGCTCTAACCCACTACAGCCTTCCTTTGCAATTCAGGAAATTAATTTTTTCCTACTACGACAGTCTTTGCGCTTTCGTCGTACAACCACACACACCCACCTTTAATTACAACATTGGTGTTTTCCAGGGGTGCCCCTTGTCCCCGGTCCTTTTCAATATTTGTTTCCAGCTTCTGCTGGACTCACTTGCAGCCCCTGAATTAAGTTGCCTCTCCTATGATTTTAAATCTGCCCCTTTGCAAGTGTCCCAAACAGCTTTTGCTGATGACTTAGGCATCTATAGCAAATCTAGTGCAGGTTGTCAAAAACTCATTGCGGTCACGGAGGACTTTCTCTCGTGGACCCAATGTATGCAGGCGGCGCCGCACAAATGCAAAAGCAGTGCAGCAAAGCTTGTAGATGGCCGGTACAAACCTTACGATCCCTGCCTGACAATGTCAGGGAGGAAGATCGCTTTCATTGACACTGCAGAGTTCAAGTTCCTGGGGCGAAGGCTGCATGCTGATTGCTCTGAGCAGACCCAGCGGGAAGACATCCGTCAACTCACTGTATCTCTCATGCAAAAAGTAGATGGCTCTTGGCTTCAAGACCACCACAAGCTATGGCTTTACCACCATCTTGTAGTGCCCAAGCTTTCTTGGTCTTTCCAGGTTCTTGAACTCACACAAGGTTTTGTACGTGAACTGCACTTTATGTGTTTACCATTTCTGAAGAAATGGTCAGGCCTACCTCGATGCGCAAACTCTGCCATTCTTTTTATTGGCAGTCGCAAACGCTTTGGCTTACGCCTCCACTACCTTCCTACGGTGTGGAAAAAGTGCCAGTCCATCAAATGGCACATTCTTCGATCGAGTGGGGACGCGCGCATGAGGGCGCTGTACACTCTGCGTCGGAGTAAGGATGCGAAGCTGACAAAGCGATATGCGGCGACAATAGAGCTGGAGTGTGCAGAGGCATCAGTAGGTTCAGGGACTCTCCGTCCACCGTCATCTTCAAGTCATCGTGCAGGGTTGGGTGCTCGTGCTCCGAAGCAGCATTCCAAACCCCCGAGGAAGGATCTCCTTCAAACATTTGAGGACATCAACGCGCAGGAGCAGATTTTGAGGCTGAAGACTCTTCAGGTGCAAGGCAAGTGGTTGGAGTGGACATCGGTGATGTGGCAGGACCTCTCGTGGAAATCCCTTTTGTACGGTGGTACTGGTAAGGATTTGAAATTTCTTCTCGCATCAACCCTCGACGTGCTACCTTCTCCGACGAACCTACGCCGTTGGGGAAACACCGTAGTGGATCCGTACTGTAGTTTGTGCCGTACCTGGGCCTGTACTACGCGCCACGTGCTTGGCGCTTGTCGCGTAGCGCTGGACCAGGGACGTTACACCTGGAGGCACGACAACGTACTCGGGGTCATCGTCAGGAACATGCGTGAGGAGATTCGAATCCGCACTGCTGCAAACACCGTACAAACCGAAAATTCAAATGAGCTTGACTTCATCTCGTTTTGCAAGGCGGGAGAGAAGCCAGTTCGCGTTCAGCCCAGACGAAAGTTGGTTACGACTGATCTCCTGTCAGCGGCCTCAGACTGGAAACTTCTTGTCGACTCAGTTAGTGCAAAGATTTCTTTCCCTAGCTGTGTTGCACTTACCACCCTAAGACCAGATATAGTTCTGTACTCTACGAGTCGTAGGATTGTATTCTGGATGGAGTTGACAGTTTGTGCTGAGGACAGATTCAGTGTCAGTAGCTCGCGGAAGGACAGGCGGTATGCGGATCTGGCCGATCAATGCCGAGCAAACGGGTGGCAGGTCGTTTCTTTTTCGGTTGAGGTAGGTGTGCGTGGTTTCATCCCGGACTCTCTTCGGAGGGCTCTGAAAGCGCTTGGATTTTCTAATCGAAGAATAAAATTTATTTGTAATTTGTGCAGTAAGACGTCTCTGCGAAGCAGCTACATCATCTGGTTGCGGCGTCAACAAAAACACTGGTCGGAAGATCCACTTTTCTGAGGTACTGTATGTGGGGCTCCGTTTATTGAGGTGCGTTGAAATTTATTCTCTTTATCTTATTATTTCTTTTCTATAATTTCCCCATATGAGTTCCTATCAGTTGCTGTGAACACCTTGAGTGGAGAGCGCTTGCTCGAGCGTTGAACCGGGTTCTTAATCCACCATACCCAGTTCGCAAGGCTGGGCGGGGTTGTGAGCAGGCTTTCATTTCATCTTTTCTTATTATTTCTTATTATTTCTGCTTTTCATCTCATTACAAAAATTCTGCGCTTTTTCTCCATCTGCGCATAAAATCTAGACTGACAACCTGCTTGTTAAATCATGCACCTGCTTTCAGGCGTAAAAACCCTGTTGTAGAGGTCTCAGTCCTCATTTGTTAGACTTACCTGTCTTTATAAATGTAACTTACTTTCTCTCTCTCTCTCTCTCTCTCTCTCTCTCTCTCTCTCTCTTTATCTCTCTCTCTCTCTCTCTCCCTCTCTCTCCCTCTCTCTCTCTCTCCCTCTCTCTCTCTCTCTCTCTCTCTCTCTCTCTCTCTCTCTCTCTCTCTCTCTCTCTCTCTTTTTTTCTCTCTCTCTCTCTCTATCTATCTATCTATCTCTCTTCCTCTCTCAGTAACAGTCAAAAATACCCGATAACGGACGGCACATGCGCCTCAAAAGCGGAGCTGGGAAAATCAAATAACATCGCATAGAGCTGATGTGAAAAGGGGGAAGTAGTAAAGTGATATCTCAGTAATCGAGATTCAAATTCCGAAGCCTGCGTCCGTGACAGCAGTGGTAGAATTGGTGCGAGAAATCAATCACCAGACAGTAAGAGGTTCTGCTAGTAGCCAATAGCTACTCATGTATGCGCATGCTGGATATGACATCATGCAGGTCCAAGCAATGCACACAAGCATGTCCTCTTTTAACACTACTTCGAAGTATCTGTTATCACCTTGCACATTTGTTTTCCTAGGGCATGCCACACTAGAGAGAAAGTGTGAAATTCCGAGTGATAGCTTTTTTCCCTATACAACATCACTCATGTACCTGAATCACTCATTATCTACACACTCCACTGATGAGCTCTGTTGCTGTGTTGGAGTGAACCGCTGTCTGCTGGGTCTGAATATCAACATCTCAATGGGATTGTCTTCGCTATGGTTAAAACTTAAATAATGAATCGTCCTCGCTATGGTTGTGATGTGAATGGGTCGGCCATCAGCGAATCGGGGAGTGGAGGTTTGCCTGATATTTACTGGGCGAGTTTGTGGCTAGATTCTCACCATAGAATTACATTCTAATGTATATGTTTAGATCAGGGCTATGTCTGTGCGTACGTGTGTGCTTGAATTTGTTATTGTATTCCTTTTTGTTAATGCACTTAGATACATGGGGTTGATGGCCAGTGCAAGCAGACGGTTGGCGTCGAGGGAAGAAACTGTGGAGAGTTCTATGCCCCAGACGCTGTGCATGTAACAGATGATGAACGAGTGATCATTGCTGATACTGGTAACCACCGACTACAGGTATGGTGTTGGTGTTTCGCTACTGTTGTACTTGAACACTCCACATCCTACAACCTGCACAGAGGCAAAAACATCTAGGTTCTGTCTACCCCTGCTCTGTCTACCCTGCCCATTCCACCCCTGCTCGATCCACCCCTGCTCACACATACATGTACATGGCGAACTCTCACGCGCACTTACACACACACACACACACACACACACACACACACACACACACATGCACACACACACACACACATCAACACACACACATGAACACACACACACACACATCCTGGTCCTGGTCCTGGTATACACTGCCATGTAGGTCACGTGTTTCTCGTTGAGCGAGACGGAGACGAGAGGAGAAATGAGCGTTGGTGATGGGATAAGTCGTTTCGCCTCTTGAAACGCCTCTTGCAATTCTGACATTGCAATTGGAACTTGTCCCTTTCATCAGCAGTTGGACGCCTGGTGGATCGGTTGCAGTTGTGGATAGCAAAGCCCTGAATCGACTTACAGCAACGTTCACAAATGGAACAGTGAGCGGGACAGCACGGTTTCCGAATACATAGGCGTACAGGTGAAGAGCTTGTGGCATTGGCAACATTCGGGGCAGAACAGGACTGGGTACAGCGATGTTCTGCAATGCCACCCGCACTCCGAAACTATCGGTGACACTGGGAGCACTGGCGGCTGTTGGCTTGCTGCTGGACTGGTTTACGCCGTTCCATGATGCACTTGTGGCGGGCAATATCTTACTGCCGAGCAAAGCTTGCTTGCTGTCACTCAGATCGTTCCTGCGCTGTGTCAAACCATGACTTGTCGGCGATGTTTATTCGTCGCAGGTCGACCCTAATTGCGTCTCGCCATCGTTTCCGCGGGCCACACGCTGGGTATGGCGGCAGCAATGTGCCAAACAACAACATCCGCGGAACACACACACACGCACACACACACACTATCATGTATTGTACTTGGTCCGTTTCATCGCAATTGTCGCTTATCTATCGCAACTAAGAACAGGAGTTATTTTATCGCTCTGTAAAATTTCTAAAACGCATAGCGAGGAACCATGATACAGGATTCCTCTCCGCCACAAGAAAAATAATTCAGCGATGGAATTTGATGAAGCAAGTCGAAGAAAGGAAGCAACGTTACAAAAAATGTACAAAAGAAAACAGCGACGGAGCGCGTTCTTGCACTCACGCTTTAGTTTATCCGACTCTGGCTCTGTATCACTCGAGCTGATGTCACTTGAGCTGACATTCGCTGGTGTGTTTAGCTGCTGGCGTAGAGTATCTCTTGCTTTCTCCGCTTGGCGTATGGCAGCGATGGGAAAGGAACAGTCGTGACTGTCACTTTGGCACTTGGAGGAGCGTGGGCAGCGTGACCGGTGTGTCACCACTGTGTGTTTCAACAATGTTTTTGAATCAGGCACACATCCCTCTCCAGACAGCAGTCATACGCTCTGCTGGATACGCTGACAAAGCCTCTTGTACTGCCGCTGCCAGGTCGGACAATGTCTTCTTTGTCACCATCTCGCCATCAGTTTGCAGGCTTGCAAAGAATGCCAGGTCGTTGCACTTGCAGTTCAAACGTGGCGACTGAGCTGGCTGGCCTGGCCTTGACTGTCACGCTCTCCAGGTCAGGATGTCGATTTCCCCTGCTACAGGTCCGGTCTTCGAGCTGCGCTTGGCTTTTCGCTGCAGTGAATGTGTGCATTCGCTGCAGTGCATTCACTGCAGCGAAAAGTTCCCCACTTTCCCATCACAATCGTACGAATCGCGATGCCACTGGCGCTAGTCTCGATGGTTTTTTCTTTCTGGTCTCCTTTGATCTTGCCATCACAACCTCCCAAACGAATATGAGTTAGATATCGAGATCGGACTGGGTTTTACCTGTCAAAAGGTGCGTGGGAGATAAGCGACAATTGCGATGAAACGGACCAAGTAGTTATACTGTTTATGTTGGTAATCCCAATTCAAGTCTTGCTTCGCACACTCACTTCTAGCCACCGTGATCGTGAAATGAGGATACTGGTCATAAGCATTTGACCAAGTTATTGTCTATTTCTAAATCATCTTTTATCTCTGCTGTCTGCCTCCATGCCCTCCTGTGCAGATCACTGACCAAAACTTCTCAGAGTTCAGCACTATAGGAATACGTGGAATAGAAATTGGCGAGTTCCATGAGCCAATTGGTGTTGTCCTAGTCAACCACAGTGTACTGGGCCCGTGCTTTGCTGTGGCAGATAACTACAATCATCGGATTCAGGTCAGAAACGTAACCAGACAGTACACACTGTACATGTACAGTTGTATTGTGTAAAATCCCTCTCCTACCCACTAACAGTGTACTGTGGTATACATAAAGATAGAACTAGCCTATATCACTGTTCAGCATCAAGTTGTGGGACTGTTTTCAATCATGTAACAGAAGATGAAGCATTATGGTGATCTCATTAGGCACAGATACATAGCTGAGCGAGGGAAACTAATCTCACAACAAAGGGGTGACTGCAAGCATAGGGCTTCTTCAAGGACGGACCAACGGTCACTTTTCGGGATCATGTGCGAGAAAATTTTTGAATCGCTGGTTAACAGGCGAAGCCCAGGTCACATTCAGTTTGTCGAGAATGGACGCGTGGAGGTGAAAGAAGCAATAGGATGGCGCTCAACTTCATGTCCAACACTCGTGTTGACTCAGAGCAGCTTCCGGGAAGCCCTTTCATGGCTTGGGCGAAAATGAACAAGCTTCAAAATCAATCCAAGCTCTGGTTGAGACAACCCTGTCACATTTCGTATACTTTTCAATGCGCGACCTGTTCACCACAATCTCGGGGTGAGTGCCTTTTACGGGCACGGCGTGGTGTCCTTGAAAAAGCACTATACTCCTTTTGACCGGTGGTTCAAGAGTTGCGGAGATTCGCCCTCAATTTATCTTTCCTGCCTCTGGATCCAGATCATTATGCATTGCCTGACCTACCTGACCCTTCTGTCTGTGAGTCAATGCAATAGGAGCGCTTTATGTGTGTGTGTGTGTGTGTGTGTGTGTGTGTATGTGGTGTGTGTGTGTGTATGTATGTGTGAGTGCTGTGTGTGTATGTGTGTGTGTGTGTGTGTGCGTGCGAGCACACGTGTGTGTGCGTACATATATACATGCTCGCACGCATTTACAACTCACTGCATCCGTTCTAGAACTACGATAGATCGGCACTTGAACAGAGTGCACATATCCGCATGCGTCATAGCGCCTGTACAACCATAGATCGACACATTAACGTACTTAACCGTACACTTCCTTGAAATGAATATTCCATAGGGGAACACATTCCTTCTATCGTGTTTTCAAACAAATATCAGTCGAATACTCGAATAATCCTTGCAACCCTAATTACGAATCTCACAGATAATTATCTTCTATGTACACTGGTACTGTACAGGTTGTGCCATGCAGTGGTGAGACAGGATATGCATTTGGAACAGAAGGTAGTGGTCAAGGCCAATTTCAATACCCAAGCGGCATCACAGTGTACCACAACAGATTGTTAATTGCAGACGAGAACAACCATTGTATACAGGTATGTTATCATGTTCAGCTGGCACCCACATCAACAACGATACCAAAGACGACGACAACCGCAACGACGACGACGACAACAACAACAACAACCAAAACAGAAGCAGCATCAACTTCATTTTCCTATCGTTGTGTCAGGAATTTTTCTAAAGTCGGTGGATGCTCCGAATGGTTGGAAATGGCATTTGCAGCTAATTGACGACACGGGTCTGACTGCTGGCTGTAGTCTGAAACACATGAGCAACACGTCAAACTTCGCACTCACAAATCTGCAAGAAAAACACCACTCTCTGCTCAATATGCATTGCTCTGCTAAATTCACCCTGTTTCAGTTGAGCTTCAGAAGGATTCTGGAATCTGACGGGATGTGTTAATTGGGTGGATGCATGCAAACTTGACTTGTTCTAGAAATTATAGACGTACTTTGGGAATTCTTCTGTTTCTGAGACTTTACTGCTATTGATAATCCATCTACCAGGCTAAGCACTAGACAGGTTCGGGCAAGAAAACATTCATTCAATCAGAAATGAATGTGTACGTCATGCAAATGCTTGTTGGCCATGTTTGCCTGTTACTTGTCCTTTTCAGTGTAAGAGTGTATAGGCTGATGTGAAGTTAGACTCTTAAACATCATGTCTATACATCATGTCACAAACCAAACAGTGTCTGTGCTACAATAAATACATACATAGTAATCAAATGTTGGTGCCAGGTCCATGTCTTACCTCAGGTTTTGAGTTTTTACAGTTGCACACCAGTAACCTTATCATCATTACAGTCATAATGATAGTAGCTATGCACTGTGTGTTGGAGTATTATTCTTACACTCCTGTTATATCTATACTCTTGCTGTCACCACAGTGGTGTGTGTGAATGTTCAATTTTTTTATTCCTGCAAATGGTGATGACCGTCGATGGAGAGTATATCACTTCGTTCGGGTCTCAGGGCAGCGCTTTTGGGCAGCTGTGCCAACCGTATGATGTCGCTACAGATGCCTACGGCAATGTTCTAGTCGTAGATCATGGCAATGGACGTGTTATGGTAAGGGAGAGCTTGTTGTGTCGTGTTCTTCTTTCTAAATACCTACAGGCAGAGAGTAGTACCCAGTACATATACAACAGTGGAGCATGGTCAGTTTGTTGCTAGTCTGTGATTCATGGTCAGTACAATCATCAGACAACACTGATATGAACACAGAAAGTGATGTACACTGCATGCACAGAGTACAAGACAGTAAAGCAAGAGTACATTAGCTCTTACAGAATATTGCTTTGCGTTCTTGAATCGTGTTGTCCAATGGTCTTTCCAGTGTCGTCATCGACATGCATGAACATCCGCCAATAATGCATCATCCATACATCTGTACCTCTAGAAACTTGTGGAGACATTTAGGAAATATCGCTGAAAAAGTTGCGAGGTAAAATGCCACAAATTTCGTCCGATTTTGTTACTTGTAGTGTAGTGAGGTAGGATTGTGCTGCGCTGTACTCGATTACGACTGGGTTCAAGTGATGACAGGAGCTTGCAAGACAGTTTTACTCCATTCTCCGACAACACTCGACGCGAGCCTTATTTTATTTTTTACTTTTCAGCCGCTGATTTGCCCAGAAACTTCTCCATCCTGGTATCGATCTCACAAGTAAACTACTGACGAGCTTGAAGAACTAAACAACATCGAAGAAAGATTCCAATATTGTGGGTGCTTTTCGAAATATCGCGGTGCTTTTCAAGTACGAAGGACAGTTTTGTACAATAATGCGGATGATTTTTCAAATAGCGTGGATATCGCGGAATTTTGTTCGAATCGCGGAAAACAACGCGGTCACGGAATCGCAAATTCCTGGAGGGACAGATACATCAACCATAATACATCACCATACATCATCCATACATCACCATGCATCAACCATCTATAATACGTGTTATTCCTGTACGCTCACCAATGTTGTCCATGTTCTCTGCAGGTATATGCCGCAGAAACTTACACTCCACTGGCTGAGTTTGGAAAAGGAGAGCTGGACAAGCCGATGGGTGTCTGCGTGACAAGTGAGGGCTTAGTAGCTGTTTCCTGTGATGGAAGCCACAATATTTTTGTGTTTTAAAGGTTTCTTGTTAGACTTCCAGCACCCTCTGTCACCATGTTACTTCTAGGCAACATATCTGTACAGTCATACATTAACACACACACACATACATACACACACACACACACACACACATACACACACACACACACACACACACAAACGCACGCATACACACACACACACACATATATACACACACACACCATTGATCATCCATTTGGCGCCCATCGCCAGAGGCGATGAAAGCGATGCTACAGTAGAAGCCATAGCCACTTGTGCTGGGATTGCACCATTTAAAAGATTGCAAGCCTGAAGAATTGACCGCCACTATTCAGCCTGGTCTACACCTCACAGCTATTGAGTGGCTTTTTCTGTCCAGTGAATCCCTACACACACACACACACACACACACACACACACACACACACACACACACACACACACACACACACACAAACACACACACACACAAAACACACACCACACACACACAAACCAGTTTGGTAGCAGGACCAGTATTTCTTAGGTAGCTCCTGGATTCTTGATCCTTGTTCACCCTGACTCGCAGGAGAATGATGTTCCAAATTGTTAGAAAACTCTTTGTGTTCTAGGTTGTATACCATTTTGCATTGCGACTAGTTTGTAAGAGTTCTGATTTATTGACTTATATATTTACTATTGTGGATTGCTTTCTTACAGATCAATTATCCTGCTTCGAAGTATTAGAATTGCTAGTCAACATTGCCTTGACTTGTGCACAAAGAGATCATCCTTTTCCTTCTTCTGATTCTGTCGACTCTTAGTGCCACGTACACATACATGGATGAGGCTTTGACGGCCGGCTGTATTTGTACATTATGCATTGTGTACAATGCACCTGATCAGTGCTGGTGGTCTGCATGGCAAAGAGTTTGGAGGTCATGCAGATAGTGTTTTCAATGAAAAGCAGGGTAGAAATCATGGCAATACATTATTGTATGCTCGAACTAGTCTTCTTCAAAGTTCTTTCTCACACTGACACAGTACATGTAGCAGAAGATGCGAGTGAATCAGCCTTCATCAGGTATCTTCTGTCCCAGGGGAAAATTGCGGAAAAAAATCGCAAAAAACGCGGGGAAAAACGCGGCATAATATGGCATAATTTGCGGTGAATTTGCGGTAAATATGCGGTAAATATGCGGTGAATAATATTGATGTGCGGCAATTTTCAGTGAGTATGTAGTGAAATCAATCAGTTACAAGTCTCTGGTGTAAGCACTCGTCATATTTGAGTAAAAAGCCGCCACGATGAGACGTTGCTGACCGAACAGTGCACTGTGTGTACGTGTAGTGCAACAAAAAAGTTCAAAAAACGCGGGAAAATTGCGGAAAACGCGGTCTTTTAAAAAATCGCAAAAAACGCGGAAAAAAACGCGGCCGCGGAATTGCAATTTTCCCCGGGGACAGTATCTTGGGGCGGACGAGATACATGTAGTGGCGGGTAGTCCGCAAAACTCCGTGTACATGTACATGTACTTGTACATTAGGCCAAGTAAAATAAAATCCCAGTTTATCGTCCTTTTTTTCACAAAAATCGGGGAGGGAGGGCGGATTTTATTTTTATTTTTTATTTTTTGATGTGCTACAGACTAGTATAGTTCTTGGTAAACAATGACACATCATGTGCAACAATCTGCAACAGAATAGTGGTAGTGTATGGAATACACAATGCTATAACAGATATATGTACATAAACAATTACATGCAAAATCTTTGGATCGACAGATTGTCACTCCACTCATAAGACACAAACCCCAATACTGTTTGGTTCGCACAGACCACCAGATAAATGATAGAAAGCCTTAGCCGACGTAAAAAATCAAGCTTTTTGGCAAAATTCTAGATTTAAAAAATAAAAATAAATTCTGGGCGGCCTCGAAAAATGGGGCGGGCGGGGACGATAAACTAGGATTTTTTTTACTTGGCCTTATGCATGTTACGAAGTCATGACCAGTCTGGATTTTAGCAGCCATGATAATATCATGACGGCAGGCTACGGATATTGCTTTAAATTGATGTATAGTTGTTGCAAACCACCAGTTCTCAATTGGGAAAGGCCTTCGCGCTTATGGCATTGTATTCGTCGCAATGTTGTCTTTCGACTCCGCCGTACCGCTGATGTTGTTGCATGGCATACGCTATATGCGCTGTGTGTGTTTTGCTGTATACGCCGTTACATGTATGTCCAGTTTTATATGCGTATGTTTTTGCATGTACGCTGTTTTTGCATGCTATAAATAGCTGGTGTTATTAGTGTTCATTGTTAATTATTCGATGAAGTGAAATATACTGTGTAAAGGAAAAGAGTTGTCCTCGTGCCGTGTGGTCGTACGATCCTGACAATTTAGAGAATCTTAGAGGGTTCATAACATTTGGCGACCACGCCAGGATAGGAGCGAGCATGGCAGAGGAACTATGGAGCAATTTGGAAGCCAGCTTTATCGACAATGGAGAGCGGTTAGGGTTAGAAGGCGAGTTGTTGAAGGTACATGTGGAGCAGAGGCTCCAACAGTACGCGGAGCGTGAGGAGCGCAGTGCCAGACGGCGAGAGGAGGCGCTCCGCACCGAGTTTGCCAAAACACTAAAGGAGATTAACGAGCGCATCGCCAATGCGCATGAGGGTGAGGGTAAAGCCGCGATGGGAGGTACAGAGGAATCTCCCAGTCACAGCGGTGGGCGTCAACCGTTGATGAAAATCCCCTCATATGATGGAACGCAGCCATTGGAGCGTTATCTTGACCTGTTCGAGGACATCTGTTCCAAGAACGAGTTCGAAGAAAGCGAATGGCTGCTGCGACTGCGCATCGCGCTAGCGGGTAGCAAAGCGGAGAGGATATGTATTGGATGCAATAATTACGAGGAAGCAAAACGAGAGTTGCTTGCCTCGCTCGGAAAGACTCCGGATAAAGCGTGGAAGACATTGCTGACAGGCAAGCAGCGGTCAGATGAGTCGTTTCATCAATACGTTGTCCGTGTTTGCCGAGAGGTAGAGGTGTGGGCCACACTCGCTATGACAGAAGATGGCGAGGTGGACACCAAGTATAGCGCCGATATAGGTAAAATGTCCCCGGTGCTGCAAGCAATGGCAAAGCTTGGAGCAATGCGGACCTGAGATGAAGACGTACCTGGTCGAACGACAGTGCTACGGGATGTCACTGCGCCAGGTACAGGAGCACGGCGCGTCTTACCAGGTCGCGCACGGACGGCAGGGTGATACTGCCAGGAAGCCAGTAGAACGATCCGTGCCAAGGCCCACTGCGTCGGCACAGTGCATGGCGATATCGGTCGCAGATGCAGCGAAGCAGCTAAAGTCGCTGCCACAGGAAGGGAGAAAGGGTTTTCTGCAGCAAGAGAGACTCTGCTGGAACTGCCTTAAGTATGGCCATATGGCCAGAGAATGTCGGTCAGGCTCGAGATGCACGAAATGCCAGAGGAAACACCACCTGCTAATACATGATGTGTTGGATAGAGCAGGTTACAGCCGGGAGAAACCGACTGAGATAGTTACGGAGAAGAATGTTGGGTCGTGCTGTCTACACTCGCCAAGTGTGCGGCTGATGACCGGAGTGGCACGAGTTGAGGGAAGAACTCGAAACGCGAAGGTTCGCGTGTTCCTGGACTCGGGTGCTGAGGCGTCATTCGTGACTGCAGCGTTGGTGTCAGCAATCGATGCAGAACACGTTGGGGTTGAAAATGTAGAGGTGAAGCCGTTCGGCGCGGAACCAACCCAACAGCGCATGGATAAGTACGCCATCACGATCCAGGGTAGCTCCGCTAGCATTCGGGTACGCGCGTTCGTGAAACCAACGCTTGAGCTGGACTTGAAGTGCGCAAGTCCGCAGACCATTGCGCAGTGGCACAGTTGGGGAGTAGAGCTGAGTGACAAGCCTCAACAAGGGACATCAGACGAAATACATATGCTGATTGGTGCAGACTATATCAACACGGTACTGCACAGCAAGAAGGAAGTTAATGGTGAGACGGTGTGGAACACAGAGATAGGTAATGTATTATCTGGTCCAGCGTCTGCACCAAGTCGAAACAGTCAGCCGGTGACCGTGTCATGTGTCACAGCCCAAATTGAACAACTATGGCAGTTGGATGAACCTCCAGAACAACATCAGCACCTGCCATCGTTCCCGCTATGTCGCCAGGGCAGCGGGTACCAAGTGGGTCTCTTGTGGCGAAATGAGCGTCGCCCAACGGATAACTTTGCTCAAGCTAGAGTCATCGCAAAGCGGCTTCTTGAAAAGCTGAAGAGGAATGGGAAGCGTGCGCTCTATGATGATGTGCTGATCAGGGAGTACCGCGAGCTTGGAGCAATTGAGCTGGAGCCATGTGAGAGCGATGCCGGGTACTATGTACCGCATCATGGTGTATTCCGCGAGCACGCTGCAACCACGAAGTTAAGAGTGGTGTTCAATGCCTCAGCGACGGCACCAGATGGCAAGTCGTTGAACGACATGGTTGACCCTGGACCGTCGCTATTGCCGAGTCTCGCAGGTATGCTGTTACGGTTCCGTGAATATAAGAGCGCGCTGCAAGCGGACATCCGCAAGGCTTTCTTCATGGTCGCGGTTAATCCCGAAGACCGTCCGTACCTGCGTTTCTTGTGGCCCGGTCGAAGCGACAGCGATGAACTGTTAACCTGGAGGCTAACGAAACTGCCATTTGGCGTAAACTGCTCGCCGTACATGCTTACTGCGGTGATTCAGCATCACTTGAAGGAGCTACGGGCGTTGTCTGCACCTAAAGAGCGAGATCGTATTGATCTCTTGCTCACGAGTTTCTACGTTGACGATTTGGTCTCTAGTGTCTCAAATGCCTCGGAAGCCAAGGAGATGCAAGAGTTCAGCGTGCGTGTGCTTACGGATGCTGGCATGGAGTTACGCAAGTGGCGAGGCAACGAAATCCCGTGCGATCCAGAGGCCGGAGATAAAGTCCTCGGTCTGAAATGGAAAACCAGTGATGACTTGCTCAGCATAGCAGCGCTAGGCGAGTCCGATAGGCCGTCTGTTTGGACCCGGCGATCCCTCCTCAAGTGTGTTGCATCAGTGTTTGATCCGCTAGGTCTAGCAGCACCGGCAGTTGTGCCGGGAAAGATACTGCTACAGCAAGCCTGGAAAGTCGGAGGCGACTGGGACGATAGGTTGCCTCATGGCATCGCAGCCGCATGTGCGCAATGGTGGGGAGAGTTGGCCGAAGTGGTGAGCATTGACATACCACGTTGGATTTGCTGCAATCTTGACACGCCGATTGCGCTTCATGCCTTCGCCGATGCCAGTGAGAAAGCATTTGGATGTTGTTTGTATGCCGTCGTCAATGGACAGTCGCACTTGGTATTTGCCAAGGCCAAAGTGGCACCTGTGTCTCCGCCCACGTTAGCCCGCCTTGAGTTACAAGCAGTATGTCTAGCGGCTCGCTACGCTGAGTTTGTGGTGAAGGAGCTGCGTGTGACCGTCACGCAAGTCTATGGCTGGACTGACAGTCTCACTACCGTTCATTGGATCAGTAATCCATCGTACAAATGGAAAACATTTGTGGCTAACCGCGTCAGTCAAGTCCAAGAGATATCGAAGAAGGTCGGCATTGTGTGGAACCATTGCCCGGGCCTTCACAACCCAGCAGATTTACCGTCGCGTGGGAGTAGTGCACAGCAGATCCGTAGTCCGTTCTGGAGGGGCGGACCAACCTGGATCACGGAGCCCAATGACTGGCCCACCGCATCCTCAACCGCAGCTACAGATGAGTCCAGTGTAGAGGTACGAGTGTCAGCCACCACCTGTAGTCGAGAATCTGATAAGGAATGGTGGCTCCGATTCAGTAAATGGTCGAGGGCACAGGGCATGGTGACTCGGATGTTGCAGTGGAAGCACACTGAGCCTCGTGCTGAACTCTATTTTGCAGCAGACAACGTATTGTACCGCATCGTTCAAGCCGCATGTTTCGCTGAGGATCTTGAGCTGATCAAGCAAGGTCAACCAGTGAAGCCTGGGTCGAAGGTGTATCAGCTTGCACCGTTTCTGGATGAGCATGGAGTGCTCAGAGCCGGGGGACGACTTCAGCACAGCGAGTTGGCGTATGGAGCCAAGCACCCAGTCCTGTTAGGCAAACATCATCTGACCGAGTTGCTGGTGGAGAAAATGCATGTTGAAAGGATGCACCAAGGTGTAGAAGGAGTCTTGTCGTTCATCCGTCAGAAATTTTGGATTATCGGTGGTCGACGGGCGCTACGCAACATTACTCAGCGATGTGTTACATGCCGCCGCTACAAGGCTAAGGCTGCCTCAGAAGTCTGCCCGCCGCTGCCGGAAGACCGAGTTGTTCACGAGAGGCCGTTCGCAACTACCGGCATCGACTATGCTGGTCCGTTGTACGTGCGCCGTGGTGAGTCATCTCCGAAGGTATGGATAGCATTGTTTGTGTGTGCCACCACCAGAGCAGTTCACTTGGAGGTGGTCGATAGTATAAGTATTGAGTCATTCTTGATAGCATTTCGGAAGTTTGTCGCGAGACGTAGTTTGCCGTCTCGGATCAGGTCTGACAACGCTACAACGTTCAAGGCGGCATCTGACAAACTGAGTGTGCCATGGATGTTCAATCCTCCAGCTGCACCATGGCATGGAGGCTTCTATGAGAGAATGGTTGGTACAGTGAAGAGTGCCTTGAAAAAGGTAATGGGAACAGCGTTTCTGAAGGTCCAGGAGCTTGAGACCCTCTTGTATGAGGTTGAAGCAGTGGTGAATAGTCGTCCGCTAACTTATGTGTCTGATAGCCTGGATGAGCCACCAGTAACCCCTGCAATGATGATGGGTGACATCTGGATGTCGTCAGAGAAGCCAGCAGGTACCCTGGACGCTGCGCAGATGTCATCGAGATTGCGTTACCTCAGTCGGACACTGGAGCATGTCAAGAATCGTTGGGAGGTGGAGTACCTAAGTCAGCTGAACAAACACCAACAGACCATGTCGCGCCCTTTAGCTGTGGGTGATGTGGTCTTTGTTCTCGATGATACCAAGCGCAAACAGTTCTGGCGTTTGGGACGGATCATCGAGTTATTCCCTGGTCGAGATGGTAAGCGTCGTGTTGCCAAGGTTAAGTTGAGTACCAGTACCCTGTTGAGGCCGATCCAAAGGTTAGTGCCGTTAGAAGTATCGTCACAGGACGTGGCTCCTGGGCCTGCAGATACCGCTCAACCTGCTATCGTCCCTCAGCAGCCAGCGTATGAACCGTCAGCACCGTTACCACCACCACGGCAGCAGGAGATGACACGTTCTGGGCGCATAGTCAGAGCCCCGGATCGTTTTTGACTTGTGTGCATTGTTGTACGGCGGTGAGAAGCCCTTTGGTGGGGAGAATGTTGCAAACCACCAGTTCTCAATTGGGAAAGGCCTTCGCGCTTATGGCATTGTATTCGTCGCAATGTTGTCTTTCGACTCCGCCGTA
>NC_088647.1:28689969-28732469 GCF_964019385.1 Sycon ciliatum
GATCTTCAGGCTAGGGTCCGTGGCGTAGGGATCTGACTAGGGAGCAACCAACAGTTTTCATGGTTTCGTTCCCTGTATCGCATTGTGGATTTGTCTTGTTTGATGACGTCAACAGATGTACAGGCATACATGTATCTGCCTACTCGATACTCGCCACTCGCCAGTCAGTTTGTGGTCGACCGCCCAGCTATAGCCAGGCAGGCTATAGGCTAGCTAGCTGTCCATGATCCATGACAGCTTCATTTTTATGCGATACTGCACTGGGTAGATCTACTGGAGGATCGCTTTCCGAAATGCTTACGAACGGGGCGTTTTCGGCACGCGGCTGCGCCGTTTGCGGTACCGGTGGCCGATTGCGATCAAAACGTTCACCCACTGTTGAGGCGAGAGACAGCTAGCTCTTCATGTCTGCACCTGTACATGATATTGTATTTGTAGACTGCAAACAGGGAGGTGAGAACGGGAATGCATACCCCAGTGCGGAACAGGTCTAAACTTCACAGTCTTCAGTCTGTAGTCTACAGACTACACACGCACACACACACACACACACACACACACACACACACACACACACACACACACACACACACACACACACACACACACACACACACACACACACCACACACCACACACACACACACTCACACACAATGCAGTGTACGTCTAACGCCATAACAAGGTGCTGAACACTCGCGGACACAATCAAACACACAGTTGCGAGAGCAAGACGATCGTGCGTTACACTATTATTTTACTGAAATGGCAGGGTTCAACTTTGAGACTCAGCTCCAAGAGAGACTTGGTGTCCCAGATGCAATTTGGCTTGGATACGTCCAAGTTGACCTGAACAAACCCGAGATAGGCCGTGGCTCGGATGCCACTGTGTATACAAGTGAGTTGGAGGGTCTCCCTGTTGCTGTGAAGGTCTTACATAGTATTTTACTCCAACAGGGCAATGTCGGGCGTGCAGCTCTTCTGCAGCGATTCGGCACTGAGTGCCTAGTCATGCGGCGACTGCAACATGAAAGAATTGTGCGACTCCTCGGGATCGGCATTGCTCCCAATCAATCTCCGTGTATAGTGGTAGAACTGATGGCCGGCTCGCTATTTGATCGAATTGGAGTTGAGCCAAGAGAGCCATTCGCTCAAAGCCTTCAGTATCTACTCGACGTGGCAGAAGGCTTGCGCTTTCTGCACGGCAAGAACATTTTGCACCGCGATTTGAAACCACGTAACATCTTGGTCACGGCAGGGCGAGCCAAGATAGCTGATGTTGGTTTGGCCCGCACTCTTCACGGTAGTCAAGGTGCGGACGTCACGGCTTTGACACGATGCCCCGGTACGCCTTATTTTATGCCGCCAGAGAGCCGACAAGTAGGAACAGCATACGACGAGAAACTGGATGTGTTTTCTCTAGGAGTGGTGATGCTGTCGCTGCTTGTGGGACGACCGCCTTCCCCAACTGAAGCTACTGTTCTGCTGGAGAATGGAACGCGGAGATCAGTTCCGGAGGGTCGCCGACGCAAAGCAGATCTGGATCGACTGGGCTCGGATCACCCACTGCATTCTCTAATCGTGTCGTGTCTGCATGATGATCCTGGATCTAGACCAACATCGGCTGATGTTCACATGCACTTACTGCAGATCTCACCTCACTCTATGGTATGGATGTACTCACATAGTATAACATGACTTTGTGCTCACTGTGCTGTACTGTTAGCATACAGCCTAGCTGGGTATACATGCAATGTGTAAATGTAAATGGGTAATACTGGCTGATGCATGCCTGAATGGTGCAGCTACCAGAGCATACATTAGACCTGGCTTTGCCTATGTACACACTCATACTCTAAAAGCGCGTTCGCCAAATTGTCACTCTTTGACTTTTCCAGGAGATTCGCTTTTCTGAAGAGGTGGCCTTATTGGCCTCTTCAGAAAAACGAACTCCTCGAAACTCCACAACCTCATCCGATGGGAGGGGTGGATTAGTTCCAAAGAGTTTGGAATAGCCACGTCATGTAGTACGTGGAGATGGTCGATCTGATCGGACGTCCTCATCGCCAAGACAATTCGACTGAAAAACTCTAAAATGCCAGAAACCGTTCTAATGGGACACTTCAACTAATCTCTTTTATAAATTTGTTCGAACAGTTGATGAAGACAATTCAAACGCCCCCTAAGTCTTAGCTGGCTGTGCAGCATGACATTGTATTACACATGATAAGGGTGCTGATATTTCAGTGGAGGCGGCGCACCCTGTCTGGACTCTTACACTTCAACAAGGCAAAACACTGACGTGTGCAAGATGATTGTATTGAAAAACACAGGCCTCACAATCACATGCTGGCTGGTGACTGGCTGTTCCTATGACATCAGCCATGTGACGTGTACTAGTACATAGGTGTAGAGTGCATCTGCAGTATGCATAGTATAGCCCAGTGAAATTATGTAATCAACTGGTGGGTTGTTATAGATTTGCATAGGTCCCTTATCCAGATTGGTAACATGAAAACATGAAGTAGTGGATCAGAGTCATAAGGGGTCATCCGTGATTTTCTAAAAATTAAAAAATCCGTCTTCATGCAAAAAGGGGGTGGGCGGTCAGGAGTGATGGCGGAATTAAATTTTTTGATTTTTCCGAGTCTATTTTTCATACACTTTTATTTATTCATTACTTCAGTGACTTTCGTACAGTTGTTGCACTGGCTTTGCAGTGTACTGACTGTACTCGTAATGTCGCAAACACCAGTATGATGAACATGTAGTTGTAGGACGTGCATGGCCGTTGGTAGACCTACTAAAACAAAAACAAACAAAAACCAGAAACAAAACAAACTAGTACAGTAGCTACTAGTACAATGTACCTGACACAGGTGCAGTCAGTGACCCTGGGGTCAGGAGTTCTTTTTTTATAGCTGGGCATTGGGAAAAATCAAAATATTAATGGGAAAAAATGGTGGGTGGGTGGGTTAGAGACAATTTTGCACGATGACGGATTTTTTTAATTTTTCGATAATTACGGACGAGACTCCTAAATCCATAATAGCAATGACCAGTTAGTACTACTCAATATACAGAGATTACTGCTCCACTCCGTCAATTTTGAATTCTTCCTTGCAAAATAATTGAATGCTCTCTTTCGGATTTGTGAAATTGTCTCGTTGTACTACACATCACGGGATATTTGTGTTTTCTGTGATCCATAGGTAGAAATGCTTCAATTGCGTGCACGCAGAGCATAAGAATCTATAGTGTGTGTGTGTGTGTGTGTGTGTGTGTGTGTGTGTGTGTGTGTGTGTGTGTAAAAATAGTGGCGGTCATCAGCCTTGCAAGCTGTTGAATGGTGTAATCCCAGCACAAGTTGCTATGTCTAACATAGCTGTTCGCTATCATCGCTTCCGCGATGGGCAGGTCTGAGGTCTGAGGTGTGTGTGTGTGTGTATGCGTATGCATGTATGTGTTTGTGTGTGTGAATATGTGTGCGTGTGTGCATGTGTGTGTTTGTGTGTGAATATGTGTGTGCATGTCTATGTGTGTTTTTGTGGATGGTGTTATTTTTTACGTGTTTGTCTAGTCCGCAGATCGTTATTTGAGTCAGTTTGCAGACATTCTGACTCAACTACAAACGATTTCCACACAACAACAGGCAATGATCACCCGAGTGACAGCTGTGGAAGAGAAAGTGAACGGCATGGATGCATTGAGGGAGAGAGTTTCTACCGTCGTCACTAACCTCAGTTCACTCAGCTCCAACGTGGATACACGCTTGGCTGCAGTGGACTCACGCATTGCCGCAGTGGATTCACGCTTTGCTGCCCTGGAGTCACGTGCCTCCAGACAGTTGTCACCTTCACCATCAACAGCATCAGCAGCAGCGGCAGCAGTAGTTGCTGCATCTCCACCACGGAAGGTTGGTCTACTTTTGAAAGGCTTACTTTTACAAGTACAAGTTTATGCGACGGTGTATCAAATTTCTCCTACAGTCTGTTGCCCTGCATGACTGGGTGTGTAGTGGTACGTGTATGACGTCATCATGTATTAGTTGAGTATAGTTTACATACACACAACACTGGTGTGTGTTCAAGTCAGAGTTTCACTATGCAGGGCAAAACCATGAGTATATATGACTAGTTATGCTACAAATGATATTAGTTTAGTCCTTTCCTTTGTTCGTTTTGCTGCCGACTCCATTGTTGTTGCCTCAATGATGAGTTGTGGTCATGGTAACGCTTGAAACTGCTTTGTCATAGACCTTCCGGAGGATTGATAGCGCTGCCCATTCTGATCAATTGTTGTAGGGTTGTATAGTCAAAAAATGTGTTCCCTCACCTTAGGGTGATGTATATACCATCATCTACTCCTTATACGAAACATGAGGCCAATGAAAATTTGAAATCGAAGTATGAAGTGTATGACCACCCAGCCAGGTTTGACATCACTACTTTCTCCCTCTATGGTCCTAGTGTCGATTGCTGCTGTTCTTACTGCTTCCCTGTATTGCAGCGTGATTACACACAGATCCGCAAATCAAGGTGCTCATTTGGTAGTCACGGCGGAGGGAGAGACCAGTTTAACGGCCCTTCGGGACTAGCATCCAACAAAGCTGGTGACCTGATCATCTGTGACGCCAGAAACCACAGAATAAAGGTAACTGAACTCACAGTACATTGATATCCGACAAGTGCAATTTGTATATAGATGTCACTATGATACATGACCTGCTCGGGAGGGTCTGTGTGTGCATTAGTAGAATTTATAAATAAGGATCCCAATTTGTCAAGTTGAAGATGCTCAAGACTGTCTGAAACAGTAGTAGACAATCCCTTGGATGAATTCTTCAACATTTAAATTTTACGTTATTGCACCATCCAGTTAACCTGCAATCCCAGTGAACACAAGAGCCGCGTGAGAAGTTGATATGAGCAGAGTGTCATTTCTCTTCAGACGTGATCAGTTTTTCTAAACTATCAAACTGGAGAAAGGTGATCATTGTAAATCACAAAAGACTTTGAATACCTGTGATACCCCCACTCGTTAATATTTTCTTGGCCGAGCCATTCCAATTTCACATCACCACCGCAACGAGGACATTTCCATTGTGATATTGATATCTCAGACCCTGAAGGCAGCTGCTTTGCTCCAACAGAGCTCATCAGTGCTGGTTGCTGATCCGGGTGAAGGAATAATGTTATAATAGGGTAAAACAGTCGCAATTCTGCGCTTTCTACGTCGAAGTTAGGCATGCTATAGGACACTGAGGCTATAGGTGATAACAGATCGTGCAAGTGTGCGTTACTGGGACATACTTTCAGGTCGTCTGCAGTACTAGAATTGGTGCAAAATAAACAAACAAAGAGAGGTGCTACTAGTAGCCAATAGCCACTCATACATACGAGTGCTGCATGTCCAAACACTGCACGCTTGTATTGTCACATCTGTTAAAACTGTCGGTTACAGTGAAGCTTGGTTATAACGACATTGGTTATAACGACAGATCAGCTACAACGACAAAAAATCCATGGCAGCAGCAATTTTGTATTGATTTGTGTACAAAAAAGATCGGTTGCAACGACAACTCGAATAACGACAAATCGAGAATAACGACCAAATTGTCATGCACCGTAGTGTGAAAATGGGTCAAAATAACGACATTCTCACGACTGAGAAGTACGATGTACGATCGGTTCTGGCTTTCACAGCTGCCGCGGGCCGGGTGCACAAGATCGTACAGTGCAGTCTAGTGTACATCGACTGTACACTACATTGCACTGCACACTCGTACACGCCCGGAAACTTCGAAGGAGTGTCGACATGTCGTAGATCTACTGACGGTAAAATACGTGTCCTGTGTACAGGTGTAGTGCGCACTTACCCTCCGTACCTTCCGTATCTTCTGCGACGGATTTTCGCAACATTATTCGCCATGCTTTTTTCTCCGAGAAATCACTTTCTCAGTTGTCGTTGGACCAAAGACTTGGAAGTTCGAGATGTCTTGCCCTGTCTCTGTTGGAAAGCGAAAGCGCTTTTCCTACGCGGAAAAGTACGCCATTCTGCAGGAGCTGGACAAAGGTGCAAAGCGGACATTCGTTCAAGAAAAGTATGGAGTCGCGCACGGTACTCTCGCTGGCTTCATCAAGAACCGAGAGGAGATTGTGGCCAAAGTGAAGAAAGCGACGTCAATGGATGCCAAGAGCTCTAGGCAGTCGAGTTTTCCTGAGTTGGACGAAGCGCTCCTTGTGTTTAGTTGAAAAAAGCACCATTGTGCAGAAAATTAATTTTGCCGCGTTTTGGTGTGCATATTGTGTTGGAAATCCCAAGATCGGATATAGTGACAGATCGCAAATAAGGACTTTTTTGGCGTTCCATCTCGGGTGTCGTTATAACCAAGCTTCACTCTATCACCTAACCCCTTTGTTTGCTAGGGCATGCCACACTAGAGACTCGGAAGGTGTGAAATTGTGAAAGTTTTCGCCTATACAACATCAATCACTCATTGTATCTTAATCAACCATTATCAACAACCTCCACTGATGAACTCTGTCACCATGTTGGACCAAAAAGCTATCTGGAGGGTCTGAAATGTCAATTTGTAAACTATATTGTCCTGGCTGTGGTGGTGATGTGCACGTGGAATGGGGTGGCCGACAGCACATTGGGTGTGCATGTGTGACTGACATTTTTGGACGAGCTTTTCGCTAGATTCACACTATAGAACTGCAACCAAATGTTTACTACATTTATGTTTGGATCTGGGCTATGTATGGGTGCATGGTTGTGTTAACATTTGTAAATTGTATTCCTTTTTGTCAATACACTTAGATACACGGTGTTGATGGCCAGTTCAAGAAGACGACTGGTCAGAAGGGTACAAACTGTGGAGAGTTCAACTGCCCAGTAGGTGTGCATGTAACAGATGATGAACGAGTGATCATTGTTGATACTGGCAACAACCGACTACAGGTATAGCCTTGGTGTTCCAATCATGTTGTAAGGATTACATGTAAACAGTTTCCTCTTTTATAGGCAAAATTAATCAACAATGCAGTAAAGCCAGCTGCTCAGAAAACTTCAAAAGGCCCAGAGAAACAAAAGTGAAAACCGGCACACGGGTGTGGGGGGGGGGGGCGTCCGTAAATTCATGTATTTACTTAGAGACGTCAAATAGGCGTTTCTTTCTTAACCCACCCACCCCTAGCGAGGCCCCGAAAAGTGCAGATAATACCACTCATAATAAACACCATGCTATGAACACGCATTCAGTACAGTCGACTCCACTTATAACGAATTCGCATTTTAACGAATTTCGTGATATAGCTAACCCTCGTCCATGTCCCTGTTTGAAACCATACAAAATTTGACCCTTTATAGTGAAGTTACAGCACAGTTTTCGTATAATTATAACGAACCAAATCTTGTAGGGTTGCATGTACATGTAAAGCAAGTGCACCTACATGTAAGTCATACTGTCATGGTCTACATGTGCACCTGAACCTTAATTAAACCAAGCCCAAGGATCCTGTTTCACACCTACAATTCTGCTGGTAGCTAGCTGTCACTGCATGCAAGCACATGTTTCTGGGAGTACAGAGTATGGTTGTGTATGTGTCCCTGTCTACTCTGCCGTGACGCGTGTAGTGCAGTGTAGTGCAGCTCAACGCCTACCTGTACTACTACTAGCTGTAGCAGTGCTACTGTCGTGGACATGTAAATCCAGTCGATTAACCGGGACCGGCGCCCTCAGCGCGTACAGAACAGTGCACAGTCATGTTGTTCCGATGCGACCAGCGCGTTCCAGCGCATGTGTGTTCTGTTTGCCCACGGCTGCATGGCCAGCGCCCTGGGGCCGCTAGACGTGTGACCGGATTTCCATATCCACTACAGTATAGTACATCATGTACATGTACACACGCGGTATGGCATGCATGCACTCTGAAATGTAAATACACCTTGCAGGTGAACCCACCACAAACACCTGTTAGACTTCTCTAAGTAAATACATGTGTTTACAGACGACCCCTGAGTAATCAACAACATACAATTACACATACATGTACATTTTACACAAACTATGTTGTCATTGGATACCCACATTATAACCCATACAGAAGTAAATACCTCTTTGTAATACAATTTTATTGAAATGGTTTTCTTGCTGCAATGATGAGCACTTACTAACTAATGGCTCATGTTGCGAGCAAAACCTGTATTTGTTGGGCAGCACCACTGTTATTTCACACACACTCTCCTCTTCATACATTGGCCAACACATGTTAAAACCCAAACACACACTTACGCTAACATACACCCAGACACGCCCAACCACTCACCCACAGAATACTTCAAATACACACTCAAAAACGTACACATACCTTCATACAGCATTCCCTCTCAAGTGCACATAGAACCACACACACTGCCAACTTGTGACATCTCATGCCATGGGCAAAGGCGATGAAAGGCTTATAGACCAGATACCAGGTAGAACCCAGGATTGAGCTACATTGCAAGGAGATAGAATGTGTTTCGCCTCCAGACATGTGTGGCAAGCAAGATAGCAGAGTTTGGAGAAGAATCATCAACAGAACAATGAAGCAGACTATCGCCATTGTTGATGATGTCAGTGAGTGTGGAGAAGCCCAATTCATGACCATCGTAAACCACTATATTCTGCCATCAGCCGTCTCAGACCGACAGGAGATGGGGATGTCCCTAGCGGCAGTATGAGGTCATGAGCAGCTGCATCCCATCACCTGTTTGTTTTACTGATCCACATCTCAAACAAGTATTGGGCAGCTGTCCAAACAGGAGTTGATTGGAAATCTGGGAGGTTTGGCATTCTGGCAAGGTGACCTAGCCCGTCAGGGCAATGCTGTCCAGAACATGTTGAAATGCCTGGTTTCAAGGTGTGCTTTCAGTGGAGTCCATCACTCACTACTATACACTAGGATGGAGGCTGTACAGGAAGAGTTTAGATGTCATTTGGTGCACAGGGACTGATTTTGTGGTCAAGACACATCCCAGTTTGCAAAAGGTATTGTGTGCTTCAACATTTCGCCGGCACAATTCTCTTCTAGCGAGTAAACCGGTGTAGCAACAGAACTAAGGTAGAGAGGAATAGGGGCAAACTCTCCGTTGCCTCACCTTTCACGACAATAATGTTACGGGTGTCAGATGGTGTGATGTTCCCACCAACCACAAGGAATTTTATCTTGCTGCCAGTGACAGTCGAGGCAAAATACACAGACACGTCTGTGAGCGTGCACAGCCCCCCCCCCAAACACACACACACACACACACACACCTGAACACACGCACACCTGAACACACGCACACCTGAACACACGCACACCTGAACACAAACACACACACACACACACACACACACACACACGCACACACCTGAACACACCTGAAGACACACACACACCTGAACACACACACCTGGACAAACACACCGGAACACACACACACACAAACACGCACATACACACGTACGAATATACTACTTCGAAGTAGCCTTATACGAGTGTTTCTTTCTACACTTTGTCATGTATAATCACCACCTCGTTTACTAGCCTTTTTACTTAGTTTTATCACATTTATCAGCAACCCTTATGTTTCTATTGTATCACCACGCGATTACTAAACCTTTGTTTATTAACAGCTTACCCTTACTTGTAAGTAGTTCCCTAAGGTAGTTCCGTAAACTACACTGATGACTGCAGCAGAAAATTGGTTCTGGAATTACACACCTTTTTTTAACTCTTAATGCGTTCACTTGCATGGTAATGTCTCTGGCACTAATACTGCTTATAGCATTAATTATACTTTTGTCTCCTCGAAAACTGGTACGAAGAATTCGACGAAGTTATTTTCCATTTCTAAAATCATTTTGATTTCTCCTGTCCATCTCCATGCCCCTCTGCAGATCACTGACAAGGACTTCTCCGAGTTCAGCACCAAAGGAAGGCATGGATCAGGAATTGGCGAGTTCAGCTTCCCATCTGGTGTTGTCCAAGTGAACCACAGCGCACTGGGCCAGTGCCTTGCACTGACGGACTCATGGAACAATCGGGTTCAGGTAATAACCAGACAGTACACACTGTACATGTACAGTTGTATTGTGTAAAATCCCTCTCCTACCCACTAACAGTGTACTGTGGTATACATAAAGATAGAACTAGCCTATATCACTGTTCAGCATCAAGTTGTGGGACTGTTTTCAACCATGTAACAGCAGGTCAATCATATACTCTTAACACAGTACAATCCCAGTTGATAATTTTAGGATGGAAGTTGATTGTAACATAATTCTGCATTGGCAAGCGTGCATGTGTGTGTGTTGGGAGAGGGGGTGGAGGGTGAGTGCATGTTTGATGGGTGTGTCAGCTAGTTCTGTTGGTGGGTGCTCATAAAGCCAGATTGTGACTGTGTGTGTTGCCATCTACTATACATGTATTACAGTATTACGTTCACTGGGGGGGGGGGGGGGGGAGGTAAATGCTGTCAAACCCTTTTCTGCACCATGTCCTAAACCACTCACACATGTGTGGTGAGCTTATAAGTGGAATAATTTCCCGAAGTCCATCTAGAGTTAGTCGATTTCAGTAGAAGATATCTGCCGTTGGATGGATCGATAGCCAATCCATCATCTCAAGATGCCTTTGAATCCCTTGCCGTTCAAGCTTTGGAAATGAGCACGTAAAAGGACGAGCGCATTGGTATGCAGGTTGGGAGCATTGGTGTGACGTGGGTGGGTGGAGCCGTTTGAGTGTGGGTGGGCGGGTCCATTTGCCTTGTGTTTGTGTGTGGGGGCTTGAGGGTGTGTACACGATTGTGTGTGTGGGTGTGTGTGTGTTTGTGCGTGTGCACTGTGTGTATGTGCGAGCATGTGTGTGTGCGTGTGTGTGTGTGTGCATGTGTGTGTGTGCGTGAGTAATGTGTGTGTGTGTGTGTGTAGTGTAGTGTGTGCGTGCATGTGCAAGTATTGGTGTGTGTATATGTGTGTGTGTGTGTGTGTGTGTGTGCATGTGCGTTTGTGCGCTAGAGCGTGTGTATGTATGAATATGCATGTGGGTTCCATTGGCATACCGGTACATCACTACATGTTTGTGTTTTAGAAAGCTTCATAAAGCTCTGTCACAGCCCAGCCACCAAATCTAGTTGTAAGTCGTGTGCAAATGAATTACATATCTCACAGGTTTACACACACTTGAGGTGAATCAAAAGCGTTTAAGCTGGTACTCTGAGTTTCACGATTTTAATCGATCATCAGACAACAACTCACAGGTGTATATTCTTCTATGTACACTGGTACTGTACAGGTTGTGCCATGCAGTGGTGAGACAGGATATGCGTTTGGAACAGAAGGTAGAGGTCAAGGCCAATTTCAATACCCAAGCGGCATCACAGTGTACCACAACAGGTTGTTAATTGCAGACGAGAAAAACCATTGCATCCAGGTATGTTATCATGTTAATCTGGCAAAAACGTCAACAATTACGGCGAATACGACGACAACCGCAATGACAATGACGGCAACAACGATGATGACGACAGAGACGATAGCGACAACAACAACAATAACAACAACAACAACAACAACAACAACAACAACAACAACAACAACAACAACAACAACAACAACAACAACAACAACAGCAGCAGCAGCAGCAGCAGCAGCAGCAGCAGCAACAACAACAACAACAACAACAACAACAACAACAACAACAACAACAACAACAACAACAACAACAACAACAACAACAACACGTTACAACGACAACAACTACTACTACTACTCAAACTACTACAGCAGCAGCAGCAGCAGCAGCAGCAATGGAAGCAGTAGCAAGTTCAGCTTCATATTGTCGGGACAGGTCTTTGTATGAGCATGAGACTTTACTGGTATTGACAACCCATCTATCGGAATATACACTGGACAGGGTCGGGCAGGAAAATATTCATCCAATCAGAAATGAATGTGTACGTCATGCAAGTGCATGTTGGCCATGTTCGCCTAACTTATCCTTTTCAGTGTAAGAGTGTATAGGCTGATGTGAAGTTAGACTCTTAAACATCATGTCTATATATCATGTCACAAACCAAACAGTGTATGTGCTACAATAAATACATACATAGTAATCAAATGTTGGTGCCAGGTCCATGTTTTACCTCAGGTTTTGATTTTTTACAGTTGCACACCAGTAACCTTATCATCACTACAGTCATAATGATAGTAGCTATGCACTGTGTGTTGGAGTATTATTCTTACACTGCTGTTATATCTATACTCTTGCTGTCACCACAGTGGTGTGTGTGTGAATGTTCAATATTTGTAATTCCTACAATAGGTGATGACCGTCGATGGAGAGTTTATCACTTCGTTCGGTTCAAAGGGTAGCGCTTTTGGTCAGCTGCAGAGACCGGGACATGTCACTACAGATGCCTACGGCAATGTTCTAGTCGTAGATCAAGGCAATGGACGTGTTATGGTAAGGGAGGGCTTGTTGTCGTGTTCTTCTTTCTAAATACCTACAGGCAGAGAGTAGTACCCAGTACATATACAACAGTGGAGCATGGTCAGTTTGTTGCTAGTCTGTGATTCATGGTCAGTACAATCATCAGACAACACTGATATGAACACAGAAAGTGATGTACACTGCATGCACAGAGTACAAGTAAAGCAAGAGTACATTAGCTCTTACAGTAAAAAAAACAAAGGGTTCATTCTACTCTTACACTACTTCCTTGTATGAAAGTGTGTCTCACATGTAAGCTTGCAATGAATACTAGTACTAGCATGATTTGCAAAATGGTACCTCTGGCACATATGCTTTAGGGTTTACCTAGTGTCCATGCATACTCAGACTGTGTGGAGTGCTGAATGTCTGGAGAACAGAGCAAGGAATACAGTGGACACACATCAATGCTACAACCAAGTCTTGGATGTGCTGTGGCTGTGTTCTTACTGTATGCTTGGCTTGCATGTTGACATTTGGAGAAATGCCTAATCAGTTTAAGTAGAATTTAAGTACTTGTATAGGAGTATGCCTTTGACGCCCATTTATACAGTGAAACCAGTCTAACACGACCACTCAAGGGACCTTCAAAATGTGGTCTCTATTACCAGGTGGTCGCCTTATCCAGGGCCAGTTGACTGGAAATAGCATCATTTGGTCCTGGTTGCAGTGGTCGTATAGGACAGGTTGTCACCTTATCCCAGTGGCCACCTTGACAGGTTTTACTGTACTTGAAATATACGTGCCATGTTGTGGTGGATTCAGTTTACGCCGGGGTAAGAGGACTTTGTTTGAGGTAACGTTACTGAATCTCTGACCGAAATTATCTCCATGGTGCTGGTTTGACGCATATTCATCTTTTAATGAATGAAAACATATTTCAGAAGTAGCAAAGTGGTTTACACACCTATTGCATATACCTTATTTTCTGGAGTATTCATAATTGTCATGACATCAGTCTGAGTCATGAATACTGTTTTTCTGTACTGTGCCAACCATGTATTTGTGCCGGTGAATCACTGCGGTTTCACTTGTAACACGTATTTGATCCGATTTCTTGAACGTGGCAAATATTGCCACGTGAGTTTGGTTCTTCACGGGCTTTTCAGTGATATTGGACGAGGAACGGTTTGGACAAATGGTTTTTTGGATTCTTCTTCTTCTTGCCAATCCGAATGGTGGTTCAACTCTTGTTCTCTGTGCCTGGTGATATATCGCGAGGAATAAAAAAAATTGATCCAAGTCATTTCGCGACATGTATTAGCCGCACTTTAGACAGCAGTAAGACATCCAAAGAGAAGCCTGCGTGGCTTATACCTTGATGGTCAAATCAACACTGGTAAATGGGAAAGATGTCTCTATTTGGTGCCAAACAATTCAAATCGTTCAGATGGGCCTTTTTTCCAGTGCGCCTTATACTCTAGTGTGGCTTATACTCCAGTGTGGCTTATACTCCAGTGTGGCGTATACTCCAGTGTTGCTTATACTCCAGTGTTGCTTATACTCCAGTGTGGCCTATACTCCAGTGTGGCTTATACTCAAGTGTTGCTAATATATTCCAGTGCGGCTTATACTCCAGTGCGGCGTATACTCCAGTGTGGCTTATACTCCATTGTGGCTTATACTCCAGTGCGGCTTATACTCCAGTGTGGCTGATACTCCAGTGTGGCTTATACTCCAGTGTGGCTTATACTCCAGTGTGGCTTATACTCCAGTGTGGCTTCTACTCCAGTGTGGCTTATACTCCAGTGTGGATCATACCCCAGTGCGGCTTATATTCCAGTGTGGCTTAACCATGCTAACCCATACCTTCCATGATACCATCATCCATAAATGAATTGTGCAGCATTCATGCACCCGCCATGCATCATTCATGTATCACCCGTACATCATTCATGCATCCTCCATACATCATTAATGCATCCTCCATACAGCATCCATCCATCATTCATACATCATCCATACACCACCATGCATCAACCTGCTATAACACGTGGAATTCATGTACACTGACCAGTGTTGTCCATGGTCTCTGCAGGTATATGCCGCAGAAACTTACACACCACTGGCTGAGTTTGGAAAAGGAGAGCTGGACGAGCCGATGGGTGTCTGCGTGACAAGTGAGGGTTTAGTAGCTGTTTCCTATTGGGGTGATCACAAGATTTTCGTGTTTTGAAGGTTTCTTGGTAGACACCTGTCATCAGTCACTTGGTCACACTTTTTTATGCATCATAACGTAAATGATCACAGCGTGACACAAACTGAACTTGTATCCCATCCTACTCCTCTACTCTCTCCCCCCCCTCCTCCCCAACACACGCACACACACACACACACACACACACACAAACACACACACACACACACACACACACACATACACACACACACACACACACACGCACACATCAACACAACCCCTTAGTTGTACATCTTCAACAATTTTCAGTTGTCTTTTCTACACTTCTCATTGAGAATTTTGTTTTCCTCCACTCATCCACCGCCTTGCTTGGTGACGTGTTCTATCTAGCACTCTCACATGAACTGAACACATCCCACGTATTTTATACCACTGTACTTCGATTTTTTTAATGGATTAGGTAGATGCCGCAATAGTTATTCCACTCCAGTTTTTCTTAGGTAGCTTCTGGTTCCCGGTGTTTATTAACCCGGTTATCTCAGAAAAGAACGTTTGCAATTGCTAGAATACCATTTGTATCCAGTGGTGGATATATTTTTGCTTTGGTTCTTTCCTCTTCATGTTAATCCTTGGCTCTCCATCTGAGTTCATTATACATTATATGTAGGCTGTAATAGTTCTGAATTTTTTAATTTTACTTATTGGATTGTTTTCTCGCAGATTAATCATATGATTAGGATATCTATGCAACAGTTAGTTTGAATTGTTCACATCGACATCACGTTTTCCTTGTACTGATTCTGTCGACTCACGTGGTTGGTGCACATGGTACAATCATGGTGCTTGTGTATGTGTATATGCGTGCGTGCGCGCTTGTGCATGCGGGCGTGCGTGCGTGCGCGTGCACGCACGCCCGCGTGCATGTGCGTGCATGTGTTTGTGTGTGTGTGTTTGGCTACAAAAACCCACTTCATAGCTGTGTTGTGTGGACCACTGAGGCTGAATAGTTGCGGTCAATTCTTAAGCCTTCCAAGCTGTTGAATCATGCAATCCCCGCACAAGTTGCTATTGCTTCTGCCGTAGCATCGCTACCATCACCTCCAGCGATGGACGTCGAAAAGTCAAAGGTGTGTGTGTGTGTGTGTGTGTTTGGGGGGGGGGTTGTGTATGTGTGTTGCTTGTGTTGAAAATAACGTTCAAGGTACTAGTAGCAGTGTTTGTAATGTTTTCTTCCATTAATGCAGTATCCTGTGTATAGCGGTGACCTCATAACGTGAACAGCATCCATACTGTATAGATAGTACTGTTTTGACCATAGCAAAGTCAACGCCTGATATAACCAACACCATTGTACAGGAGAATTACTTCTCTATAGGCCAGGTTCTTTATAACCGAAATGCACTCACACCATACAAGCAACACGACATGTAGTTCATGACAGTATGATTGGTTTAATATGTGAGACATCGCACTGCCGGACGGGCAATGTAGTTAGCATGCCGCCCCACAAGATGAAGAGATATGGTGGTTCCTTATCAACGACAATTATTCGATATACTATAAAAGATCATTTTTTTGTATGGGTTTAACCGTTTAAACAGGGACATGGACTCTGATTTGCTATAATCACGAAATTCGCTACATGCAGCGAGTTCGCTAAAAGTGGAGTCGATTGCATTCTGTTATATTCCGTGTGGTGTACACCTTGTGTGTATTGGGGACGGATTCTCAAAGCTTCGCCTTTCATGTGGATTGGGCTGGACAGGGTTATGTATTGCTCATATCACCCAGAGCCCAATTGGCAGGGCCCCGGTCATGCGCCATATGAATAATATTATGAACGAGAGACAGTGGTAAAATACTAAAATACCTCAGATACAACTCTCTGATATGCCCTGTACAATCATATACATGCATGATCTTATCATCTTAGGAGTTAACTACACATTATCACAGCTCTCTTCCAGATTAGTCAAAGAAAATGAGATTCTTACGTCAGAACTACTACGTTCTCTCGTCCTGGCTTGGTTGAGCACTCCTTCTCGTTAGCGTCAATGTTATAATTATGCCCTCGTCAAAAGCTCGCTGTGTTTATCGCAGTTGGATCACTCTGACATTGATTCTTTGCCTCTCTCTCTCTCCCTCTCTCTCTCTCTCTCCCCCCCCCCACTACGTCTGAGCTCTGCTGAGGAGACCTAACATTAGGCTACCAAGGTCTAAACAGCTAACTGTCTGGTGATTAGTATTATTTGACAAGTTCCTGTACAATATGTACATGGTATTCAGTCATGTACAGTCATGTACATGTACTGGAGTATCCTGATGACAGGGTACCACCTGCTGGAGGTGCATTGAAAGCCGTGTTCCTGATTGCAACCGGAGACAGGTTGGTATAGGTTCCCGGTCCTCCGACTACTATGTGAACCGCGTGGAGTCATGCCCCGGTTAAATCATGTCCAGAGGGCCAGCATAGTGGCAGGAGTGTGTGGTGCAAATTTCATTCAAGTCCATTGAGAGACACCAAAGTTACGGTCAGTTGAATGCCATAATACAATTTAGGACCAGGCTGCTACCTTAACCCCCGATTCGTCCTCTGTTGGGACCAGGGAGTTGTAAAGACCCTACACAACTACCATGTCGTGATATGCTGTCATCATCATACATGTACCTGTTTTAGCTATCAAGTCAGGTGTATCGTCAGCCTCTCGTGCTCTATGGGACGGCATCTTGCCTCGAAGGCCTTCCTACTTCTCAACAAATACGTTCCATCTTCCTTAGAACTCGGATGTTGAGCCAATATTATTATGTAAAGAGAAAAGACCAATAAGTTCCGTGTTATGACTAACACTACAGTCCACCAAGGTAACGACATCTTATACAGTTAGATAGTGCTACAACAAGGCACAAAACTGAAAAAGGGTATTGAGACATTCAACAATATTACACCTAGCTCCATGTCTCTCTCTCTCTCTTTCTCTCTCTCTCTCTCTCTCTCTCTCTCTCTCTCTCTCTCTCTCTCTCTCTCTCTCTCTCTCTCTCTCTTTCTCTCTCTCTATCTCTCTCTCTCTCTCTATCTATCTCTCTCTCTATCTCTATCCCTCTCTCTCTCCTCTCTCTCTCTCTCTCTCTCTCTCTCTCTCTCTCTCTCTCTCTCTCTCTCTCTCTCTCTCTCTCTCTATCTCTATCTCTATCTCTCTCTCGCTCTCGCTCTCTCTCTCTCTCCCTCTCTCTCTCTCTCTCTCTCTCTCTCTCTCTCTCTCTCTCTCTCTCTCTCTCTCTCTCTCTCTCTCTCTCTCTCTCTCTCTCTCTCTCTCTCTCTCTCTCTCTCTCTCTCTCTCTCTCTCTCTCTCTCTCTCTCTATCTTTCTATCTATCTATTTCATGTGCGGTTCATCCCCCGTCCGTAGAGGGCTCAATTTTCCGAAGGCAAAGAGCGGAATACACAGACAGAAGAACGAGCAGTTGCGGTTTCGTAACTCTGAGTATCACGAACTAAATGGATCATCAGACGAAAATTGGTACTGACCCTGCCCTGAGAGTGCTGCTAAATACATTTACCATGAATGTGGCAAGCCCAGCATAACAATTGCCATAATTATGATATGTAGCGCGATATAGAGTGTGTGAGATAGAGTTATCTGTGCATTGTTACGTGATATTCTTGTGGAATCAGGTGACAAAGCTTGACAAGAGATGTTACCTGGCCTAACGTCTATAGCTGCGGAGAGAAAGTGTTAGTTTTCTGTGTTCGTGCATATTAAATAAAATGATAGCTATTTTAACCGAGATTGGAGTTAGATTTCATGCGGTGTGTACGGTCTTGTTTTTCCAGGCATTTCACGACAGTGGGGAAGTGGTGAGACGCCAAACTAGTCGCTGCACAAGGAAAATGTAACGGAAGGTCTTCTCCCTTGGTCTGATGCCGATGCCTGCCTCAGGCGATAGACTTAACACCAAAGTCACCAAGCTGGAGTCTTTCCTGGCGTCGACTGGTCCTAAAGTTGCCTGGAAGCCTCAGGGAAGTTGGGGACGGTGGCACCAGCGGTGCCTCCTAAGAAACTGAATTCCGGGAGCAGTTTGGTAAAGTTGACATCCATGGGCTTCTCGTTGGGGAATGAGGGATGCAGGCAGGCTTGCTGCTCGAATTCCTTAGTCCTTGCAATTTTTGGTCCAGTATCCTTGGGAGGAGGAGACTTTGTGACTCGCATTGTATGTCTCCTGGTATCTCTGGGTCCTCCATGTACAAAAGTACAAAAGCAGGTCGACTCTATACTTGTACATGTAACTGACCATTCCAGGCGAGCATGGCGGAGCCCTGGAGCTATTTTGGATGCCGTGAATGACATAGTGTGAATCCGATCGGAGGGAGAACTGAACTACACGATAAGAACGTGCGACGGCATGTAGTGGAACGAGCAATGCGTGTACAGAATGATACATGTCCATGTACAGCAGACAACAGCTGATGCAGCACAGTACAGCACTACTACACTGTATTCTCCACGGGTGGCGGAAGAGTTCAACTCCTCAGGATCACACAATGACATGGATTCTGAATACATGTACTGGTGTTGTCGACAGACACCTAGAGCTTGTAATCGCTGTTATAGTCTACATGAAGAACAACCGGAAGATGTTGATATCGAGCATTTTTAAGCGGTAGGAAACAGTGCTGAAGGACATATGCATCACTACTGATAATAACCGCAACAGAGCTATCATGAACACAACCGGAAACTGCTATATATCGCGTACGTGTCATTCTCGTTTCGACATGCCCAGATAACCCCACTGGCCCTTTGCGACTTTGGCTGCATTGTGACGCGTAGCAAGTGTATGAGGGTCAGTGTGTTTACTAAACTATTGTCTACCTTGGCATTAGCATTATGCATCTGTCAAGCCAGAGCCAGAAATGTTGCTGCTGTCCAAACACTTGATCTCGCCTCTTGGATTGTCATGAGAAAGCTCAGGCGTCAATTAGCACCTAACGTTGCATGTAGTCCTGTGCCAACACTTAAGAACAATGACACAACACAGTTGATGGCCTGTTTACTAAGCTCGAGGTCTCCATGTACACATAATGTATTTACATCAAATCGAATTCAAGACCCAAATGATCCTTGTCAATAGAAACATCACTATGAACCAGTGAGTAGTAAAATATCGGGTATTGTACTACTCCCTGATATGAACAGCTTGTGCGAAGTAAACAACAAACATGCTTTCCTGAAGATAGAACACTTATCACCGGATCATTAGGTGGTTGAATGTCAGTATCACATCAGTCAGTATTGTGATAGCTGTTGCACATTCCCACGGCGGTTCCGGAAAACTCGCCTTCCAGCCGAGTCTCACGCAAACCGTGCAATTTATTATTTATTTGCACCTTCTGACTACACAACATCTTACTTATAACTGTTAGTGTTAGTGTTGGACACAAACTACAGATAACATGTTACATTTTGGTCATTTCCTTTAAAAATAGAACACTTACCAAATACATTTTTGCTATGCCTATTAAAGAGAAAGGCATGGGAGGGTAAGCAGGTTATGCATGTTCATCATGATGTAGTCGAAGTGCTACAACATGCGCTCTCCGGCGGACCTCATTCAGCACATGAGCCTGCAAAACGACTCGAAGTTAGAGTAGATAATGTATTACAAGTGACATGCATGATGTAGAATTCCTCCATGCAGCTTTTTCAATCACACAAATCACTTCAATATAGGTACAGTGAAACCTGTCTAAGACGACCACTCAAGGGACCTTCAAAATGTGGTCTCTGTTACCAGGTGGTCTCCTTATCGAGGGTCATTTGACTGGAAATAGCATCCTGGTTTCAGTGGTCTTCTTCGACAGGTGGTCGCCCTATCCGAGTGGTCGCCTTGACAGGTTTTACAGTAGAGATATTTAAAATAAAATGGAGAATGTACATGTACATGCCATTACAATAGAACACCTTGGAGTCGTGTTGCTGGCTGGTGTGGCGAGTGGAGTCGCCACAACAGAGTGCATGTGCTGGAGTTGGGACTAAATGCCTGTCGCAGTACAGAGAGTAAAGGCTCAGTGCTGCTGGCCGTGTGTAACTCAAACTTTCTGACTAACTTGATGCGAACATGTACATGTAGCTGAGAAACATGCATTGGTTGCGGAAGAAGGAAAGCTGTCAAGAATGCATCAGAGGTTTAAATCTACAATCACGTGTACAATGTACATGTACATGTACTTGCACTTCGACCTTAGAAATAATTGAATTCTATTGCAGAACTAGCTGCACTACTATCGTGTTACATGCATTACTTTCACAGCGGGGTGTGCTGGTTTTTTGTCTTGACACTACATGTCTTGACATTTCTCCAGCAAACTCAACGCTCACCATCACTCTGAAGTCAGGTTTCCTTGATTGCATGTTGTTGTTGTTGTTGTTGGCTGCAGTGTGCAGTGATCACCATCGATTCGTGACGTACATTGTACTGTAGATGTACGTGTGCAAGTGTACTTACATGTACACTGTATATACATGTAGTAGTAGTAGTAGTAGTAGATTTTATTATTTTACTAGGGGAGTCCCAACAGGCGTTGCCTTTTTACTGGGAACCCTAGGTGAATTTTTACCATGTTTACATACAGAGTAAGAGACGGGCATGTGAATACCTGTTTAATGCAATTTAGAGTCGCAGTGTATTCCAGTGCTGGTGTTATCGCCTCACGTGTCGTGGTTGTAGCACTGCTTTAGCCTACATTTAACATTATAATTGCCCTATATACATGTACATGCACAATGTACATGTAACTAGCGAATAACACTATTATGTTTTATCGCCTGATGAGTGCTTTTTGAAACACGAAACTCGGAGTTAGGAGAAACCTTTTTGGTGTCTGTTGTTCTGCCTTGTGTAATGAAATTATTTACGTACTTTTCCAGAGTCCAATGCTCACGCCTATTGTTTAGTTACAATTCGTATCAGCCCTGTTCACAGTCATGGCTTTACTGGTCATGTTCAAAAATGCACTGGCCAACACACCCAGTCATCACAATGTGACATTGCAATTGTGCTGTGTCCTGTGCAATGCATGCGTAAGGAGAGCAGTTTCCGCCAAGGGCGACTGCCCACTGCAAGTGAGCATAAGACCCTTCATCATTCTGTGAGAACCTGTCCTATGGGCAGGTGAGAAGGCATCTATGCCTGTTCATTTGGTGAAGTAAAATGAACAACAACAACAGGTGGAGGCGAAAAACTGTTGGAACTACCGCCTTGGCTTGAGTCGCCCAGGGTCCTAAACGCCACAATTTCAGGTCAAATGAGGGTGGAAGCGCAACACAGTAAAACCTGTAACTAAAGACCACTGTCACTAGCGACCAGCCTGGTACAGTAAAATCTGTGACTAAAGATCACTGTCACTAGCCACCAGCCTGGTACTACAGACCACTGTGACTAGCGACCAGCGTGGTACAGTAAAACCTGTGACTAACGACCACTGTGACTAGCGACCAGCCTGGTACAGTAAAACCTGTGACTAACGACCACCCCTTGGGGCCAGAGAAAGCGGTCTTTATTGGCAGGTGGTCCTTAGTTAGAGGTTTGCACCGCACAACCATTATTGAACGTGAGACCGTCCGTGCCTGGCGAAGTGGTCTTTAGTACCAGGCTGGTCGCTAGTCACGGTGGTCTTTAGTTACAGCTTTTACTGTAGTACAGACCACTTCGCCAGGCACAGACGGTCTCACATTCATGAACAAGAGTATGGTTGCGCGGTGCAAACCTCTAACTAAGGAGCACCTTCCACTAAAGACCACTTTCTCTGGCCCCAAGGGGTGGTCGTTAGTCACAGGTCTTACCGTACATGTACTTATACATGCAGTGACAGGCATATCTTTACTCTGAGATCACACCGTGCAACTTCGCTAGTCGTATATACCAAGAACACATCCAGGATAGGGTGATCACAGAATACACGACTCACGTTAGGAGAAGTCTAGAAAAAGCCCCCCCCCTAGAATAAAGAGGGTTAGAACCGGGTCTAAGATCCACACGGTTCAAGTGGTCTCAACAGACAGGGACTCTACCAACCGTGGATGGTTGTAGAAAGGTCACTGTTTTAAGTTCGCCAGTGTATCCAAGCAAAAGTGAAGAACCTCCAAATGTCCATGCAAGAAGGCAGCAATGCCTGTTAATTCTGGCGAAGTAAAGTAAAATATACCAACCAAGCAATAATGACTTGCCCGCATAGCAGCCGACCGTGTTGTGCAGTTCGTGTCATTACTTTGCAGTACATTTTGTAATACTAATAGTGCACTGGTATGCTGGAATGGACATCCAGATACGTAAATGTCCATGTACTTGCAGCTGATTGCATGTTCCATGCCGGTCACACATCTGAGAACAATCAGCTTAGCCGACAGGTGAGAATCGGCATTACCCGAAAACAAGACGCTCTCCGCGGCGCGCAACGCAAGAGACGCTCAAGAACTCGAGGAAGAAGCGATGCGATGCGCTGCCCGATATGTGACTGGGTGTATTTCTTGGCCGTGCCGGGAAGTGATGCGTGATGTTACGAGCGAAAAATCACAATACACTACAGTCTACACGTTGGTTGACTGGTTTTAGAGAACTAAACGACGGTAGCGGTCGCTGGCTGTATATGTACTGGTAATAGGTAAGAAACACGATCTGTGGTCGCCACAGCCACCTAGGTGATTGCGTATTGCTCCGTTCATCGATAGGGAGTTCTGAACACCGGTGCAAGGAGAGATGCGGATCTTCGTGCATCTGACTGAGGCGTTGGAACTGAACTGAACAGGTGCATTCTGGATTCTCTACCTGACCTGAGTGGAAGCATGGAACTCGAGAACAAAGGCAGGCTTCACCGGGCCACGACCTCCACGCGAACAACGTTACGTATTAACTCCCGATTTATAGGATAGACTTTCGCAATCAAACTCCCTCCGCCTATCCACCAACTACTAGCATAGGCTGCCTTGTTGGTTCTGCAGTATCAGAAATACAATGTACATGTCCGACGGGATAGCTCCACTAGGAACCAACTCTCCTTTCTTCTAGCCCGCTCTTCTGCATTCCTACACCCCCCCCCCGTTTCATTGGCTATTTGAATTGGCTTAAGCTGCACCAGGAGACAAAGGGCCTTTCTACTTTAACAGCATTCAGGAACGCCTTGCTTTACCAGTAGATCACAATTTTAGTCCATATTTGCTTCTTTCTTCTTTTTCTTTTCCTTTTGACTTCTTACTCTTTTCCTTGTTAGCCATGGTTGGCAATAAAACCCTGCAATCGCCACGTAAAGTGGTCATTGGCTACCCCAGCTATGTGTTGCTTGGAATAAAATAATAAAAAAATAATAAATAATGTAGGCGCGTGTTTACTTGCTGCTGCCCATGTCTCCTGACATGCAGTATCCACGTGAATGAATAGTGGCGGTCATTTGTGTTTCTCAAATTCTTTTTTCATGTTGGCCTATGACCTCTGGCTGGTTGGTGGATCCGATCTATACTTCCGACCCATTATAAAAAGCTGCACCTAACGTCTGAACATGGGGAGTCTCACTGAGGCGGAAAGGTAGTCTTTGATCCATCACCTGTACGTGGAATACATCATACACATGTACACCCTGTACGTGGAATACATCATACACATGTACACCCTGTACGTGGACTACATCATATACATGTACGTGGATCCGCAATACATCTTACCGGTGTATAATGTCATGCTTTTTGCGCCTTTCGCCTGCATCAATTCCTCGTCACAGGATTAAACACGGTCGTGTTCATATATCGGCCCCATGTCATAATCAAGCATGCGCAATCATGTACTGCACATGCCACACGACGTGGCTGGTTTGAGCCTGTTGGTTAAATAGTTTTTCGTCCTGGTCATCATGCGTGACCTCAGTCTCTTCCTCTCGCGGAGACCTTTCCAGGAAGCCCAAGATTGTGAAGATTGAGTGAGTAGAACTGAAGTTACGTCCCAAACAATTTGAAAATATGCAGAATTTTGAAATTTCCAATCGGCTCTTTAAAGGGTTAAGTATTTACTGTCTGTGCAGCGTTCGCAAGTCAACTCTGATCATTCCCTCTATCCCACATCCCATCGATCTAGCTGGCTAATGTCCCATGGCGAACAACTGCCATCCAGAGAAGCACAGTTTTGGGTATGTCTCGGACGAGTTCACAATGTGGAGGGTCAGCTCACAGACAATTGTTCAGTCGCAGGTGGCCAGTTCTCATTGTAATCACACGCAGAACATGTCCTGGTCGCCAGCCTCCTGCGAGCATTACGATTTTCCGCTTGCTGCTAGTAGTGAAAGGTGATACTTGAGGACGCAGTTCAAAACGACATTCACTACACTGGAAATCATTAATTTTTAGAATGTCACTCATTATTAGTGTTTGGCGAGACACACTCGCAGCAGAGATGACTTGTAAATCGTGGATGACTGTGCATTTGCAGCACTTGGGGCATGACATTATGTTGTGAAGTGTTATCTGCCAGCGATATCTGGCAGTGAAAAAGCAAGAAGGGATGATTAAATCGACCTTATGCCTGTCTGCCTATCCGACAGAACGCAAGTTGTCTTTGTAGGTGGACTTCTCTCAGATGCTTCACCTGTTCTGCCCGGAATGCCCCAGGGATCCATCCTATGGCCCCTCCTTTTCCTAGTGTATATTAATGATCTTCCCAGTCATGTTGGAGGGTTTGTTCTTATTTTGCTGACGATACTGCACTGCTCCGGTTCAATGAGTGTCTAGACAGGCTGCGAGACAGTCTCCAGCGCGGTATCAACGAAGTCCATCCGTGGATGACTACCTGGAGACTAAGACCTAATATCGCCAAGACTGAGATATTATTCCTGCCGAACTCAGAGCCAACCTATGCATTCACTCTTCCCGGATCCCTCACAGACCTCACAGTGGTAAAACAACACAAGCATCTTGGTTTGGTCATTGACTCAGACTTATCGTTAAGTAGACATGTCGACTATATCTGTAGCAAAGTCAGTAAAGCTGTTGGCTACCTCGTGTCTCACTGCTCCCACCTACCGCTTGAATGCATTCGCCTTTTTTTATCATTGCTATATTCTCCCCATTTTTCTCTATTGCTCAACCGCCTGGTCATCCCTACTAAGTAAATCGTTAATGAGTACCCTGGAAGTCCACCATAAGAGGATACTCAAAGTCCTTTTCCGCAAACCATCATACTTTCCTTCTGCCGAGCTGTATGATATGTTTAACACCTGCCCTATCTCCAGTCATGCGGATCGAAAACTGTGTATTGTTGTTCATTCTATTCGTCTTGGCAAAGCCCCGCCACACTTGCGTAAATATAACTGGTTTCTTCCCACTCGTCCTACGCGCAATCCCTGCATTTTACCTGAAGCCCGAACATCAGCTTATACCAGATCTCCGTTTTTCGCTGCCTATTCTCTCTGGCTGGCCCTGCCTCTATCAGTAAAATCGTCTTGTACGCTAAAGGATTTCAAGGCCAACATGAAGCTCGTGTTCTAAGAACTGCTAATTCTTCTTTCCGATATGTTTCTCTTTGCCTCCAGTAATGTATAATATATATTTATTTTTGCTTTGTTTTTGTTTACTGACATGGCTGGCTACCGCCCCCCTCTCTCCATATTGGCCTATATTCTTTGGCCACGGGAAGGTGAAATAAATAAAAAATAATAATAATGCCATTTGTACAGATCCACGAAATCCCGTAGAATCCCGTAGACCCGGTAGGGTGTTTATTGTGTGCTATGCATGCGCATTTGACCTTTTTAGCGTCATAATTCAATAACCAGCAATCGCTTTTCCAGCTTCTTCACTTTGGTTAGAGCTAATGACTAGCTAGATCTTTGTCAGAAAAAAGGTTTTCGTATGAAATGCCTTCAGGCCCCATTTCTTAGTGGAAATAGCAAAAAAACACAATAGGGTCCTGCACATTCAACACCCTACCGGGTCTACGGGATTCTACTGGATTTCGTGGATCTGTACAAATGACATAAGGTCCATTACATCCGACTGATGAGAAAGTAGTTTGTACATGTTCATACATGCACATCATACATGTATGTAGATGAAGAGGACCTTCATGCTTCCACAACTCTGACAGGCATTTTTCACTAGTTTGCGTACCGGAGGTACATGTAAGTACATTATTGTATTGTCCATTTGCCATGCGTCACGTGGACATACACACATACACACACAAGAAACAAACAATCAAACGTGTATAAAACAGTCACACTCTCTGACTACACTCACACACACACACACCACACCACACACACACACACACACACTCACACACACACACACACACACACACACACACACACACACACACACACACACACATACACCACACACACACACACACCTGGTCCTGGTCCTGGTAAACACTGCCATTACGGTCACGTGTCCCCTTACGGGGCCGACAATATAGAACGACGAGCGGGACCATGTTCGAGAGAGCCATCTCCAGCAGCTATGGATCTGGCTTATCATCGGAAACGATTCCTCTCACGGCTGCCGCTAGAACTGGTCCATCACTCTCCACAACACACACACACACACACACACACACACACACCTGTCCTGTCCTGTCCTGTCCTGTAGAGCCACTACCACTAGGGTCACGTGGGCCCCGGAGGGGCAGCAGAGAGAGAGAAAGAGCACGCCACCCGATGGCGCTCCAGATGCGAGACTAGTCGGAACCGGCGAGAGCAGATACACATATGCGGGAACTTGTCCCATTCTCTGGCCGTTGGTCGGTGGCAGTGCGTTGAACAGCGATGGCGGTTGCGTCCCTGGGTTGAGCAGAAACAACGATTGCAGGTGCCACAGTGAGCATTGCAGCACCTCCGAGCGGTAGTGTCACCGGTGACAATAGCAGCTGGTTCGGTCGGTACTGGGCACGAGGTAGAAGCGGAGCAACGATGCACAGCCAAGCCTCCGCGGCTCCGGAACCAACGATGACACCGAGGGCACTGACATGCACCTCTCTGCTCCGAAACCAGCTTCTGCCGTTCAGCCGTGCACTTGTGCCTAGCGAGGTCACCCTGACGTGCGAAGTGCCGGGCGCATGTGAAACAAGTCACCGGTGCCGGTACGAGGGGATCCGGGGCGTCCGAGGTGTAAGCCAACCTCCAGTCTGGGCGAGAGTCACAGGCCACTCTGTACCAGTCCGCTTCAAGGTCTCGTGAGCGGAGGTCCTTTACAGCGCAGTCTTTCCACCGCCGACGTGGGCCGTGGGCCGGGCGACGAGATGGCAGGGTACCGAACAGCAACTGTTTGGGCAACCGCACATCGTCCATGCGGGCGACATGGCCTAGCCACTCGAGGCGCCGATGCTGAACCTTGGTGACGATGCATGGTTTCAGAGTCACCCCACCACTCAAGCAGCTGGCTGTTGGATATGTGGTCATCCCAGCAACGATGGCGTGTGATACCCAATATCGACCGCACGCATCGCATGTGGAAAACAGACATGCGACGGAGGTCCTGCTTCAGCGGCGTCCACCACTCGGACCCATACAGGAGCAGAGAGAGGACACAAGCATTAAACACACTGCGTTTAATATGAAGATCTAAGTTCTTGTTCCTGAAAACAGATTGCTGCAGAGCACCACAAGCCCGGGACGCACTTGCCACCCGAGCGCTGATATCCTGCGAAGATCGGCCGCCACAGTGGATGATACACCCCAGGTACTTGAACTCCGGCACACACTCAATGTCCACACCGGCAAGCTGTATGGGCGCCTGGTCCGCAGCCGTGACGCCAGCTCCCGCAACCAAGAACTTGGTTTTGGTCGCGCTCACGGTGAGGCCGAATTCCGAAGCGGTCGAGTTGAACAGGTCCAAGGCAATCTCAGCACCAGCACGCGATGTTGCAAACAGGGAGGAATCGTCCGCGAACTGTGCCTCACACACACACACACACACACACACACACACACCACACACACACACACACACACACACGCCACACACACACTCACCACACGCACACTAGGCCTCGGCGGGTAATGCTAGTTATTTCAGCTCAAAATGCTTTTAGCATTGCTAGTTATTCGGTCATATAATGCTTTTTAGAATGCTAATTTGGACTTGTAATGCTAGTTGAAAAGGCAATGTGAACCACTCATATGGCATTGTGTCATAATGTAAGTCACACTGCACGGAAGTACCTTGTAATTTGAAAGTAGATTATAATTATGGTGATACTATTTCAAAATGATTTGGAACTGAAGTTGCTATCATGAACTAGCAGTGAATAACAGTAAATCAGAACCCTACCTCGACAGTCTTCAAAGTACTTTGAGGGTGCACACGGAATGCTATTTTGGAAATTTGGTATATTGTGTGGTATGAAAAAGTACAATATAAGTGATCTAACCCTCGATATGCTTGCTCCTTTGGCTTTGAGCAGTCGTGTGCATGCCTCACCGGGCTCATCCTCCACCTCTGCCTCGTTCTCGTCTTCCTTATTATCCTCCTCTGTCTCGTACTCATCTTCCTCACTCTCTTCCTCCGAAGAATCAGAGACTTCCAACACATTTCCATTTGATGTACTCATGGTGCAAGCAAGCCAGCACTGCATGACTCTGTCAATAGGAAAGACAAGGTTTCTTTCCGTTTCCCATGATGGCATCAACGTGGTACGTCTATACCTAGCAGCTGCCGCTAAGATTCGCAACAAGAGACGCATGTTGCGAAGTCGCAGGCTAACGTTTAAGCAAAACTGCCAAAAGCCGCTGGTACAAAGTACAGTGTGTACATTACATTGTAGAGCTCCTGTTTTATTCAGTAATGCACACTCATGAAGTGAGAAAATGACACTTTTGGGCGCTAATGCTTGTTTTTGGCTCCAAATCCGGGTACAATGCTGGAGCATTGCTAGTTCTCAAAACGATGCTCGTAATGCCAGTTACAATGCTAGCATTACCCGCCGAGGCCTAACGCACACACACCACACACACACACACACACACACACACACACACACACACACACACACACACACACCACACACACACACACACACACACACACACACAACACACACACACCACACACACACCACACACACACACACCACACACACACACCACACACACACACACACACACACACACACACACACACACACACACACACACACACACACACACACACACACACACACACCACACACACACACACACACACACACACACACACACACACACACACACACACCACACACACACACACACCACACACACCACACACACACACACACACACACACACACACACACACACACACACACACACACCAAACACACACACACACACACACCACACACACACACACACTGCGCAAACCACACTTTTCACAGTGATCCTTATCCTGTTTCCTGGTATGGTTGAGGGGGAGGCGTACAAGTGATCGCGTACAAGTGATCGCGTACAAGTGATCGCGTACAAGTGAACGCGAGCAAGAGAAAATCCTCAGCGGATAATGTCGGCAGAAAAATCGGCAGAATTCGGTACATTTTCTTGTTTGTTTTGTGGATGTCTGGGCACATGTATGTAGATCATGAAATGGAGCAGAATTCAAGAAAGTGCCTGCAATACGGGGGGGAGGATACAATGTCAAATCATGGTTCCGAAGTCCAAATGGACCTATTCCTTGCTTCTGATTCTTATCGATGCCCCCCCCCTCCCCACACGCACATGTGTATATCGTGGATCTCACAGGGACCAACCAGTTCCACATTATAGTCGCTGCGAAGTTAGTTGTGGAGCGCCTTTACCCCTGTTTTTAAAGTTCATGTCCTACCACATCCAAATCTAGCGTCCCTTGAAAGTTCACTTTCATGGCAAATAATCGCATGGTCTCTTGTCCCTAGAGACCTCTGCGCTCTGTGCTTTCTCCACTCCACTTTTGAAAATTATCTTCTCTTTTCTCCCTTTCCATTATCGTAAAAAATTTGGCCTGATCGTCCGTTTGATGTACTATGTGAAACAGAATAACTACGCTGATTCTCGCTCCACATATACTGGCATAAATAGAGACATAGACAGCAATAGCGACAGCACACAAAGTGAAGGGTAGTTGGCCGCAGCCAGGTGTGACTGAAGGGTAGTTGGCCGCAGCCAGATGTGAACCGGATAACGAGTGAGGTATGGAAGCAAGGACTGAGAACAGAGTGTCTCAGATAGAATAGGCGTGCCAATGGATAGCGGAAATAGGCCGTGATGCAGAACCACTTGGGACCGTCAGATTAATTTTTCTGGACCGAGCCAGCCGGGAAAAAACCCTCGCGCCGACGGACGCAGTTGTGAAGGAAAAAACCGGGTGTATATCTCCAATGGCAATTAGGCATCATGTAGGCATGGCAAGCACATCACGGCAAACAGTGATAAAAGGCAGTGATAATATGCACAAAAATGAAGTGTGGGAGGGCAGGGACACTGGTAAGACTCAAACCTGACAGAAGAAGTCAGGAAAAGAAGCGACAATAGAGAACACACTAGATGCCATATTTGCAACTGAAAATATTTCGCGAGAAATCATTTCTCGCCTATCTCGCTGCGCTGGGCCGGCGAGAAATACAACATCCCTTAGGTTCTCAGTTAGGTGGCAATTAATTTTATACATAACTACACTGAATCCCTTAGGTTCTCAGTTAGGCGGCAACTAGATGCAAGTACAGTCTGTTGGGTCCCGAGGCAAGATATCAACACCAAATCCAGAAAATTGCACTCAGAAATTGTGGATATTGTATTGAGAAGTCCCATTTTTAAAAGTGAATGGCGACTCGAAAGCTTTACTCAAAGTTCCAAGTTGGATACACAGTTGACTCCACTCATAACAAACTCGTATTGTTATAGTGGTGAATTGCGTGCTAGGGACCATTGTCCATTTCCGGCCCTGTTTGAACCGATTCAAAAATGACCCTTGGTAGCGAACTGCTTTTGTTTTTAACGAACCATAATAATATTATCTTGTAGGGCGGCATGATAACCAATTGCACTCATGCAATCATGGACCACATGTCAGTCATGAGTTTAAAGCGGCTCCGCCAGCCCAAAAATGCTCTCACACCATAAAAGGAACACGTCATGATGGCGTATTCTTTTTATGGTGTGAGAGCATTTCTGTTCAAACTGCTATGAACCCTCTGAGGTTCTCTAAATTGTCAGGATCGAACGACCGCACGGCACGAGGACAACTCTTTTCTCTTCCACAGTATATTTCACTTCATCAAATAATTAACAACTAACACTAATGACACCAGCTATTTATAGCATGCAAAAACAGCGTACATGTATATCAAAACATACACATATAAAACATGACATGACAGCGTATACCAGTGGTACACTGCAAACCGCACACAGCGCATATAGCGTATGCCATGCAGCAAACATCAGCGGTACGGCGGAGTCGAAATACAATATTGCAACGAATACAATAGGCCTTATGCACGTTGTACAGATGTACGAAGTTCTGGACTAGGGCCGTAGGTGTGTACATGCCCGGTTGGGTGTTCATTGTGTGCTATACATGCGCGTTTGACCCATTTTGCCTCATAATTTATGGCAAACAATCGCTTTTCCAGCTTCTTCACTTTGGGATTGAACTAACGACTAGCTAGATCTCTGCCAGAAAAAAGTTTTCATATGAAATGCCTTCAGGGCCCATTTCATAGTGAAAATAGCAGTAAACACAATAGGGTCCTGCACATTCAACACCCAACCGGGTCTACGGGATTCTACAAGATTATACGGGATTTCGTGCATCTGTACAATGTGCATAAGGCCTATGCCTTAAAGCGCGAAGCCTTTCGCACTTGAGAACTGGTGGTTTGCAACACAAACAAACTTCGGATATAAAGAACTAATTCTCCTCCAAAAGGGTGGTCGCTACATCAGAAGTCGACTGCATAACATGCTCCATTCTGGTGGAGTTGTTTAACCTGCTTCACTTCAGGAAAAAAGCACTCAGGCCAAAGATAGACTCGGAAGGAGAGCCAATGATTAATAATTTATAGTAAAGAAAAGCACCAAAGAAACTACATAATTATAAGGTCAGCTTTGTGCAATGTTATCGCATGAGCTGATAGTCAAGTAACTGGTGGTGTTAGTGAACATTATAGCGTAACTTTACTCGCTACACATATACGTGCACACACAGAGACATAGACAGCAATAACGACACTACACAAAGTGAAGGGTAGTTGGCCGCAGCCAGATGTGAACCGGATAATGAGTGAGGTATGGAAGCAAGGACTGAGAACAGAGTGTCTCAGATAGAATAGGCATGCCAGTGGATAGCAAAAAGAGGCCACGATGCAGAACCGCTTGGGACCGTCAGATTAATTTTTCTGGACCGAGCCAGCCGGGAAAAAACCCTCGCGCCGACGTACACAGTTGTGGGGGATAAAAACCGGGTGGATATCCCCAATGGCGATTAGGCATCATGTAGGCATGGTAAGCACATCACGGCAAAAAGTGATAAAAAAGCGATGACAATATGCACATAAATGAAGTGTGGGAGGGCAGGGACACTGGTAAGACTCAAACCTGACAGAAGAAGTCAGGAAAAGAAGCGACAATAAAGAACACACCAGATGCCATATTTGCAACAAAATATATTTCGCGAGAAATCAGTTCTCGCCTATCTCGCTGCGCTCGGCCGGCGAGAAATACAACGTACTTCCTTAGTTCCTTTCTTTACTATAAATTAACTTAGCCCAAAGATGCCATCTCATCATACCAACTGACCTGGCTCCTTCGATAATAATACGACGATTAAGTGAGTTCACTGCTTCAAAATCAACTTCAAGGTGAATATAAAAAAAACATCTCCATCATTTTGCGAGAACTGTGGCAATACGCCCAGTGAGAAGGCATTTCTCCTGTGCCTATGGTGAAAGAAAATGAAGCTAAACAAACAAACAAACAAATACTAGTAGCATGAGCTCCAGTGTGGGGAGCAAACCCTTTTCAAACAAACATCACCATTGTAATAATTACTACTGCAGTTCATCCGGCAGTACTACTTGCAGTTTGACCAGAGATGCCGTACCGGAGCTCAGCTGTGTGGCCAGCTCGGCATTTTCACACACGTATTCTCGGAGACACGGCCAATGGTCTTCATTTCCCACTGTGACAGCATCCGGCTCATTCTTCGTAAACCCTTGACCAGTGAAGAGCTCCAAGAGGTGTAATTCACAGTAGAGAAAAAGACGCGTTTGCCAGGCCGAGCGAGGAGCTGCAAGTGCCATGAATCTGCTATAGTTCATTAATTGGCTGGGCGATCGTTTTATTGAGAGAAAATTCACACCGTGCGCCTTCTCCTAATCGGCAACTGAGCGCGCACGGAACTCGCTCAGATGCCGCATCACGTCAGGCATGGCACCGGGGTAGAACTGGCGGCAAAGCTCCACGATACCGCTCCACGTTGCTGGCACGCACTTCAGCAAGTGAGCGTCTGCGGGTTTGTCATGGGGCACGTCTTGTTGATGAGCCTGGGCAAGAGCAGCATCATGACTGTTATCACATTTGACAATCTTGTTCTGGAAGAGCAGCAGCCATGCATCATTCTTCTACACCTCACACTGCACAGGGACAAGCAAAAGATCCGGAAGCAAAGCACACGTGTCATGGCCGCGCTTGGCGGGTTTGTGACTTGGCTTAGATCAGTCTAGTGGCTACCCAGGTAGACGACCAATATAGTCGCCATCCAAGTTGCTAGCTCACATAGAACGACAGGTTTCTAATTCCACTTGAACAGTGTTTATTTGAACCATTGCAGTACTAGATCGAAAGATCAAGTGTGTAGAGTCAAAAGACCAAAGCAGGAGAGAGTCGGAGTGACTCTCTCAGAATCGAGAGGAGTAGTGAGCTCCCCGAGAATCGAGGATGAATGTTAGCAAAACAGCTCCTTATATATGCAACATTATGTGATCAAAAGTATACAGTGGCAAGAATGCGTAAGTATTATTTCTATATTACAAACAGTGGTGCAATATGTGCAATCAGCCAAACTAGAATATAGTACAAAGAATGATTAATCAATACGGGGAGCCGGCTCACCCACATTACATGAAAGGACTCCGAGGCTCTTCGTGCGACGGGGCCTGGAGTATGCTAGGCTCTTCCCTCTCATTACCCCGTAGGGTGCTTCACGGTCAAGCCGTGACCTCTCCCAAAAAGGGATAACGGAGTCCGCAGTGCGCGAAGCACTTGCAGGACCCTTTACGTCGTACGACGCGAGAAGAGGTGCCATGCTTGCTCGACTAACAAAGGTATCAGCTCCCTTGCAGGACTAAGCAGGGTCCCCTCAAGCTCAACAGTGTAGTGAGTACAATGCTGACGACTTGTACTGAAGGTGTAGCCGCCGTACGACAACACTTGTGACTCGAGGCCACGAGTTGTAAGCCATGATTGCTCAACTAACGAAAGTGCCAAATCCTTCGTAGGACTAATCATGGTTCTTACAGAACTCTAGAATATTTCGGAGCCCAGTTTTTGGCTGCTGAACTCAATGCATGGTCGCTTTCACGACGAGTCTGATCCGGGTCATGACACACGCATCAAGTTTTCAGGCACTGCAAATCGTCATCATTCTGTATCCAGAACAATCGGGTGATGTAGACTTAGCACCGTCACACAGCTGTGAGTAAATATGCATAATGTAAAGACGTTCGGTTGGGCCTGTGTTACGAACCGTATTCCGGAGTATACACCGTTCCCAGATTTTTGCTACAAATCACAGACATCCACCTTGTTCATCACCACACAAATCACAGACATCCACCGTGTTCATCACAAGTAATGCTGACGGCTGGGTACACGTCACTGGCCACAGAAAGGTGGATTCTTGTCATATGTCACTGGAACTGTAGAGATTATGGCGAATATCTATCACTTGTCCTAGTTGACGTTTACCGTATTTTCCCGAATATAAGTCGACCTTTTGTGCACCAGAAATTTCGCCAAAAGCTGGGGGCCAACTTACAAACGGAACTCGACTTACATACGGGAATCTGGCACAACAAATGAAGTGACTGGAGCGTCCGTACAAAGAAGCACTGCCGTATGAACCATGTGAACTTTCGTCCCGCGACTGACACTGGTTTTGTTCAGATTTTGTCTTACTGGCATGATATGATCTCTCCTCGCAGAGAACTCATCATTTTGTATGTGTGGGTGTCATGGAGCTATCAAAACTTTTTTTCAAGAAATTGACTCCTGGATTTGGGGTGGTCGACTTATAATCGAAGTCGACTTATATTCGGGAAAATACGGTATACGCTTTTACACGTGCTTGCAGATCAGTATAGCTAAACATACTCTAAACATACTCTATGTTAACACCATACACTACAGTGGTGTACAACTGCACATTACAGGAGCATGGTAGATCACATACTACACACATTACAGGAGCATGGTAGATCACATACTACACACATTACAGGAGCATGGTAGATCACATACTACACACATTACAGGAGCATGGTAGATCACATACTACACACATTACAGGAGCATGGTAGATCACATACTACACACATTACAGGAGCATGGTAGATCACATACTACACACATTACAGAAGCATGGTAGATCACATACTACACACATTACAGGAGCATGGTAGATCACATACTACACACATTACAGGAGCATGGTAGATCACATACTACACACATTACAGGAGCATGGTAGATCACATACTACACACATTACAGGAGCATGATAGATCACATAAAGTAAAAAAAAAGTAAATTATCGTGTCCGTTCCCGAAGGGAACTCACGACGGCCGCTAACACCCGATAAACCCTTTTAGGGTTTATAGATCACATACTACACACATTACAGGAGCATGGTAGATCACATACTACACACATTACAGGAGCATGGTAGATCACATACTACACACATTACAGGAGCATGGTAGATCACATACTACACACATTACACGAGCCTGGACCTCGCTTATCCGGTCCTCTTTTATCATTTATCACATACTACACACATTACAGGAGCATGGTAGATCACACACTACACACAGTACAGGAGCATGGTAGATCACATACTACACACATTACAGGAGCATGGTAGATCACATACTACACACATTACAGGAGCATGGTAGATCACATACTACACACATTACAGGAGCACGGTAGATCACATACTACACACATTACAGGAACATGGTAGATCACATACTACACACAGTACAGGAGCATGGTAGATCACACACTACACACATTACAGGAGCATGGTAGATCACATACTACACACATTACAGGAGCATGGTAGATCACATCCCACACACATTACACGAGCCTGGACCTCGCTTATCCGGTCCTCTTTTATCCGGATCCCTCGCCATCCGGAAGAAAATCGTTGGTTACCGATTTACAGCATATGTCATGCATACATACAGTATGTGTGGTCGATTATCCGGTTCCCTCACCTACCCAGATTATTTCGTGGAAAACGGATGTGTGCGGTTAAGCGAGGTCTGACTGTAGCTCGCATCCCACAAGTCGAAAACACTTCCAGGCTCATTTGATGCTGTTAGCCATTTTTTAAAACAGGTACTGATTTCCCGTAGCTGTTACCTTGAGGGTGATGAACTCGCGTGTTAGACCGAGGGCGAGCAGGACATCATACGGTGACTTGCACGGCAGAACGCGGCAGGCAGTATCTCGGCCGGCAACGAACGCCGTGCGCCGTCCTGATGCCTCACTCAGCCTTGTCGGCACAGTACCACTTTGTACCATGGACACCCTGCACATGACGTTTGCCGCAACTTCATCATCGGCGAGTCGACGTGCTGCTGTCTTTCCAGAGTAGAAGTTGGTTAGATGGTCAGCGAGGGCTTTAGCGTCCATAGTGACTAGCTGTGGCGAGCTATCTCAGTGACCTTGTATGGTTCTTCCATATGACTGTCCAGTACACTGAACAGCTTGCTCTGCAGAGACAGAGACGGAGAGAGAGAGAGAGAGAGAGAGAGAGAGAGAGAGAGAGAGAGAAAGAGAGAGAGAGATATTAGACTCCATAGCAACAAAGACAGAGATACGTAACGGAGAGCACACACACGCACACACGAACACATGCAATGTAGAATATAGCAACTGGGTGTCACTAACTGCTTGCGTGGCGGCGTGTTTGAACAGCAAACTCCAAAATCAATGTCATTTCCACAGGAAGACTACTGGTGTCTCCATGACTGCTCCAGTGCGTGCTATATGCTACAAGTTCAAATATCATGCTACATACTTTTCATCACGGCTTGATTGTTTTGTTAAAATCTTTTTCTACGAGTACTGTAATTTCAGAGTTTTCCTCAGTAATTCTTTTCATACTTCAAGTTTCAATACCTTCACAAACACTGACAAGCATCATACAAAATGGGAGCTGCCGCTCTGTACGTACCTAGAACTTTCTATTTTAGATCACAGCATTATTTTAAATTTTGTGCAATTGTGTGCTCCTCCACTACAAGTCTACATGGACCAGTTTTTTTCATGATCTTACCGTCACAGTGCACGCTACGCTGGGGTAGTTTGTACGAGTAAGATATAAACACCGCTAGCTAACGAACGTCAACCGATTAGCAAAAAACAACTCTCCTCTATGTAACTACCAGGGTCGACTCCATACAAGTAATCTGCAAATACCAGAAATACCTAATGGCCAACACCAAGCTATGCACTGCTCCAGTGAGTGTTACTGAATGAACTACTACTACATTTGTAGTAGTAGTACTACAAAGTCATGTAGTAGTCTTGCCTCTTTTTTTTTTTTTTTTTTTTTTTTTTTTTTTTTTTTTTTTTTTACTAAGGCCACAGCTTCCAATCATGACGTGCAAAGCAGCGGTGCAGCATCGCAGGCATGAATCGTGGACGTGGTGACGGGGTCTGATGTGCTCCACCGACCTAGGGTCTCGGCTTCACTGCACAGCAAACGCGTCGAAAGAAAACGGGGGCTAATAATTATCGGGAGATGGGGGGGGGGAAGAAGAAGAGAAGAAAGAGAGAGAGAGAGAGAGAGAGAGAGAGAGAGAGAGAGAGAGAGAGAGAGAGAGAGAGAGAGAGAGAGAGAGAGAGAGAGAGAGAGAGAGAGAGAGAGAGAGAGAGAGAGAGAGAGAGAGAGAGAGAGAGAGAGAGAGAGAGAGAGAGAGAGAGAGAAAGAGAAGAGAGAGAGAGAGAGAGAGAGAGAGAGAGAGAGAGAGAGAGAGAGAGAGAGAGAGAGTAGGTCTTGCTGTCTAGGTACTCGTACATCTACGATCCAGTACAATATGCAATGACTATGTAGTCCGCCAATTATTTTCAAACGCAAACATAAAAAAATAATGTTTCTTTTTTGAAGTCAACATTATGATTTAGGGCGCGTTTGGTTGGTACGAACTGGAACAGGATTCACCAGAACAGCGCGTTTGGTTGGGACTGCACCTGTTCTGGGTCGGCCAGAACATGTTCTGCTTGCTCCGGCCTCGAGGCCGGAGCAGACCGAGCAGTTTCACTATTTCACAGTGAAACCTGGCGGGAACATCGATTTTGTTCCCAAATGATCACGTGCACACGCTTTTGGGTTGGACTCGTCGTACCGTACAAAGTGACCATGGTGATCCATACACATTTTGAAGAATGCACTAAGTTTGGCACATTTTTCCACAAAAATGTGCTCTGTTTCTGGAGTAGCGTTTGGTTGGCATGAGGCTGCTCCATGTGCACCAGCTGTTCGATCCTGTTCTAGATCGTACCAACCAAACGCACCCTTATGTTCCCACCGAACAATACATGAGAGATCCCGGGATCGGGAGTCTACCATGGTCTACCCATGCGTGACGAAGCAGCGTAGGGCGCGCCAAGGCCGGGCAAGGGTCCTGCGGGGCTCAGATTGGTTTTTCGAACAACGACGAGCATAAACACAAAATGTTCCGTCCTACATGTACTAGTACAGTCATGTAGGTCTACCGCCGGTAGTATACAGTAACATAACGACATCAGTGCGAGTAGTGAGTCGAGTAGCCTAGAGAGTAGAGGCAAGCATACAACAGGCTGCTGCCGTGCTGGGAGAGCTGAACAGGCTAACGAGCGCAGTACGGATCCGACCTGGACTACAGACTACATACAGACTCACGTGAGTGCGTTCGATTTTGCCCACAAATCAATTAATTTGTTGAACCCATGAACGTGAATCCATTCATGAAGCCATTCATAATCCATTCATGAATAGTATAATTCATGATTGGATTATTTATTACTAGTACCAAGAGTACATAACCAAGGGACTTTAGACATCTGTCTAAACTTAGTCTTGTGTATACGCATGCTGGACATGACATCATGCAGGTCCAAGCAATGCACACATGCATGGCCTCTTCTAAAACTATCTGTTATCACCTTGCACATTTGTTTTGCTAGGGCATGCCACACTAGAGAGAAAGTGTGAAATTCCGAGTGATAGTGTTTTCCCCTGTACAACATCACTCATGTACCTGAATCACCCATTATCTACACACTCCACTGATGAGCTCTGTTGCTGTGTTGGAGCGAACCGCTGTCTGCTGGGTCTGAATATCAACATCTCAAAGGGGTTGTCTTCGCTATGGTTAAAACTTAAAAATAATGAATCGTCCTCGCTATGGTTGTGATGTGAATGGGTCGGCCATCAGCGAATCGGGGAGTGGAGGTTTGCCTGATATTTACTGGGCGAGTTTGTGGCTAGATTCTAACCATAGAATTACATTCTAATGTATATGTTTAGATCTGGGCTATGTCTGTGTGCATGTGTGTGCTTGAATTTGTTATTGTATTCCTTTTTGTTCATGCACTTAGATACATGGGGTTGATGGGCAGTGCAAGCAGACGGTTGGCGTGGAGGGAGTAAAGTGTGGAGAGTTCTATGCCCCAGACGCTGTGCATGTAACAGATGATGAACGAGTGATCATTGCTGATACTGGTAACCACCGACTACAGGTATGGTCTTGGTGTTTCGCTACTGTTGTACTTGAACACTCCACATCCTACAACCTGCACAGAGGCAAAAACATCTAGGTTCTGTCTACCCCTGCTCTGTCTACCCTGCCCATTCCACCCCTGCTCGATCCACCCCTGCTCACACATACATGTACATGGCGAACTCTCACGCGCACTTACACACACACACACACATGCACACACACACACATCAACACACACACATGAACACACACACACACACACATCTTGGTCCTGGTCCTGGTAATACACTGCCATGTAGGTCACGTGTTTCTCGTTGAGCGAGACGGAGACGCAAGGAGACATGAGCGTTGGTGACGGGATAAGTCGTTTCGCCTCTTGAAACGCCTCTTGCAATTCTGACATTGCAATTGGAACTTGTCTCTTTCATCAGCAGTTGGACGCCTGGTGGATCGGTTGCAGTTGTGGATAGCAAAGCCCTGGATCGACTTACAGCAACGTTCACAAATGGGACAGTGAGCGGGACAGCACGGTTTCCGAATACATAGGCGTACAGGTGAAGAGCTTGTGGCATTGGCAACATTCGGGGCAGAACAGGACTGGGTACAGCGATGTTCTGCAATGCCACCCGCACTCCGAAACTATCGGTGACACTGGGAGCACTGGCGGCTGTTGGCTTGCTGCTGGACTGGTTTACGCCGTTCCATGATGCACTTGTGGCGGGCAATATCTTACTGCCGAGCAAAGCTTGCTTGCTGTCACTCAGATCGTTCCTGCGCTGTGTCAAACCATGACTTGTCGGCGATGTTTATTCGTCGCAAGTCAACCCTAATTGCGTCTCGCCATCGTTTCCGCGGGCCACACGCTATGGCGGCAGCAATGTGCCAAACAACAACATCCGCGGAACACACACACACACACACACACACACACACACACACACACGCACACACACACACACACACACACACACACACACACACACACACACACACTATCATGTATTGTAGTTATAGTGTTTATGTTGGTAATCCCAATTCAAGTCTTGCTTCGCACACCCACTTCTAGCCACCGTGATCGTGAAATGAGGATACTGGTCATAAGCATTTGACCAAGTTATTGTCTATTTCTAAATCATCTTTTATCTCTGCTGTCTGCCTCCATGCCCTCCTCTGCAGATCACTGACCAAAACTTCTCAGAGTTCAGCACTATAGGAATACGTGGAATAGAAATTGGCGAGTTCCATGAGCCAATTGGTGTTGTCCTAGTCAACCACAGTGTACTGGGCCCGTGCTTTGCTGTGGCAGATAACTACAATCATCGGATTCAGGTCAGAAACGTAACCAGACAGTACACACTGTACATGTACAGTTGTATTGTGTAAAATCCCTCTCCTACCCACTAACAGTGTACTGTGATATACATAAAGATAGAACTAGCCTATATCACTGTTCAGCATCAAGTTGTGGGACTGTTTTCAATCATGTAACAGAAGATCAAGCATATGGTGATCTCATTAGGCACAGATACATAGCTGAGCGAGGGAAACTAATCTCACACCAAAGGGGTGACTGCAAGCATAGGGCTTCTTCAAGGACGGACCAACGGTCACTTTTCGGGATCATGTGCGAGAAAATTTTTGAATCGCTGGTGAACAGGCGAAGCCCAGGTCACATTCAGTTTGTACGAGAATGGACGCGTGGAGGTGAAAGAAGCAATAGGACGGCGCTCAACTTCATGTCCGACACTCGTGTTGACTCAGAGCAGCTTCCAGGCAGCCCTTTCATGACTTGGGCGAAAATGAACAAGCTTCAAAATCAAACCAAGCTCTGGTTGAGACAA
>NC_088647.1:28737469-28819969 GCF_964019385.1 Sycon ciliatum
CAGCGTACTTTCGCCCACCAGAAATACAAGAATCGCCACAAGTGCCTGGCCGAGAGGAGGAAACCCATATCTGAGCAGTCCGGTAGCCGACTATGTAATGCATGCGGGAGATGGTTCTTGAGTGCTGGCGGGCTAGCTTCGCATAAGTGTCTCTCCAACTCGGCTGCTGAAGTGGCGTCGGTCTCGGCTGTGGCTTCGTCAGACTCGGTCCGGAAACAGCGGGTTGCCCTGCCCTGCTGCAGAGCGCATTGTCTCGGCTGCGGTCGCTGCTGCAAGTCATCCTGTGGTTTCGACCTGCATAGCTGTGCTAATTTCCTGTCCAGGAGGTAGAGCGGCGTTTCTGGATCCAATGCTGAACTCAGTGCTGTCTTCCCCTGCACAGGGGACACGTGACCATTTGATTGCAGTGTTACCAAGGATCAAGGTGTGTGTGTGTATGTATGTGTCAAACAAAAATTCAATGCACATATACCAGTGTATTGAATATCGGCTTCTCTTCTCAGCACACTGTCTAAACATGTTCATGTTATGAATACTCCAGGAACTGTACCGTATGCATATCTATTGCCTTATTCATTTCTATAGACATGCATTCTGTATCTGATCTAGGATTTCAAACCAACCGGGCACACGTACACGTAGATATACGGCACAACTCTTGCAGTCGGGTCAGAGCCGGGTCTGGTCAAGTGCAGTTACTGCATGTAGATCTACATAGATCTGCGTATAGATCACATGTACATGTATATTCATTTTGGTCTCTAGCTAGCACTAGTACTAGTAGTAGCAGGATTGTCTCTTGTCCACGCACTGTCATAGTATGACTTTCATCCTTTGAGCAACTCTCTTCAACTTTCACTTCACTTGCCTGCAACGACGCTTCACCAGCACTCTCCAGAATACGGGTTCCCAATTGTTTCTGTTCTTGTCCCTGCCCCTAGCCATGTCCCTTTACCAGTGCATGTCCATGTCCCTGACCGTGTATCCGTCCGTATCCCTGACTCTGTATCTGTCCATGTCCCTGACCGTGTATCAGTCCGTATCCCTGACTCTGTATCTGTCCATGTCCCTTTACCAGTGCATGCACATGTCCCTGACCCTGTATCTGTCCAGGTCTCTGACCCTGTATCTGCCCAGGTCTCTGACCCTGTATCTGTCCATCTCCCTGACCCTGTATCTGTCTAGGTCTCCGACGCTGTATCTGTCCAGGTCTCTGACCCTGTATCTGTCCAGGTCTCTGACCCTGTATCTGCCCAGGTCTCTCTGACCCTGTATCTGTCCATCTCCCTGACCCTGTATCTGTCTAGGTCTCCGACGCTGTATCTGTCCAGGTCTCTGACCCTGTATCTGTCCAGGTCTCTGACCCAGTATCTGTCCAGGTCTCTGACCCTGTACCTGTCCAGGTCTCTGACCCTGTATCTGTCCAGGTCCCTGACCCTGTATCTGTTCATGTCCCTGACCCTGTATCTGTTCATGTCCCTGACCCTATATCTGTTCATGTCCCTGACCCTATATCTGTTCATGTCCCCTGTACATGCACAAGTGGGTGCATTGGTCTATAACCCTGTCCCAGTGTCCGTGTGTCTGTGCGTCCCATAAAACTGTGGATGTCCATGCATCTGTTCAGTCATATCCCTGTCTTTGGTGTCGGTATGATGAAATCTCTCCCTGTAACCTCGTCCCGATCCAAATGTTTTAAATGCACCTTCTTTTTAAAAGGTTCTATTGCCTCCATGGAGGTATCATAGCTGCGAATTGGGAACCTGCTCCCACCTGCATTTGGTATGGCACGTTACCTAACTTCCCTTCATCAAATTAGCAGACAATCAGGCAGCACGGATGCCATCTCCCCAGACTATTTCCCTGGATCCTACAAGAGATGAAGATATTTTTTTATGAATACAAGTTGGACACATACAGCAAATTCTGCTGTGAGTTTTGATTCAATACGGCTTTTGATTATCACCTTCTCGTAGGTAATGCACGACTTTCGCTGTTGGTACTCCTTGAAGGCTGTGTTGCTCGTATATTCATTGTGGGAAATCACACTTTGATATCTCAGCCCCTCAAGTATTTTTTATACATGTATGTGTTACATCTGCAGCATTGCCTTCTGTAAATACTATACTTCGAAGTAGTTCCTTCGCTCTGATTTGTTCCTCAGCACAACGATGATTCCTGGAGAGTTGAATCCGAATTTTTGTTAGCATGATTAGAATCCTATTTCTGTTGTTTGTGTTTCACCATGTTCTCTTTCACCTTGTATAGAATTGGACTGGGATGGAGAGCCAAGGATGAATTTATAAGAAAGAAAAAGGAGCAAGGAACTACAAGTTGCAAGTCCCCCTCCTTATGTTTGTATTCTATAACTATGATGCTTAGAACCTTCCAAGATGCAAGGCTGTTGGAGTGCGCATCCAAGATGGGCTACAGCTGTTAGCCAGTTAGTTGTAGAACGTCAGTACCGTCGGTCAGTGTCGTGCAATGTTATCGCATGGGCTGATTGTTTAGTAACTGGTGGTGTTATAGTGGATAGTGTAGCGTAACTTGTAGTTTCTTGGTCCTTTCCCTTTTAGCCAAATCTTTCTCTTTTGTATAAATTAATCCGGCCTTGGCTCTCCATCCGAGTCCATTCCTGCACATTCTATTGCTTTTAGCACTGTCAAGAATAAAACAGCGCAATGTTGTAGGGTTGTTGCAGGTTAGTGCCAGAATCTCATCTTCATTGTCATAGTAATCCCACCACTCCTCACATGTCGTTTCCAAGGCACATTTTCGCTTCTTCTTGTTTTGCACACGTCGTCACGTCCGTGTATGAGGATGTTTGAGACTACGTGTATTCGTGTAGTGTGCATGCGTGTGTGTGTGTGTGTGTGTGTGTGTGCGTGTGTGTGTGTGTGTGTGTGTGTGTGCGTGTGTGTGTGCGTGTGTGTGTGTGTGCGTGTGTGTGTGTGCGTGTGTGCGTGTATGTGCGTTTGTGTGTGTATGTGCGTGTGTGGGTGTGCGTGTGTGCGTGTGCGCGTGTGTGTGTGCGTGTGTGTGTGTGCGTGTGTGTGTGGCGATTAGATATACCGTACGTACATAGTGTGTGTTCATGTTGCTTAAACAATGGTGTAACTTTGTTCGGTGTAGTTCCCTTTCACCTTTTAAAATTATGTTGTTGATATAGGTCTACCTTACTGGTTTCTCCTCACTCCTGCTCCTAGCCGATAGCCCTTTCCCAAAGGTGCTCTTTTAATTCGCACTTAGTGCTTTTCGCGTCCCTCAAAATATGCTGAAAAAGTGCTCTTTTTTCAGTGAAATAAGGCAAAAAGTGCTCTTTTTTCAGTGAAGCATAGCCATGATACATGTTCAAATATGAACACAAGCTGAGAAATGAATACGCACTCTTCCATTTATGGGTCCAAGAAAAGCAAAACAGGAAGTAAAGTTCAAAAAGCCTACATTTTACAGCATTGTGTACAAGCTTCATCAACTAACTTGTTGCCCCCAAAAAAGCGGCGTGCCAAGGCCCGGGCCCATCGAGCACTCGGAAACTGTGATCGCAAGCATGAGCAAACAGATTTTAGCACTTTTTCAGCTAAAAGAGCTCAAAAAGGGCGATATTCACCAAAAAACGCAATAAAGGGCGAAAGAAACGGGCTTTTCCAAAAAGGGCCAAAAAGGGCGAAAAAAGGGCGAGCACCTTTGGGAAAGGGCTACTAGCCGAACATTTGTTTATTTATTTATTTATTTATTTATTTATTTATTCAACATCTCCTGGCCCGTCCGAAGACTGCCAATAAACATGAGAGGTCAGGTGATAGCCAACCACGGCAAGCTAAAAAGGGGAAAAAAAAAGAAAGATGCTGTCAGAGAGGGAAAGGAGATAGGGAGAGAAAAAGAAAGGGAGGCACATTAATAATACATGGGATCACTTCGGATGAGACAGTGTGGAAAGCTGGACTGTGAATTTCCTGATATCCTGGCATGTCTTAATGCTAGTAGGCAGGTTAGACCAAAGGGAGTATGCTGAGAAGAAAGGGGATTTCAAAAACAGAGAGGAACTAGCTCGGGGCAGTGATAAGGCATTGCGTGTTGGTCTAGTGGTAACAAACCAGTTGTACTTGGCAATATGTTTCGGGACTTGGGCTAGGAAGATTTTTTGCACAAGGATACAAAGATGCTGCTGATGTCGGGCAAGAAGAGGGTGCGTGGAAGCAAGTTTATAAAGACAAAGGGAGGCAAATGTTTGGTCTTTTCGAAACAGAATTTTCAGAAGCAAGCGTTGATGTACCTCCAGTCTGTGGAGTAAAGTCTGAGACAACCCGCACCAAGCTATATCGCAATAGTCAAATATAGGCAAAATGTACGACTTAAAGAACAATTCTCTGCAGTTATCATTCAAGTGTTGGCAGTGGGGTTGTAGCATACCTAATTTTTTTTTTTGGCATGATACTAGAATTATGCATCAAAGAGACTAAATGTACCAGTACTTGATTTGCTGATGATGTAGCATATTCTGTACTATGCGATGAATTACTCTAACATCACTTTAAAAACTTGAGTTTTCTCCCTCTTGTATGCTCTTTTAGCCCCTTCCCTCACACAAGCAAGTCAAGAGAGAGGTTGCGCACAGCGGAAATTCGTAGCGCCGTAACGAATATTTTTTAACGAAAGGTAAGGAATATTCGAAAACCGTGAGGTTGGGCACAGCGCTTGAACTTTTTTCGTAGTGCGTCGACGCGGCAGCCGCGCGGGGGCGAAGAGTCAAGACAGAGAGTTGTAAAATATCAGTATTTTAGTACTCAAGGTAACGAAAAGTATTTGCGTAGATCTGCTCTGTTTCGGTCAAGTTTGGACGGATCTTCGGAGCAACTTTCGTTACTCGAACCCGGCCGGTCGAAATTTCATTGTGCGCAACCTCTCTAGTAACTCGCGAGGTATCTTTGGATTGATTAGCGCTGGATTCGAAACACCTGGTAAAGTTTGTTTGATTCCTTGATGATGTTATGGCCTGGAGAGCACGATGAAAGACAAGTACATGTAGTGGTCTTCCAGCGCAGTCTTTCTCAGCCTACTCAAGCTCAACTGATGAGAGATAAATTCCACAAAACACTGACTGTGCATTGAACAGGGACTGGTGCTTTCTTGCACCTTTGCCCGCTCGAAGGCTCCATGGGTATGGCGTGTGCCTTGGATGGCAGTCGTCAAGCAGTCAACTGGCGTCGAGTGTCAAGCCAAGTCAGTGACCAGGTGACAGTTCACTGACAGTCACTGACAGACTCAGTGGATAGCACGATCTTCAGGCTAGGGTCCGTAGGGATCTGACTAGGGAGCAACCAACAGTTTCCATGGTTTCGTTCCCTGTATTGTGGATTTGTTTTGTTTGATGACGTCAACAGATGTACAGGCATACATGTATCTGCCTACTCGCCACTCGCCAGTCAGTTTGTGGTCGACCGCCCAGCTAGCCAGGCAGACTAGCTGTCCACGATCCATGACAGCTTCATTTTTATGCGGTACTGCACTGGGTAGATCTACTGGAGGATTGCTTTCCGAAATGCTTACGAACGGGGCCTTTTCGGCACGCGGCTGCGCCGTTTGCGGTACCGGTGGCCGATTGCGATCAAAACGTTCACCCACTGTTGAGGCGAGAGACAGCTAGCTCTTCATGTCTGCACCTGTACATGATATTGTATTTGTAGACTGCAAACAGGGAGGTGAGAACGGGAATGCATACCCCAGTGCGGAACGGGACTAAACTTCAGTCTGTAGTCTACAGACGACACACACACACACACACACACACACACACACACACACACACACACACACACACACACACACACACACACACACACACACACACACACACACACACACACACTCAATGCAGTGTACGTCTAACGCCATAACAAGGTGCTGAACACTCGCAGACACAATCAAACACACAGTGGCGAGAGCAAGACGATTGTGTGTTACACTATCATAATGCAATGGCAAGGTTCAACTTTGAGACTCAGCTCCAAGAGATACTTGGTGTCCCAGACTCAATATGGCTGGGATTCGTCCAAGTTGACCTGAACAAACCCGAGATAGGCCGTGGCTCGGATGCCACGGTCTATACAAGTGAGTTGGAGGGTCTCCCTGTTGCTGTGAAGGTCTTACATAGTATTTTACTCCAACAGGGCAATGTCGGGCGTGCAGCTCTTCTGCAGCGATTCGGCACTGAGTGCCTAGTCATGCGCCGAATGCAACATGAAAGAATTGTGCGACTGCTCGGGATCGGCATTGCTCCCAATCAATCTCCGTGTATAGTGGTAGAACTGATGGTCGGCTCGCTAGGTGATCGAATTGGAGTTGTTCCAAGAGAGCCATTCGCGCAAAGCCTTCAGTATCTTGTCGACACGGCGGAAGGTTTGCGTTTTCTGCACGGCAAGAATATTTTGCATCGCGATTTGAAACCCCACAACATCTTGATCACGGCAGGGAGAGCCAAGATAGCTGATGTAGGTTTGGCCCGCTCTCTTCACGGTGGTCAAGGTGCAGACTTGACAACTCTGACACGGTGCCCCGGTACGCCTTATTTTATGCCGCCAGAGAGCCTGCAAGTGGGCACAACATACGACGAAAAACTGGATGTGTTTTCTCTAGGAGTGGTGATGCTGTCGCTGCTTGTGGGACGACCGCCTTCCCCAACTGAAGCTACTGTTCTGCTGGAGAATGGAACGCGGAGATCAGTTCCGGAGGGTCGCCGACGCAAAGCAGATCTGGATCGACTGGGCTCGGATCACCCACTGCATTCTCTAATCGTGTCGTGTCTGCATGATGATCCTGGATCTAGACCCACATCGGCTGATGTTCACATGCACTTACTGCAGATCTCACTTCCCTCTATGGTAAGGATGTACTCACATAGTATAACATGACTTTGTACTCACTGTGCTGTACTGTTAGCATACAGCCTAGCCTGGCGGCAGACAGACGGAATGCTGTTCCCACTGACTGCCGTCAGGCCCCGTCTCTTACTCTGTATGTAAACATGGTAAAAATTCACCTAGGGTTCCCAGTAAAAAGGCAACGCCTGTTGGGACTCCCCTAGTAAAATAATAAAATCTACTACTACTACTACTACTACTGGGTATACATGCAATGTGTACATGTAAATGGGAAATACTGGCTGATGCATGCCTGAATGGTGCAGCTACCAGAGCATACATTAGACCTGGCTTTACCTATCTACACATTCATACTCTAAGGGTGCGTTCGCCAAATTGTCACTCTTTGACTTTTCCAGGAGATTCGTTTTTCGGAAGAGGTGGCCTTACTGTTACACTTCAACAAGGCAAAACACCGACGTGTGCAAGATGATTGTATTGAAAAACACAGCCCTCACAATCACATGCTGGCTGGTGACTGGTTGTTCCCATGACATCAGCCATGTGACGTGTACATATGTACATGTAAATGTAGGAGTAGAGTGCATCTGCAGTATGCATAGTATAGCCCAGTGAAAATATAATAATCAACTGGGGGGGGGGGGGTGTTATAGATTTGCATAGGTCCCTTGTCCAGACTGGAAACATGAAAACATGAAGTAGTGGTTGAGAGCCATAATGGGTCGTCCGTGATTTTCGAAAAATTAAAAAATCCGTCCTCATGCAAAAAGGGGGTGGGTTGTCAGGAGTGATGGTGGAATTCAACTTTTTGATTTTTCCTAGTCCAATTTTCATAAACCTTTTTTTACTTCAGTGACTTTCATACAGTTGTTGCACTGGCTTTGCAGTGTACTGACTGTACTCGTCATGTCGCAAACACCAGTATGATGAACATGTAGTTGTAGGACGTGCATGGCTGTTGGTAGACCTACTAAAACAAAAACAAACAAAAACCAGAAACAAAACAAACTAGTACAGTAGCTACTAGTACAATGTACCTGACACAGGTGCAGTCAGTGACCCTGGGGTCAGGAGTTCTTTTTTTATAGCTGGGCATTGGGAAAAATCAAAATATTAATGGGAAAATTGGGGTGGGTGGGTTCGAGACAATTTTGCACGAGGACGGATTTCTTTAATTTGTCGATAATTATGGACGAGACTCCTAAATCCATAATAGCAGTGACCTGTTAGTACTACTCAATATACAGAGATTACTGCTCCACTCCGTCAATTTTGAATTCTTCCTTGCAAAATAATTGAATGCTCTCTTTCGGATTTGTGAAATTGTCTCGTTGTACTACACACCACGGGATTTTTGTGTTTTCTGTGATCCATAGGTAGAAATGCTTCAATTCGGTGCACGCAGAGCATAATAATCCATAGTGTGTGTGTGTGTGTATGTGTGTGTTTGTTTGTGTGTGTGTATGTATGCGTGTGCATGTGTGTGTTTGTGTGTGAATACGTGTGTGTGTGTGTGTTTGAGCGTGTGTGTATGTGTGTTTTTGTGGATGGTGTTATTTTTTACGTGTTTGTCTAGGCCGCAGATCGCTATTTGAGTCAGTTTGCAGACATTCTGACTCAACTGCAAACGATCTCCACACAACAGCAGGCAATCATCACCCGAGTGACGGCTGTGGAAGAGAAAGTGAACGGCATGGATGCATTGAGGGAGAGAGTTTCTGCCGTCGTCACTAACCTCAGTGCCCACTCATCGACTCTTGCTTCACTCAACTCCAACGTGGATACACGCTTGGCTGCAGTGGACTCACGTATTGCTGCAGTGGATACACGCTTGGCTGCAGTGGACTCACGCTTTGCTGCCCTGGAGTCACGTGTCTCCAGACAGTCGTCTAGTGCCAGTACTCAACGTCTGACGGCGAGCACCTCGCACAGCCGTGACTCTATTCCCCAGTCCACTCTATCACCACGCAGTGCATCTTCTGCAACACCACCGATGATGTCATCCAGCGCTTCCTCAGCTCAAACACCGGTTAGAGTGCCCAGACAAGGTTCAGCCTCAGATCAGACTACCTTGCCCAGAAACACGTTGTCACCTTCACAATCAACAGCATCAGCAGCAGCGGCAGCAGTAGTAGCTGCATCTCCACCACGGAAGGTTGGTCTACTTTTGAAAGGCTTACTTTTACAAGTACAAGTTAGTGCGACGGTGTATTAAATTTCTCCTACAGTCTGTTGCCCTGCATGACTGGGTGTATAGTGGTACGTGTATGACGTCATCATGCATTAGTTGAGTATAGTTTACATACACACAACACTGGTGTGTGTTCAAGTCAGAGTTTCACTATGCAGGGCAAAACCATGAGTATATATGACTAGTTATGCTACAAATGATATTAGTTTAGTCCTTTCCTTTGTTCCTTTTGCTGCTGACTCCATTGTTGTTGCCTCAATGTTGAGTTGTGGTCATGGTAGCGCTTGAAACTGCTTTGTCATGGACAATCCAGGGGATTGATAGAGCTGCCCATTCTTATCAATTTTTTAGGGTTGTTTAATCAAAAATGTGTTGCCTCACATTAGGGTGATGTATATCCCATCATCTACTCCTTATACGAAACATGAGGCCAATGAAAATTTGAAATCGAAGTATGAAGTGTTTGACCACCCAGCCAGGTTTGACATCACTACTTTCTCCTTCTATGGTCCTAGTGTTGATTGCTGTTGTTCTTACTGCTCTCCTGTATTGCAGCGTGATTACACACTGATCCGCAAATCAAGGTACTCATTTGGTAGCAAGGGCAGTGGGAGAGATCAGTTTAAAGGCCCTTGGGGACTAGCATCCAACAAAGCTGGTGACCTGATCATCTGTGACAGCGACAACCACAGAATAAAGGTAACTGAACTCACAGTACATTGCTATCCGGCAACTACGTTGTGTATATAAATGTCACTCTGATGGATGACCTGCTCAGGAGGGTCTGTGTGTGCATTAGTTGAATTGAAAAATAAGGATCCCAATTGGTCAGATTGAAGATGCTCAAGACTGTCTGAAACAGTAGTAGACAATCCCTTGGATGAATTCTTCAACATTCTAAATTTTACTTAATTGCACCATCCAGTTTACCTGTACACCCAGTGAACACAAGAGCTGAGAAGTTGATATGAGCAGAATGTCATTTCTCTTCAGAAGTGATCAGTATTTCTAAACCATCAAACTGGATAAAAGTGATCATTGTACATCACAAAAGACTTTGAATACCTGTGACATCCCCACTCCTAAATGTTTTTTTGGCCGAGCCATTCCAATTGCACATCACCACCGCAACGAGGACATTTCCATTGTGATATTGATATCTCAGACCCTGAAGGCAGCTGCTTTGCTCCAACAGAGCTCATCAGTGCTGGTTGGTAATAGTGGATGATCCGGATGAAGAGATAATGTTATAATAGGGTAAAACAGTCGCAAATGTGCGCTTTCTACATTGAAGTGTGGCATGCCATAGGACACTGAGGCTATAGGTGATAACAGATAGTGCAAGTGTGCGTTACTGGGACATGCTTTCAGGTCGTCTGCAGTACTAGAATTGGTACAAAATCAACAAACAAAGAGAGGTGCTACTAGTAGCCAATAGCCACTCATACATACGAGTGCTGAATGTCCAAACACTGCACGCTTGTATTGTCACATCTGTTAAAACTGTCGGTTATCACCTAACCCCTTTTTGCTAGGGCATGCCACACTAGAGAGGAAGTGTGAAATTGTGAAATTCTCCCGGGCCCCTATACAACATCTGTTGTGATCTCGAACTCGTCAATCACTGAACTGATTGTATTGTAAAGAAGACGCCAAATATAACTGGAGTATTTGATACTAGAGCCAGCAGATGGACGGTTTCTGCAATGAGCCAGAATTGCTAGAGAGAGCCTGAGTGAGAGGGCTAAAACGGGTAAAGAGGAGTACAGTTTGAGGACTACATTGCCCCTCACTCGGCTGGATTCGTAATCAAGCCGCTTCTGACACCATGTTGTGATCTTGAACTCGTCAGTCACTGAACTGATTTTATTGTAAAGAAAACACAAACTTATAGAGTGTGAAGAAGAGTATAGCGAGAGAGAGAGAGAGAGTGGTGGAAGAAGAGCTGGGGTCACAAAGGGTTATTTGGAAAGGATTGGGAGAACTTCAAATTGCTCAGTGGTTAGAGCATTGCTCATGACAGGAGGGTCCCAGGTTCGAGTCCTGGTGGGTCTGGCATTTTTTTCTCTTTTCAGGCAGTTCACTTCCCCGACTGATCATTATTATTATTATTTTTTTCCCGTTTGTCTCTTTCCCTCAAACTAGTGAAGATTATTATTATTATTTTTATTATTTATTCATATTTTACTAGGGCAGTCCCCACAGACCTATGGTCTTCTTACAGGGTGCCCTAGCCACGTGAAGATAGCGGAGCGAAATGCAGCAGGTAGGGATATGGTGCGAATCGCGGCAGGGAGCGAGTTCCATCGGTCAGCTCCAAAATAAGATACAGAGTGATAGCCAAAATACAATCTGGCATGGGGCAGTACCAGGCCGAGCGATTCCTGAGAACGGGTAATTCTAGCAGTGCGGGATGATGAGACAGCACGAGGAGTGAAAAGTCGTCAAAGTAGGGGACTAGCACGAGCATTTATGCATCTATGTAGAAACACATAGAGGTTGGCAGCATAGCGAATATTTAACGGTGTTAGGTGCTGTCTAGCTAAGGCAGTGCGGATCGCCCGATTCGCGATGCTAATACGAGCGTTATAGGTGGTCTGTCACGGGCAGTGCACGTACGCATGGCTCGCGTACTCCAGGGTAGATTGGACAAATGCAAGATAGAAAGTGTGCTTGGCTCTAGCACTGAGAAGGTGACGGCAACGGCGAACTGCATTGACCTTGGCATTAACTTTACTTCTAATGTTACTTACTTGCTGTTGAAACGACAGATGCTCATCTATGATGATGCCCAGGTACTTGGCTTGGTGCGATTGCTGTATACGGCTGTTGCAAAACTGTAGGGCACAGTCTGCATGTACATTGGGTTTCCGTAGCAGCAGGAATTGCGTCTTGAATGGGTTCAGCTGTAGTCCACGGGCCTCCAGAAAGCTGCTCACACGGGTCAGATCATGTTCCAAGGTCTGTGAGGCAGTGGAAGGGGACGGGTCGACAGCGTAGATGTTGGTGTCATCTGCATACAGGAGGCAGAGGGATGACTGTAGGCAGGCTGGTAGGCGCCTGGTGTACACCGTGAACAGTGCCGGTCCCAGGACAGAGCCCTGAGGGACACCGCGATTGGCCGTGTACGGGGTTCCAGGTGGTTGACGGAGGAATTTCACTTGCTGTGGTCGGCTGGACAGATAGCTGGAGAACCATTGCAGAACAGTGCCTCCTACTCCACAGCGCTGCAGCTCCAGAAGGAGCTCACCATGCAGGACACAGTCAAAGGCCTTGCTGAGGTCGAGGAATGCTACAACAACCACGTTGCCAGAGTCCAGGGACTGCTGCCAACTGTCAATGCATAGCGCCAGTGCGTCACCGCATGAATGACAGGAGCGATAGGCGAACTGTTCGTCAGGTATAACGTCACCTGCAGAGACCATGAACTGCCGGAACTGGTCGTAGACGATTCTTTCTAGGACTTTGGAAACGATGGGAAGAAGGGAGATTGGTCTATAGTTTGTGGGAGCGTGTTTATCACCTTTCTTGAAAACTGGACAGATTGGGGCAAGCTTGTATTGTTCGGGGAATACGCCAGTGGCTAGGGAGTTGTTATAGATTTCCGCCAAGGATGCGGCTAGATACTTGGAGGAGGCACGCAGAAGTGAAGCAGGAATGTCGTCAGAGCCGGTTGCTTGCCATTCGTCTAGCTTGCATAACCATCATTCCAGGTCAGTAGGGGACACTGGCCGAAATGTAGTGAATCCAGTTGCTTTGCTGGGGCCTAGGGGTAACTGTGACCCAGTGTTCAGTGTAGGATCGCTAACTTGAGCCGCAAATACTGCACTTAGGGCCGGAACGTCTACAAGTAGAGTCGTCGGTTGTTGCTTCCTAACTAAGAGGTGGTTCAGAACCTGGCACTGAGCTCGAGGGTTGAACCGACTCGAGATATCTCAACTAAATTGTCCTGGCTGTGGTGGTGATGTGCAAGTGGAATGGGGCGGCCAACAGCGCTTTGGGTGTGTATGTGTGACTGACATTTTTGGACGAGCTGTTCGCTAGATTCACACTATAGAACTGCAACCAAATGTTTACTACATGTATGTTTGGATCTGGGCTATGTATGGGTGCATGGTTGTGTTAGCATTTGTAAATTGTATTCCTTTTTGTCAATACACTTAGATACACGATGTTGATGGCCAGTTCAAGAAGATGACTGGTCGGAAGGGTACAAACTGTGGAGAGTTCAGCTTCCCAACAGCCGTGCATGTAACAGATGATGAACGAGTGATCATTGCTGATACTTGCAACCACCGACTACAGGTATGGTCTTGGTGTTCCAATCATGTTGTAAGGATTACATGTAAACAGTAGCCTCTTTTACGTGCAAAATTGATCAACAATGCAGTAAAGCCAGCTGCTTAGAAAAACTTCAAAAGGCCCAGAGAAACAAAAGAGAAAACCGGCACACGGGTGTGGGGGGGGGGGGCGTCCGTAAATTCATGTATTTACTTAGAGACGTCAAATAGGCGTTTCTTTCTTAACCCACCCACCCCCAGCAAGGCCCCGAAAAGTGCAGATAATACCACTCATAATAAACACCATGCTATGAACACATATACAGTACAGTCGACTCCACTTATAACGAATTCGCATTTTAACGAATTTTGTGATAATTATAGCGAACCCTTGTCCATGTCCCTGTTTGAAACCATACAAAATTTGACCCTTTATAGTGAAGTTACAGCACAGTTTTCGTATAATTATAACGAACCAAATCTTGTAGGGCCGCATGTACATGTAAGGCAAGTGCACCTGAGTCATACTGTTATGGTCTACATGTGCACCTGAACCTGAAACCAAGCCCAAGGATCCGGTTTCACACCTACAAGTCTGCTGGTAGCTAGCTGTCACTGCATGCAAGCGCATGTTTCTGGGAGTACAGCGTATGGCTGTGTATGTGTCCCTGTCTACTCTGCCGTGATGCGTGTAGTGCAGTGTAGTGCATCTCAATGCCTACCTGTACTAGCTGTAGCAGTGCTACATCATGTACATGTACACACGCGGTATGGTATGCATGCACTCCGAAATTTATCTTTTAAATACGCCATGCAGGTGAACCCACCCCAAACGCCTGTTAGACGTCTCTAAGTAAATACATGTTTTTACAGACAACCCCTGAGTAATCAACAACATACAATTACACATACATGTACATTTTACACAAACTATGTTGTCATTGGATACCCACATTATAACCCATACAGAAGTAAATACCTCTTTGTAATACAATTTTATTGAAATGGTCTTCTTGCTGCAATGATGAGCACTTACTAACTAATGGCTCATGTTGCGAGCAAAACCTGTATTTGTTGGGCAGCACCACTGTTATTTCACACACACTCTCTCCTCTTCATACATTGGTCCACACATGTTAACACCCAAACACACAATTACACTAACATACACTCACACACGCTCAACCACCCACCCACAGACTACACACTCAAAAACCTGTGCACATACCTGCATACATCCATTCTCTCTCAAGTGTACACAGAACCACACACACTGCCAACTTATGACATTTCGTGGTCAAAGGCGATGAAAAGCTTATAGAGCAGGTAACAGGTAGAAACCAGGATTGAGCTACATTGCAAGGAGATAGAATGTGTCGCGCCTCCAGACATGTGTGGCAAGCGAGATAGCGGAGTTTGAAGAAGAATCATCAACAGAACAATGAAGCAGACTATCGCCATTGTGCGGAGAAGCCCAATTCATGACCGTCGTAAAGCACTGCATTCTGCCATCAGCCGTCTCAGACCGACAGAAGATGGGGATGTCCGTTGCCGCAGTTTGAGGTCATGAGCAGCTGCATCCCATCACCTGTTTTTTTTTTACTTGGATCACATCTCAAACAAGTATTGGGCAGCTGTCCAAACAGGAGTTGATTGGAAATCTGGGAGGTATAGCCCCTCAGCATAGCCCCTCAGGGCAATGCTGGCCAAAAAATGTTGAAATGCCTGGTTTCAAGGTCTGTTTTCAGCGGATTCCAGCACTCAGTACTATACACTAGGATGGAGGCTATACAGGAAAAGTTTAGATGTCATTTGGTGCACAGGGACAGGTTTTGTGGACAAAACACATCACAGTTTGCAAAGGTATTGTGTGCTTCAACATTGCGCCGGCGCAATTCTCTTCTAGCGAGTAAACCAGTGTAGCAACAGAACCAAGGTAGAGAAGAATAGGGGCTAACTCTCCATTGCCTTACCTTTCACAACAATAATGTCACGAGTGTCAGATGGTGTGATGTGCCCACCAACCACAAGGAATTTTATCTTGCTGCCAGTGACAGTCGAGGCCAAACACACAGACACATCTGTGAGCGTGCACAACCCCCCCCCCAAACACACACACACACCTGAACACACGCACACCTGAACACAAACACACACCCAGACACACACACGCACACACCTGAACACACCTAAACACACACACATACACACATACACACCTGAACACACACACACACCTGGTAACACACACACACCCACACCTGAACATACCTGAACACACACACACACACACACACACACACACACACACACATACCATTGGACCATTGGACGCCCATCGCCGGAGACGATGATAGCGATGCTACAGACGAGCCACAGCAACTTGTGCTGGGATTGCACCATTCAACAGCTTGCAAAGCTGAAGAATTGACCGCCGCTATTCAGCCTGGTCTACACCACACAGCTATGAAGTGGCTTTTTCTAGCCAGTGAATCCCTACTACACACACACCTGGTCCTGGTTCTGGTAAACACTGCCATTACGGTCACGTGTCCCCTCGCGGGGCCGACAACATGGAAAACGACGCGCGACGGCAGAAAGTCGGCAGTCTGCCGAGAGATCAGGGACCATGTTCAATCGGCACGACGAGAGAGCCATCTTCGGCAGCTATGGATTTGGAATCCACGAGTAGAGCGGCAGCACCGACCACAGGCCCCACAGTGGGCCTTGCAGCATGAGAGGGCGAGCCACACACGCGGCGGTGGAGGAGTCGCCTGAGCAGCAATGGTCGACACCGCCTCCCGGCACGGAGCCCGAGACGATGTCGCGGGAAGCATCCGGGAGTTGGGGCACTTGTGGACCGCCAAACCTCCGGCACTGCGGAACCAGCGCTCGCAGGAAGAACATTGTCGGCTACCTCTCTGTTCTGATACAGGTTTGCAGCGCTCATCGAGGCATTTATGACGAGGCAAACCACTCCTGGAGAAGAGACGGCCACACTCGGCACAAGGTATCCGCAGGGGCTCACAAACGGATTCGGGCGGGGGCAGAACATTGCAAGCGGCCCGCCATTCCCGTCTATCCTGGGCCAAGTAGAGCGAGTAGAGCGGCAGCACCATTCATCGATGCCCAACGCCGCCAGATCCTTCCGCGCAGCATCGCGCCACCTTTTCCTCGGGCCGCACATTGGACGGACAGGATGTAGGGTGCCAAACAGTAGTTGACGCGGGGCACGCTCCTCATGCATTCGCACAACATGCCCAAGCCACTCCATGCGGCGCGATGTCCGCAGCCTGGGGATGTCACGGGGCTGACGCGGATTCCACCGCTCCAGAACATCAACCCTGGTCAGTCGTTCGTCCCATACATTCCGCTGGCTGATACCCATCACGGAACGGATGCAGCGCAGATGGAAAGAGCACAGTGCATCAAGGTCGGGCTTCAACAGCACCCAACACTCAGCACAGTACAGAAGCAGAGACAACACGCATGTACACAAGCCGCTTCGTAGCAAGTGAGAGGTTGCTGTCAGTGAAAACCAGCTGGCGCAGGGCTCCAAATGCACGTGATGCACCGGCAATGCGCGAGCTGATATCTGGGGTGGATCGGCCATTTGTGTGGAGGAGAGAGCCAAGATAACGAAAACTATCTACACACTCGACCACCTCACCCGCCACGTCCAGGGGCAGCCAGTCTGCTTCCGCGAGTCCATATCCAGCAGCCATCACCTTTGTCTTGTCCAGGTTGACTGTCAAGCCGAAAGAATACGCTACATGTATGAATTGGTCAAGGGCCCGCTGTGCACCATCATGAGTGGTAGCCAGCAGAGCAGAGTCATCTGCAAATAATTGACACTCGCGATGGACCTTGCTCTTGTCTGTTGACTTCCGACGGAATAGGAGACTGTCCCCAGGGTTTGTTGCCACAGGAATACCAACGCCAGGAATATCGGCAACAGCACGATGCCACTGCTGGCAGGACCGATGGTAGGCATTACGTTCCACCAGTAGCGGCTTCAAAGTATCCCTGCTATCAGCAAACCAGTCCGGCTGTCGGCGACCCTGGCGGCCCAAGGCAGACTGTGCGGCATCTGTCATAGCACTTCGGATGTTGTTCCATTTTTCATCAACACTGGAGCAGGGGTCGGCGGCGCCCCTGAGCCTGGCAGCGATACTGTCTTGATACTCGTCAACAATACGGCGGACTTGACCATTGTCATCAGTGGATACAATATCCGGTAAGCGGCACGTTGCAATACGAGCCCTCTTGGACTGTGCCGCCGGTTTCCGCCACCTGACACGACCCAGCCGGAAGCGCATTGCGAGTAGACTGTGATCACTGCCACACTCAGCCGATGGGATAATCTGTGAATCCGTACACCGGTGACGGTCCCTCTGAGCAACTATGATGTAGTCGATGCAGTGCACATGGTGACTCCTAGGGTGCATCCACGTACCCTTCAACTCTGCTTTCTTACAGAACCAAGTGTTACATATCCAGCCCTCATGCATGGCCAAGAAACTGAGGAGGTGCTCACCAGAAGAGTTCAAAATGCCAAGGCCATGTGGGCCACGCACCCTGCACCAGCTGTCCTGACTGTGTCCACTTCCGACCCTGGCGTTGAAATCGCCCAGCAAAATAAATTTTTCACTTGGGGCGATGTTGTTCATGACATTCTGGAGCGACGCATAGAACTCGTCCTTTGCAGAGCATTTGCTCCGAAATATCGGGGCATACGCGGTGACAAGGGTAATCCAGTCTGTATTCCCATTTTCCAGTTCGAATCTCAAGCGGAGTGACATGACACGAGCAGAGAGCGGCGACGATTGACATACACCCGCACTCCAAGCCTTAAAGGCATTTCCGCACGAACGCAACCCCCTCGCCTCTCTGACATGGCTCACCGACTCCAGGTACTGGGCGTCCAGAAGTAATGACCTCCGCCCCAGCGACTCTGTACTGCTCAGAGCCAAACCAATGCGTTTCCTGAAGACCGGCGATGTCCATTTTCAAATTTTCAAGATGTTCAACTACGGTATTTGAAAGATTTTCTTATCGTCGGAAACAATTCCTCTCACGGCTGCCGTCTGAACTGGTCCATCACTCTCCACAAGAGAGCGAACATTCCATGATCCAATGCTCAGAGTCGCTCCAGGTCGTCGCCTTCGTGCGGTAGTTTGCTCCACTCGCGGGCTTGCAGGGCCTCGCGAAGGACTCCGAGGTGGGGGCGACGAGGAGAGTGTCGGCATCGCAACTATCCGACCAAGTCTCCTGTCGTTGAAGACCCCACCTCAGGCGCTGCTTGCCTGGACGGCTAGGGACACCCCAGGCCGTCCACAACGGCTGGGGACACCCCAGACCGTCCACAACGGCGAGGACAAGCACGGACGGAGGCCAGAAACAAGAGCCCAAAAAAGTACAACCGTCCTCCACCAGAGCAGAGACACACACACACACACACACACACACACACACACACACACACACACACACACACACAAGCCATATTCACCGTTCGCTGACATGTCAGCGAACCAGCTCCACCAGAGCAGAGACACACACACACACACACACACACACACACACACACACACACCTGAACACACACACACACACACACACACACCTGAGAACACACACACACAACCACCATCTCCTAAGGGCCTACAATCCTTCAAAGCGAACGTCCACTACCATCTTCGCCGAAGCCAGTGGCTTTGGGCCACAGACTCCCTCTAACAGTTCAGAACTATTTCCATCCTGAAGCTCCCCCCCCCCCCAAGCACTGCATGATGTTCACTGCATCTGAACTGCCTTTGAATCTATTTTTCTCTCTTCTTGTTCTCTCTCCACCCCCACCCCCCCCCCCCCACCCTCTCTCTCTCTCTCACTCACTCTCACTCTCTCTCTCTCTCTCTCTCTCTCTCTCTCTCTCTCGCTCTCTCTCTCTCTCTCTCTCTTTCTCCACCCCCCCTCTCTCTCTCTTTCTTTCTCCTCATCCATTCTACCTCACCTTCTCTTGTCTTTATCGCACTAAATCACCCCCCTCTTTTAGGCTATGGTGCGCAAGCTCACGTTAACGCCGAGACCATAGGTCGGTGTTGTGGGCTTGCCTCACCAGCACAGGCTTGCTTTGCAGCCCCTACTCTCCCTGCTGTTTTGTCATTGTATACTCTGTTGTCTTCTCCCCTTCTGACGAGTAGGTTGTGTACTTAGTAAAAAAAACATTAAAAAAACCCACCTGAGAACACACAAACACCTGAGAACACACAAACACCTGAGAACACACACACACACCTGAACACACACACACACACACCTGAACACACACACACACACACCTGAACACACATACACACACACCTGAACACACACACACACACACGTACGAATATACTACTTCGAAGTAGCCTTATACAAGTGTTTCTTTCTACACTTTGTCATGTATAATCACCACCTCGTTTACTAGCCTTTTTACTTAGTTTTATCACATTTATCATCAACTCTTATGTGTCTATTGTATCACCACGTGACTACTTATAACCTTTGTCTATTAACAGCTTACCCTTACTGGTAAGTAGTTTCCTAAGGTAGTTCCGTAAACTCCACTGATGACCGCACCAGGAAATCGTTTCTGGAATTACACACCTTTTTAACTCTAAACGCGTTCACTTGCATGGTAATGTCTCTGGCACTAATACTGCTTATAGCGTTAATTATACTTTTGTCTCCTCGAAAACTGGTACGAAGAATTTGACGAAGTTATTTTCCATTTCTAAATCATCTTGATTTCTCCTGTCCATCTCCATGCCCCCTCTGCAGATCACTGACAAGGACTTCTCCAAGTTCAGCACCATAGGAAGGCGTGGATCAGGATTTGGCGAGTTCAATTTCCCATCTGGTGTTGTCCAAGTGAACCACAGCGCACTGGGCCAGTGCCTTGCAGTGGCGGATACAGAGAACCATCGGGTTCAGGTAATAACCAGACAGTACACACTGTACATGTACAGTTGTATTGTGTAAAATCCCTCTCGTACCCACTAACAGTGTACTGTGGTATACATAAAGATAGAACTAGCCTATATCACTGTTCAGCATCAAGTTGTGGGACTGTTTTCAATCATGTAACAGCAGGTCAATCATAATACTCAGTACACTCCCAGTTGATAATTTTAGTGGAAGTCGATTGTAACATAATTATGCATTGGCAAGCGTGCATGTGTGTGTGTTGGGAGGGGGGTGCGGGGGGGTGGGGGGTGGGGTGGAGGGGGAGTGCATGTTTGATGGGTGTGTCAGCTAGTTCTGTTGGTGGGTGCTCTGAAGCCAGATTGTGACTGCGTGTGTTGCCATCTACTATACATGTATTACAGTATTACGTTCACTGGGGGGGGGGGGGGGGGGGAGGTGAGTGCTGTTAAACCCTTTTCTGAACCATGTCCTAAACCACTCACACATGTGTGGTGAGCCTATAAGTGGAATAATTTCCCGAAGTCCATCCAGAGTTAGTCGATTTCAGTATAAGTTATCTGCCGTTGGATGGATCGATAGCCAATCCATCATCTCAAGATGCCTTTGTAGCCCTTGCCCTTTAAGCTTTGGAAATGAGCATGTAAAAGGACAAGCGCATAGGTATGCAGGTTTGGAGCATTGGTGTGACGTGGGTGGGTGGAGCCGTTTGAGTGTGGGTGGGCGGGTCCATTTGGCTTGTGTTTGTGTGTGGGGGCTTGAGGGTGTGTACACAATTGTGTGTGCATGTGTGTGCGCGCGTGTGTGTGTGTGTGTGTGTGTGTGTGTGTGTGGTATAGTGTGTGCGTGTATGTGCAAGCATTTGTGTGTGTGTGTGTGTGTGTGTGTGTGTGTGTGTGTGTGTGTGTGTGCGTGTTGGTGGGGTGATCCCGACACCATCCGCACGAAGGTAGAGCACCGCCGCCTTGAATGGCTCGGGCATGTTGCTCGGAAGGAGGACCACCGGCTGCCGAAGCAAGTTCTCTTTGGCACGCTTCCGTCGCGTCGCCCAGCTCATGGCCCTCGTCGGCGCTGGAAGGATTGTATCATGTCTGACCTTCGTTCTCCCGGCCTCGAGGGGGAATGGCGAGCTGAATGCGAGTCGCGTTCTACCTGGCGCTCGGCGTACTCAGCACCGGTAGACGCCCAGCATCCCCCTCCCGTCACCTGCTATACCTGCGACCGACAGTTTGCACGCCCCAGTGATCGCGCATGCCACAAGTGTAAGGTTGAGCGTGCGAAGCCGGTTGCGGAGCAGAAAGGTGCATGCCAGTGTGGAGAGTGTGGCCATTGGCTGAAGTCCCGTGGAGGTCTGGCAAGGCACAAGTGTGCTTACCCCCAGTCAGCAGTCGTTGCGCCCCTGCCGCTGCCTGCTTCTCCGCTAGGCTGCGTCGCTCACTGCCAGGCTTGTGACCGCTGCTTTGCGTCTACACGTGGCCGCGCCCGTCATCGCTGCTCACGGAATTGTAGTCGTCCGACCCTTCAGGACCGTCAGGGTTTCGCGTGTGTTTGCGCCTGCTCCCGCCGATTTCGCTTACCGCATCACCTGGATCGTCACAGGGCTGTGTGCTCCTCCTCTCTCTCAGCTGCCCCTCCGGGGCCCACGTAACCTTCATGGCAGTGGCTCAACAGGACAGAACAGGACAGGCGTGTTGTGTGTATGTATGTGCAAGCATGTGTGTGTGTGTGTGTGTGTGTGAGAGTAGGTGTGTGTGTGTGTGTGTGTGTGTGTGTGTGTGTGTGTGTGTGTGTGTGCATGTGTGTGTGTGTGCGTGAGCATGTGTATGTATGAATATGCATGTGGGTTCCATTGGCATACCGGTACATCACTACATGTTTGTGTTCTAGAAAGTCTTCATAAAGCTCTGTCACAGCCCAACCACCAAATCTAGTTATAACTTGTGTGCAAATGAGTTACATATCTCACAGGTTTACACACACACTTGAGAGAAATCAAAAGCGTTTCTGCTGTAACTCTGAGTTTCACGGTTTTAATCGATCATCAGACAACAACTCACATGTGTATATTCTTCTATGTACACTGGTACTGTACAGGTTGTGCCATGCAGTGGTGAGACAGGATATGCGCTTGGAAAAAGAGGTAGTGGTCAAGGCCAATTTCAAGATCCAAGCGGCATCGCAGTGTACCTCAACAGGTTGTTTATTGCTGATAGTTGCAACGATCGCATCCAGGTATGTTATCATGTTCAGCTGGCAACAACAGCAACAGTCACACCGAAGACGACAACATTCGTAATGACAACAGAGACGACGGCGACAACAACAACAACAACAACAACAACAACAACAACAACAACAACAACAACAACAACAACAACAACAACAACAACAACAACAACAACAACAACAACAACAACAACAACAACAACAACAACAACAACAACAACAACAACAACAACAACAACAACTACTACTACTACTATGTAATCTACTACAGCAGCAGCAGCAGCAGCAGCAGAAGCAGCAATGGAAGCAGTAGCGAGTTCAGCTTCATAATTATCGTTGGGACAGGTATTTGTAGGTGGTTGTTCCAAACTTTGGTGCTTACACTTCATTCTGATTGACTTGACACTTGACTGACTCATGACTGCCGTCTAGAGACCATGAGCAGCAAGTAGAATGTTTGACTCAGAAAATCTGCAAAAGATGCCACCCTCTGCTATATGCAGTGTTCTGGGGAATTCCCCCTGTATCAGCTGAGCTTCAGAACGTTACTGTAATCTGTGCTCTGAGAGCACTGCAAAATGTGTTGCTCTCTGGCAAGAGCCGAGATCCAAAGTTTGGAGTAGCCACCTTCTTTAATTATATCCACTGAAATTGCAATACCTACATGTAGATCTGGAATTATATTGTTTCTTTTTTGCATGTCTAGTATGCATGAGACTTTACTGGTATTGACAACCCATCTATCGGAATATACACTGGACAGGGTCGGGCAGGAAAATATTCATCCAATCAGAAATGAATGTGTACGTTAGGCAAGTGCCTGTTGGCCATGTTTGCCTGTTACTTGTCCTTTTCAGTGTAAGAGTGTATAGGCTGATGTGAAGTTAGACTCTTAAACATCATGTCTATACATCATGTCACAAACCAAACAGTGTCTGTGCTACAATAAATACATACATAGTAATCAAATGTTGGTGCCAGGTCCATGTTTTACCTCAGGTTTTGAGTTTTTACAGTTGCACACCAGTAACCTTATCATCACTACAGTCATAATGATAGTAGCTATGCACTGTGTGTTGGAGTATTATTCTTACACTCCTGTTATATCTATACTCTTGCTGTCACCACAGTGGTGTGTGTGTGAATGTTCAATTTTTTTATTCCTGCAAAAGGTGATGACCGTCGATGGAGAGTATATCACTTCGTTCGGGTCTCAGGGCAGCGCTGTTGTGCAGCTGTGCCACCCGTCTGATGTCACTACAGATACCTACGGCAATGTACTAGTCACAGATCTTGGCAATGGACGTGTTATGGTAAGGGAGAGCTTGTTGTCGTGTTCTTCTTTCTAAATACCTACAGGCAGAGAGTAGTACCCAGTACATATACAACAGTGGAGCATGGTCAGTTTGTTGCTAGTCTGTGATTCATGGTCAGTACAATCATCAGACAACACTGATATGAACACAGAAAGTGATGTACACTGCATGCACAGAGTACAAGTAAAGCAAGAGTACATTAGCTCTTACAGTTCAAAAAACAGGGGTACATTCTACTCTTACACTACTTTCTTGTATAAAAGTGTGTCTCACATGTAAGCTTGCAATGAATACTAGTACTAGCGTGATTTCCAAAATGGTACCTCTGGCACATATGCTTTAGGGTTTACCTAGTGTCCATGCATACTCAGACTGGGTGGAGTGCTGAATGTCTGGAGAACAGAGCAAGGAGCACAGTGGACACACATCAATGCTACAACCAAGTCCGGGACGTACTGTAGCTGTGTTCTTACTGTATGCTTGGCTTGCATGTTGACATTTAGAGAAATGCCTAATCAGTTAAGTTAGAATTTAAGTACTTGTATAGGAGTATGCCTTCGAAGCCCATTTATACAGTGAAACCAGTCTAACAAAGCCACTCAAGGGACCTTCAAAATGTGGTCTCTGTTACCAGGTGGTCGCCGTATCCAGGGTCAATTGACTGGAAATAGCATCATTTGGTCCTGGTTGCAGTGGTCTTCTAGGACAGGTGGTCACCTTATCCGAGTGGCCGCCTTGACAGGTTTTACTGTACTTGAAATATACGTGCCATGTTGTGGTGGATTCAGTTTTCGCCGGTGTAAGAGGACGTTGTTTGAGGTAATGTTACTGAATCCCTGACCACAACTGTCTCCGTGGTGCTGGTTTGACGGTTATTTATCTTTCAATGAATGAAAACATACTTCAGAAGTAGCAAAGTGGTTTACAAACCTATTGCATATTCCTTATTATCTGGAGTATTATCATGACATCAGTCTGAGTCATGAATATTGTTTTTCTGTACTGTGCCCACCATGTATTTGTGCCGGTGAATCACTGCGGTTTCACTTGTAACACGTATTTGATCCGATTTCTTGAACGTGGCAAATATTGCCACGTGAGTTTGGTTCTTCGCGGGCTTTTCAGTGATATTGGACGAGGAACAGTTTGGACTAATGGATTTTTGGGTTCTTCTTCTTCTTGCCAATCCGAATGGTAGTTCAACTCTTGTTCTCTTTGCCTGGTGATATATCGCGAGGAATAAAAAAAAGACCCAAGTCATTTCGCGACATGTATATGCCGCACTTTAGACAGCAGTAATACATCCAAAGAGAAGCCGGTGTGGCTTGTACACAGATGGTCAAATCAACAGTGGTTAATGGGAAAGATGACTCTATTTGGTGCCAAATGATTCAGATGGTTCAGAAGGGGCTTTTTATTCCAGTGCGGCTTATACTCTAGTGTGGCTTACACTCCAATGTGGCTTATACTCCAGTGTGGCTTATACTCCAGTGTGGCTTATACTCCAGTGTGGCTTATACTCCGGAAAATACGGCACTGTTACTGACATTTCCCAAGTACAGAGGATCAGATTATTCAATTCATTAGGGAAAATCTCTAGTCTACTTTGTATTGGTGCTGAGAAGAAGGACACAGTTCAGGCTCTTGAACATCTTGAAAGTTTTCACTAATATACTCTCTTGTCTCAGTATCATCGGGTGAAATACATGCAGAATAAAATGAACATTCATGTCCATGCAAGGGCATCGGAAGCTGTTTAACATTGCTGCGGCCAAAGTGTGGGGTCCTCCCCGTGAAATTATTTTGAAAATTGTGCCTAAAAGGCCATATTTTAATGCTACGGAATAATATTAGAAATAAGAATATGCATGCTGAAGATATACCGTATTGTCGTTGTGAAACATGGTACCTGTACAAGAGTCGACAAGCCATCAACAAAGTTTCTACGGAACACTACTTGGCTAACCCCGAAGGCTCGCTTTGGGTAGTCATGCGACCTGGGTTGGAAAGGAGCATCTCCTATTTCGGGGTAACCATCCATCTTCTTCGAGTCAGTAAACAATAAACTGCCGCCACTGGCACTGTACATGATTTACCACTTCCGTCCATGCTCTGGTACAAAGGTTCACACAGTTCAGCGTACCGTACATTTTTTATGCATGCATGAATACCCCACACCTTTTTGAGGCCTGCAAAAAACGTAGAATAGATTTTTAGAATTTCGACTTGGAAAATTGAAATGTATCATTGTGTTAATTCTGCCCGTACAAGAGGCCGGTTCCCGTCTAAAAAAGAAACCTCGATAATTATTGGTGCGGCTTTGGCCGCACCTGCCGTACCGGTTCCGACGCCCCTGCCATGTTCATTTTATGTCCACTCTTACCCGTACCTTGCAGGATGCTATCATCCATACGTCAATTGCGCATCATTTATGCACCCGCCATACATCATCCATGCATCATCCGTCATCATCCATGCACCACCATGCATCAACCATACATCATCCATGCACCACCATGCATCAACCATACATCATCCATGCACCACCATGCATCAACCATACATCATCCATACATCATCCATGCATCACCAGGCATCATCCATACATCATTCATACATCAACCATCTATAATACGTGTTATTCCTGTACGCTCACCAGTGTTGTCCATGTTCTCTGCAGGTATATGCCGCAGAAACTTACACACCACTGGCTGAGTTTGGAGAAGGAGAGCTGGACGAGCCGAGGAGTGTCTGCGTGACAAGTGAGGGCTTAGTAGCTGTTTCCCCTTACCGTAATGACAAGATTTTCGTGTTTTGAAGGTTTCTTGTTAGACACCTGTCATCAGTCACATGCTCACACTTTTGTATGCATCATAACATAAACGACCATAGCGTGACACAAATTGATCTTGTATCCCATCCTACTCCTCTACCCCCTCCCCCCAACACACACACACGCACGCAAATACAACTCCTTAGGCTACACATGCTTAAAACATCATTGATATTTTCGATTGTCTTTTCTACACTTCTCTTTAGAATTTGGTTTTCCTCCACTCATCCGCCGCCTTGCTTTGTGACGTGTTCTATCTTACAGCACTCTCACATGAACTGAACGCATCTCACGTACTTTATACCACTGTACTTCGATTTCTTTAATGGATTAGGTAGATGCCGCAACAGTTATTCCACTCCAGTTATTCCTAGGTAGCTTCTGGTTGCCGGTGTTTATTAACCCGGTTATCTCAGAAAAGAACGTTCGTACTTGCTGGAATACAATTTGTGTCCAGTGGTGGATATATTTTTGCTTTGGTTCTTTCCTCTTTATTTTAATCCTTGGCTCTCCATCTGAGCTCATTATACATTATATGTAGGCTGTAATAGTTCTGATTTTTTTAATTTTACTTGTTAGATTGTTTTCTAGCAGATAAATCATATTCCCCTCTTCGGTCCTACGTATCCATGAACCTTCCAAGTTGGAAGGTTGTTGGTTTGCGCACTGGAGATGTGCTAGAGCTAGATCTCGGGTCGTTGAATGTCTCAGTACTGAGTCAGTAGCCTGTCAGTTTTGTGCCCTATTATCGCACTTTCTGACCGTTTATCATCTTGTTACAGTCGTGGATAGTTGCTGCATAACTCGTTCTCATCTGTTTCTTCTCTTTTTTACATTAATCATATGATTAGTATATCTATGCAACAGTTAGTTTGAATTGTTCACATCGACATCACGTTTTCCTTGTACGGATTCTGTCCACTCACGTGGTTGGTGTTTATGGTACATAGTGCTTGTGTGTCTGTGTGTGTGCGTTTGTGGTGCGCGCGCATGCACGCCCCCGTGCATGTATGTGCGTGTGTGTGTGCATGGGTGCGTGTATGTTTGTGTATGTGTGTGTGTGTGTGTGTGCGTGTGTTTGTGTGGTGTGGCTACAAAAACCCACTTCATACCTGTGTGGTGTGGACCACTGAGGCTGAATAGTTGAGGTCAATTATTCAGCCTTGCAAGCTGTTGAATGGTGCAATCCCCGCACAAGTTGCTATTGCTTCTGCCGTAGCACCGCTACCATCGCCTCCAGCCACGGGCGTCAAAAAGTCAAAGGTGTTTTGTGTGTGTGTGTGTGTGTGTGTGTGTGTGTGTGTGTGTGTGTGTGTGCATGTGTGCGTGTGTGTGCATGTGTGTGTGTGTTTTTGTGTGTGTTGATACTGTTGAAAATAACGTTCAAGGTACCAGTGTTTGTAATGTTTTCTTCCATTAATGCAGTATCCTGTGTATAGCGGTGACCTCATAACGTGAACAGCATCCATACTGTATAGATAGTACTGTTTTGACCATAGCTAAGTCAACTCCTGATATAACCAACACCATTGTACAGGAGAATTACTTCTCTATAGGCCAGGTTCTTTATAACCGAAATGCACTCACACCATACAAGCAACACAGCATGTAGCTCATGACAGTATGATTGGTTTAATATGTGAGACATTGCACTGCCGGGCGGGCAATGTAGTTAACATGCCGCCCCACAAGATGAAGAGATATGGTGGTTCCTTATGAACGAAAATTATTCGATATACTATAAAAGATCAATTTTTTTGTATGGGTTTAAACAGGGACATGGACTCTGATTCGCTGTAATCACGAAATTGCCCACAAGAAAACTCGAGGCATAAGTAACTTCTTCCTCCTGTGTCGCAAATCCTATGGCTTTTATAGCTAAGTCCATGCTAAATACCCACTCCCGAAACAAATCTGCCTCACCCTGAAATGCTGGGGGCTCCTTGACATGGCGCTTGGTAATATTATCGCAAGGGTGTTCTCTGGTGCTTAGCCCTGTGCTGGATGGGACTTGGAATGGTCTCGCAGGAGTTGGAGTGATGGCGGCCACGAGTCGTCGCAACTCTTGTAGAGCCAGGTACGCGGTCACGGCGATGACGGTCAACAGGAGCGGAAGGCCAGTACTAGTCAGGTCGATGGAAATCATCCTCTCTGCTACCAGTGTAACCGGCTACTGCGGGTTGAGGAAAAGAATCATCTTTATTCGTACTACACAGGGTTATATTATGATGTAAAGGTGTCAACTAGATAGGCAGGATGGTAGGTGATAGGCCGAAGGGCCGTGGATAGAGGGGATAGGAGTGTGAACAGCAGGTAACACTGTTACAGTGACACCAGCGGCGCCTCCTAAGAAACGGAATGCCGGGAGCAGTTTGGTAAAGTTGACATCCATGGGCTTCTCGTTGGGGAATGAAGGATGCATGCAGGCTTCCTGCACGAATTCCTTAGTCCTTGCATTTTTTTGTGCAGTATCCTTGGGAGGAGGAGGCTTTGTGACTCGCATTGTATGTCTCCTGGTCTCTCTGGGTCCTCCATATACAAATGTACAAATCAGGTCGACTCTGTACTTGTACATACATACATGTAGCTGACCATTCCAGGCGAGCATGGCGGTGCCCTGGAGCTATTCTGCATGCCGTGAATGACATAGTGTGAATCCGATCGGAGGGAGAGCTGAACTACACGATAAGAGCGTGCGACGGCATGTAGTGGAACGAGCAATGCGTGTACAGAATGATACATGTCCGTGTACACCACACAACACCTGATGCAGCACAGTACAGCACTACTACACTGTATTCTCCACGGGTGTCGGAAGAGTTCAACTCCTCAGGATCACACAATGACATGGATTCTGAATACATGTACTGGTGTTGTCGACAGACACCTAGAGCTTGTAATCGCTGTTATAGTCTACATGAAGAACAACCGGAAGATGTTGATATCGAGCATTTTGAAGCGGTAGGAAACAGTGCTGAAGGACATATGCATCACTTATGATAATAACCGCGACAGAGCTATCATGCACACAACCGGAAACTGCTATATCGCGTACTTGGCCTTCTCGTTTCGACGTGCCCAGATAACCCCGCTGGCCTTTTGCGACTTTGGCTGCATTGTGGTGCGCAGCAAGTGTATGAGGGTCAGTGTGTTTACTAAACTATTGTCTACCTTGGTATTAGCATAATGCATCTGTCAAGCCAGAGCCAGAAATGTTGCTGCTGTCCAAACACTTGATCTCGCCTCTTGGATTGGCATGAGAAAGCTCAAGCGTCAATTAGCACCTGACGTTGCATGTAGTCCTGTGCCAACACTTAAGAACAATGACACAACACCGTTGATGGCCTGTTTACTAAGCTCGAGGTCTCCATGTACACATAATGTATTTACATCAAATCGAATTCAAGACCCAAATGATCCTTGTCAATAGAAACATCACTACGAACCAGTGAGTAGTAAAATATCGGGTATTGTACTACTCCCTGATATGAACAGCTTGTGCGAAGTAAACAACAAACAAGCTTTCCTGAAGATAGAACACTTATCACCCGATCATTAGGTCGTTGAATGTCAGTATCACATCAGTCAGTATTATGATAGCTGTTGCACCTTCCCACGGCGGTTCCGGTAAACTCGCCTTCCAGCCGAGTGGCCCGAGTCTCACGCAAACCGTGCAATATATTATTTATTTGCACCTTCTGACTACACAACATCTTACTTATAACTGTTAGTGTTAGTGTTGGACACAAACTACAGATAACATGTTACATTTTGGTCATTTCCTTTAAAAATAGAACACTTACCAAATACCAAATTTTTGCTATGTCTATTATAGAGAAAGGCATGGGAGGGTAAGCAGGTTATGCCTGTTCATCATAATGTAGTCGAAGTGCCACAACATGCGCTCTCCGGCCGACCTCATTCAGCACATGAGCCTGCAAAACGACTCGAAGTTAGAGTAGATAATGTATTACAAGTGACATGTATGATGTAGAATTCCTCCATGCAGCTTTTTCAATCACACAAATCACTTCAAAAAAGGTATGGAGAACTGTTTTTATAAAATTGAGAATGTACACGGTACATGCCATTGTATACATGTACATTGTACAACACCTTGGAGTCGTGTTGCTGGCTGGTGTGGCGAGTGGAGTCCCCACAACAGAGTGCATGTGCTGGAGTTGGACTATAAATGCCTGTCGCAGTACACATGGTACAGAGAGTAAAGGCTCAGTGCTGCTGGCCATGTGTAACTCAAACTTTCTGACTAACTTGATGCGAACATGTAGCTGAGAAACATGCATTGGTTGCGGAAGAAGGAAAGCTGTCAAGAATGCATCAGAGGTTTAAATCTACAATCACGTGTACAATGTACATGTACATGTACTTGCACTTCGACCTTAGAAATAATTGAATTCTATTGCAGAACTAGCTGCACTACTATCGTGTTACATGCATTACTTTCACAGCGGGGTGTGCTGGGTTTTTGTCTTGACACTACATGTCTTGACATTTCTCCAGCAAACTCGACGCTCACCATCACTCTGAAGTCAGGTTTCCTTGATTGCATGTTGTTGTTGTTGTTGTTGGCTGCAGTGTGCAGTGATCACCATCGACTCGTGACGTACATTGTACTGTAGATGTACGTGTGCAAGTATACTTACATGTACACTGTACATACATGTAGTAGTAGTAGTAGTAGTAGATTTTATTATTTTACTAGGGGAGTCCCAACAGGTGTTGCCTTTTTACTGGGAACCCTATGTGAATTTTTAACATGTTTACATACAGAGTAAGAGACGGGCATGTGAATACCTCTTTAATGCAATTTATAGTCACAGTGTATTCCAGTGCTGGTGTTATCTCCTCACGTACGTGTCGTGGTTGTAGCACTGCTTTAGCCTACATTTAACATTATAATTGCCCTATATACATGCACAATGTACATGTAACTAGCGAATAGCACTATTATGTTTTATCGCCTGATGAGTGTTTTTTGAAACACGAAACTCGGAGTTACGAGAAAGCTTTTTGGTGTCTGTTGTTCTGCCTTGTTTAATGAAATTATTTACGTACTTTTCCAGAGTCCAATGCTCACGCCTATTGTGTAGTTACGATGCGTATCAGCCCTGTTCACAGTCATGGCTTTACTGGTCATGTTCAAAAATGCACTGGCCAACACACCCAGTCATCACAATGTGACATTGCAATTGTGCTGTGTCCTGTGCAATGCATGCGTAAGGAGAGCAGTTTCCGCCAAGGGCGACTGCCCACTGCAAGTGAGCACAAGATGGAGGCGAAAAAACTGTTGGAATTACCGCCTTGGCTTGAGTCGCCTAGGGTCCTCCGCGCCACAATTTCAGGTCGCATGAGGGTGGAAACGCTATACAGTAAAACCTGTAACTAAAGACCACTGTGACTAGCGACCAGCCTGGTACTACAGACCACTTCGTCAGGCACAGAATGATGGTCTCACATTGACTCCCTCGATTTAGGCTAAGGCCCGTGGAGAATCAATAAATACAAATACAAATACAATACATTCATATACAAGAGTATGGTTACGCGGTGCAAACCTCTAACTAAGGACCACCTTCCACTAAAGACCGCTTTCTCTGGCCCCAAGGGGTGGTCGTTAGTCACAGGTTTTATCGTACATGTACTTATACATGCAGTGACAGGCATATCTTTGCTCTGAGATCACACCGTGCAACTTCGCTACTGGTATAAACCTAGAACACATCCAGGATAGGGTGATCACAGAATACACGACTCACGTTAGGAGAAGTCTAGAAAATGACCCCTAGAATAAAGAGGGTCAGAACCGGGTCTAAGATCCACACGGTTCAGGTGGTCTCAACAGACTGGGGCTCTACCAACCGTGGATGGTTGTAGAAAGGTCACTGTTTCCGAACAGGGTGTCCTCCACCTTGTTACATTCTGTCAACCAACAGCATGTTAAGTTGGCTAGTGTATCCAAGCAAACGTCAAGAACCTCCAAATGTCCAGGCAAAAAGGCAGCAATGACTTGGTAGTAACCCCGCATACCAACCGACGGTGTTGTGCAGTTCATGTCATTACTTTGCAGTACATTTTGTAATACTAATAGTGCACTGGTATAATTCTTTGTGCCATCTTCAATAGGTCCGTCAAATACAGTAGTAGTAGGTTTTTCATTTTGACCCGACGAGACCATACGACGCTTGCAGATCACAGCACGAACAGTTCACCAGCCACACTCCACGAAAGCAAGTAGTAGTACTTTTTATTCGTGTTCGATATTGAATTTTAATTTTAATTTATTTATTGCTTTACAAATATTGTTTTTATTCCATTTCACATTTTTCATTCGTGTTGGGTTTAACTACTCATTGTACTGATACATGGTGATGATTGTGCTTTGCTTTGCCCGTAAAAGAGGCCTTCAATCAAGTAGTAGTACTCCTGACAAGTCTTGCACTGCTTCTCCTCTGATGAGTTCCCCGTTATTATCTCTATGGAAGGAAACAAGACTTGTCAGGAGTACTACTACTTGCTTTCGTGGAGTGTGGCTGGTGAACTGTTCGTGCTGTGATCTGCAAGCGTCGTATGGTCTCGTCGGGTCAAAATGAAAAACCTACCACTAGTGCACTGGTATGCTGGAATGGACATCCAGATACGTAAATGTACTTGCAGCTGATTGCATGTTCCATGCCGGTCACACATCTGAGAACAATCAGCTTAGCCGACAGGTGAGAATCGGCATTACCCGAAAACAAGACGCTCTCCGCGGCGCGCAACGCAAGAGACGCGCAAGAACTCGAGGAAGAAGCGATGCGTTGCGCTGCCCGATATGTGACTGGGTGTATTTCTTGGCCGTGCCGGGAAGTGATGCGTGATGTTACGAGCGAGAAATCACAATACACTACAGTCTACACGTTGCTTGACTGGTTTTAGAGAACTAAACGACGGTAGCGGTCGCTGGCTGTACATGTACTGGTAATAGGTAAGAAACACGATCTGTGGTAGCCACAGCCACCTAGGTGATTGCGTATTGCTCCGTCCATCGATAGGGAGTTCTGAACACCGGTGCAAGGAGAGATGCGGATCTTCGTGCATCTGACTGAGGCGTTGGAACTGAACCGGAACATTTGGGATTCTCTACCTGACCTGAGTGGAAGCATGCAACTCGAGAACAAAGGCAGGCTTCACAACCTCCACGCGAACAACGTTACGTATTAACTCCCGTTTTTTAGGATAGACTTTCTCAATCAAATTCCCTCCGCCTATCCACCAACTACTAGCATAGGCTGCCTTGTTGGTTCTGCAGTATCAGAAAATACAATGTACATGTCCGACGGGATAGCTCCACTAGGACCCAACTCTCCCTTCCTCTAGCCCGCTCTTCTGCATTGCTACACCCCCCCCCCCGTTTCATTGGCTATTTGCATTGGCTTAAGCTGCACCAGGAGACAAAAGGCCTTTCCACTTTAACAGCATTCAGGAACGCCTTGCTTTACCAGTAGAACACAATTTTAGTCCATATTTGCTACTTTCTTCTTTTCCTTTTCTTTTTGACTTCTTACTCTTTTCCTTGTTAGCCGTGGTTGGCTATAAAAACCCTGCAATCGCCACGCAAAGTGGTCATTGGCTACCCCAGCCATGTGTTGCTTGGAATAAAATAATAAAAAATAATAATAATGTAGGTGCGTGTTTACCTGCTGCTGCCCATGTCTCCTGACATGCAGTATCCACGTGAATGAATAGTGGCGGTGATTTGTGTTTCTCAACTTCTTTTTTCATGTTGGCCTATGACCTCTGGCTGGTTGGTGGATCCGATCTATCCTTCCGCACCATTTTAAAGCTGTACCTAACGTCTGAACATGGGAAATCTCACGAAGGCGGAAAGGTAGTCTTTGATCCATCACCTGTACGTGGAATACGCCCTGCAATGGCTCTCATCCTATCTTTCCTGCCGCCACCAGACTGTCAGAGTATCTACCTCCCTATCAGACCCATTACTAGTCGTGTCTGGGGTACCCCAGGGGTCCATACTTGGGCCGCTCCTATTTCTACTGTACGTTAATGACTTGCCAGCCCTTGTACCAAATGTAAGTCTTTTTGCTGACGACACTGCTCTGATGTGCTCCGACAGCTCGGCAGACAACCTCACGGCCTCCATGCAGTCCGGGGTCAACGCTACAGTAACATGGATGGAAACCTGGAAACTGAAGCCTAACCTCGCCAAAACCGAGGCCATGTTCTTCTCTCCCTCGCCCCCCACTCAACTTCTGTATTTTCCTGGTCTAAATAGTACACCTATTAAAGTTGTTAACGAGCACAAGCACCTGGGCGTTATTCTCGACCGCCAACTCTCCTGGTCTCCACAAGTCCAGTCTGTGTGCAAGCGTGCGAGTGCGTCCTTAGGTATGCTACAACCCCACTGCCAACACTTGAATGATAACTGCAGAGAATTGTTCTTTAAGTCGTACATCTTGCCTATATTTGACTATTGCGATATAGCTTGGTGCGGGTTGTCTCAGACTTTACTCCACAGACTGGAGGTACATCAACGCTTGCTTCTGAAAATTCTGTTTCGAAAAGACCAAACATTTGCCTCCCTTTGTCTTTATAAACTTGCTTCCACGCACCCTCTTCTTGCCCGACATCAGCAGCATCTTTGTATCCTTGTGCAAAAAATCTTCCTAGCCCAAGTCCCGAAACATATTGCCAAGTACAACTGGTTTGTTACCACTAGACCAACACGCAATGCCTTATCACTGCCCCGAGCTAGTTCCTCTCTGTTTTTGAAATCCCCTTTCTTCTCAGCATACTCCCTTTGGTCTAACCTGCCTACTAGCATTAAGACATGCCAGGATATCAGGAAATTCACAGTCCAGCTTTCCACACTGTCTCATCCGAAGTGATCCCATGTATTATTAATGTGCCTCCCTTTCTTTTTCTCTCCCTATCTCCTTTCCCTCTCTGACAGCATCTTTCTTTTTTTTTTCCCTTTTTAGCTTGCCGTGGTTGGCTATCACCTGACCTCTCATGTTTATTGGCAGTCTTCGGACGGGCCAGGAGATGTTGAATAAATAAATAAATAAATAAATAAATACATCATACACATGTACACCCTGTACGTGGAATACATCATACACATGTACACCCTACGTGGAACGTGGAATACATCATACACATGTACACCCTGTACGTGGAATACATCATACACATGTACACCCTGTACGTGGAATACATCATACACATGTACACCCTGTACGTGGAATACATCATACACATGTACACCCTGTACGTGGAATACATCATACACATGTACACCGTACGTGGATCCGCAATACTTCTTACCGGTGTACAATGTCATGCTTTTTGCGCCTTTCGCCTGCATCAACTCCTCGTCACAGAATTAAACACGGTCGTGTTTATATATCGGCCCCATGTCATAATCAAGCATGCGCAATCATGTACTGCACATGCCACACGACGTGGCTGGTTCGAGCCTGTTGGTTAAATGGTTTTTCGTCCTGGTCATCATGCGTGACCTCAGTCTCTTCCTCTCGCGGAGACCTTTCCAGGAAGCCCAAGATTGTGAAGATTGAGTGAGTAGAACTGAAGTTACGTCCCAAACAACTTGAAAATATGCAGAATTTTGAATTTTCCAATCCGCTCTCAAAGGCTTAAGGTGGCAGACTACCCAAAAATTCGCTGAAAAATCGAATTTGTTAATTCATATTGAGTGCTACGTCAGTTGAAAGAGCATGAATAGCTGCAAATTCTCTGAAAATTGTGTCCCTATCTGACCAGCCGTTCAAGAGTTATGGCCGAAAATGTGCCCTTGCAAGGAAAGATTTTTTGTTGCATGCTGTCATTTGTTGGCAGCACTGTATTTGAATGTGAGCAGACCGTGCGCAACTTGTCGCATTATGGAAACACGCGAAAGTGTGCAGAATTTTGCCCCAAGTCCAAAAAAGTTCAAAAAAGTCCAAAAAATCACGTTTTAAAAACCACGTATTGGGCTTTTGCCAGCACCCTCGTGACGTTGCAGATATATGGCTTGATTATTGTAGAAAGTTGACGTTGATTTTAAGTGACTTTGGCAAGTTTGAGTCGTGTCAAGAAGTCAGGTAGGATTCAGTACTAGGCAGTAGTGAAACGTGAGTGGCAGTCTTTGCCGGTTTCTGAGGGCATCCTGGATTTGGTGTGCAGCGCTGTGGAAATGGCTTGCTGTGGAGGTCCCAGCACTGGATGTTGTATCAAAGGTACGACCTCGTAGCACGTGCGAAACCTAAAAAAATTCAAAAATTGACTTGGATCTGTGGGAGTCCGTGAGAGAACGCCCACTCGTTCCGTTGTGACAGATTCCAGGGCCACGTTGAGGGGCCCTACCCCACCACCCATGGCTGCTTCTGGACTTGTTTTAGGTTTGGGTCCCGCGCACGGACAGAATGGGCACGAAAATGTGAAAAAAATGTAAATGCATTTGTTTGGTTCCTGGGTGGCTCGCACATCGTGGCACTATGCCGGAAATTTGAGTTTTTCCGGCCTGGAAAGCCTGTCAGTGAGGCGCAAGAACTTGTAAATCATGTCCTGAGGGCCAGCATAGTGGCAGGAGTGTGTGGTCAAAATTTCACTCAAATCCTCTGAGAAACACCAAAGTTACGGTCAATTGAATGCCATATGAAATTTATGGGTAGTGGCCCTGGAATCTGTCACAACGGAACGAGTGGGCGTTCTCTCGCGGACTCCCACAGACCCAAGTCAATTTTTGAATTTTTTAGGTTTAGGGTGTGCTACGAGGTCGTACCTTTGATACAACATCCAGTGCTGGGACCTCCACAGCAAGCCATTTCCACAGCGCTGCACACCAAATCCAGGATGCCCTCAGAAACCGGCAAAGACTGCCACTCACGTTTCACTACTGCCTAGTACTGAATCCTACCTGACTTCTTGACGCGACTCAAACTTGCCAAAGTCACTAAATCAACGTCAACTACAATAATCAAGCCACATATCTGCAACGTCACGAGGGTGCTGGCAAAAGTCCTGCTGCACGGCGGCGGGCTTCGCCCGCCGCCGTGCAGCCCAATACGTGGTTTTTTAACGTGATTTTTTGGACTTTTTTGGACTTCGGGCAAAATTCTGCACACTTTCGCGTGTTTCCATAATACGACAAGTTGCGCACGGTCTGCTCACATTCAAATACAGTGCTGCCAACAAATGACAGCATGCAACAAAAAAATCTTTCCTTGCAAGGGCACATTTTCGGCCATAACTCTTGAACGGCTGGTCAGATAGGGACACAATTTTCAGAGAATTTGCAGCTATTCATGCTCTTTTAACTGACGTAGCACTCAATATGAATTTACAAATTCGATTTTTCAGCGAATTTTTGGGTAGTCTGCCGCCTTAAGTACTTACTGTCTGTGCAGCGTTCCCCGCAAGTCAACTCTGAGCGTTCCCTCTATCCCATATCCCATCGATCTAGCTGGCTAATGTCCCATGGCGAACAACTGCCATCCAGAGAAGCACAGTTTTGGGTATGTCTCGGACGAGTTCACAATGTGGAGGGTCAGCTCACAGACAATTGTTCCGTCGCAGGTGGCCAGTTCTCATTGTAATCACACGCAGAACATGTCCTGGTCGCCAGTCTCCTGCGAGCATCAAGATTTTCCGCTTGCTGCTAGCAGTGAAAGGTGATACTTGAGGACGCAGTTCAAAACGACATTCACTACACTGGAAATCATTAATTTTTAGGATGTCACTCATTATTAGTGTTTGGCGAGACACACTCGCAGCAGAGATGACTGTTGTTAATCGTGGATGTGCACACAAGGCATTACGTCATGTTTTGGGCCTTGAAAAACCGCGGGAAAGCGTTTTGGGTGGCAGAGACCTGGCGCATGGCGTTGGCATTTATCCACGAGGTGACATATGAAAGTAGGAAGCGGTATTTTGGTCTTTCGCCTGGTCTTTTCTTTCTTGTTGGCTGTTGCCTATGGACGCTCTGGACCATGTCTGCCCAATTGTCAGCTGAGGACCGCCTGAAGAAGTCCAGTTCGTTATGGGAATCGACTTTGCGCAAGAAAAACTCTTCGTCATGGAAAGTGGGGGAAATGAGGCTGTACCTGCAGCTGAAAGGCGAAGACGACTCTGGAAAGAAAGCTGACCTGCAAAAGACGTGAGACACACAAAAAACCTTGTCCTCCGTGTAAGGATGCAATAAAAAATTGATATTACTCCTGAAATTGCTGTGGGAATAGTTTCCAAATAATAATAAAATGCGCAATAATATTATTATCATTCGCTGTACACACGTTTTTGTGTTTGTGCAGAGTGTCGTCACTGCTGCTGTCTGGGACTGTGACTGGGGAGCTTGAGGATGACACCGCTGGAGCCTCGTCATCTGATGTCCGTTTTCCTGACAGAGGATGGAAGAAGCTGGTGGATGTGGCGCAGGAGGAACTGAAGATGAAGTTCTCAATCTTCTCCCTCATGGACCACTTCATGTGCAGGAAGTCGTCTGATGGTCTGGATGCTGACGACATGAGAGCTGTGTCCTCCCATAGCTTTGGACTCTACAGCAAGAAGTACTGCCGAGATGGAGAGGTGTGCCTGGAGAATGGGACGGTGTATTTCCGTGGGTTTTGCAAGGCAGAGATGAAGACGTCGATGCGGTATAAAATAGCAATGGCAATGAAACGCGAGCCCTCTGTACGGATCATCTATGCGTCTTGTGAGTGCCGAGCTGGCATTGGCCCATCAGCCAGCTGCAAGCACATCGGGGCCATATGCTATGGACTAGAGGAATTCTGCCGATGAGGGATATTCACTGGGATGACCTGCTCAACCAGTGACCTACAGGCTTGGAGCGCACCACCAGGCAAAAGGCGAGTTTCTGACATGGAGTTCGCTAAGCCTGTGTTCAACCATACCCCGAAGTCAACCTCCAGTCGTGCGTCCTTCGATCCACGTGCTGCCACCGCTCCAAAAGACTCTGCACCAGAAGAGCGACAGAGACTCTTTGACTTGTTGAGCTCTTGCTCCCAACCAGCCAATATCCTGGACACTCTGCGGCCATGCTCTACCTCTCCTGCTCAGACAACCACCTGCTCCACTGGATCACCCGACTGCTGGTCAGTGCCGGAGCTAGTGCAGCTGATGAAGGAGTCCAGGACGTACCGCAGCACATTCCGACCTGATGGCAGTGTTGTCGTGGCATGGTGTGATATGTCCATGCGTCATATGCAAGTGTCCAGGCAGCAACGCCATGCACTGGAGTATCGAACTCGTGGGCAGGCTGGTAACCGGCAGTGGAAAATGCAAAGGTATGTCTGAGGATAGTGTACTGCATTCAGTCCAGGAAAGTCTGCAGGCACATAACACTATCCAAAACATGACGGGTGTATACTGTTTTCATGCTTTTGTTGACGACTTTGTTTAGGCCATGACTTTACAACACTTTCAAGTATGTTCAAATTCACCCAACACTGCAGATTGGTTGGTTCATGTGTATGTCCCTCTGGTGTGTTCATTTCATGCCCTATGCAACAGGTACGGGCGACTCACAACATCCAACTTCGGCGTGATTGTGAAGTGCAAATCAGCACATCCGTCGTTGGTGAAACGCCTTCTATCCCAGTCAGTTATCAACAGTCCGGCCTTGTCGTGGGGCAGAGAGCATGAAGATGAAGCCGTCTGCATCTACTCGGAGAAGCAGCACATGTCTGGCAAGAATGGCCTGTGTGTCTCACAGCGTGGTCTTGTTGTCATGCAGTGTGGGTACGTTGCTGCCAGCCCAGATGGAATCGTATTCGTCCCGACCCAGCCGCTGACATCGCAAATGGGTTTACTTGAGGTCAAATGCCCATATTCCCATCGTCACCACTCTCCCCAAGATGCATGCATGGAGTCTGGCTCCAACCCATTCCACTGCACATGGTCAGATGGAGGTTTATGCCTACGGCGACAACATGACTATTTCTATCAAGTGCAAGGTGGCATGGCAGTTGCTGAAGTGCAGTGGTGCGACTTTGTCGTGTGGACGCCAATGGGCATCGCTATACAGCGAATCTCATTCGACACGGCGTTCTGGAAGGAGCAGATGGAGCCGAAATTGACCGGCTTCTACCGTGGTTGGCTGCTTCCGCAACTTCTTCACCCACAAGAAGAGCCCGTCTGCTACATGGATGTTGCCCCTGCCGACCTCACCCAGCTCAATGTGCCGCCGCCAGTGTTGTGTGCTCTACAAGATGCCGCCACCTCTTCAACGCAAGAGAAGGATAGCCCGCCACGACAGGTATGCGCTGCAGAAGATGCTGCCAAGTCTCCAACGCAAGGAAATGTGGACCGGCAGCAACGTATATCAACCGCCACAGGAATCTCATCCTGCTGCCAAGGTTGTTCATTTGATTGAGCATTGGCATTGCGTCCGTGAAAAGTCTGTGCCAATCAGTTCCATCATATGTGCACGAATGATGACATGGGCAAAGTTTGCAGTTGCTGCTTGAGAGCTCATGGTGACGCCAGTCTTTGACGTGTTCATTGGCTGCCACCATTGCTACATGTATTTCCCCACCCTATGGACGGTGGAGCTGTGGCAATGCATCCACATGAACGGCTACGCTTGCATACGGTGTACATACTTATATTGTCAGTGTACATAATGTCTAGTGTTTTATTGCCAGTGTACAGAACATGAAAGTGGATACAGCCCCACGTCACACCATTTCTTTTTACAACCATACGTGAACATAGCCCACTTTATTGCCGTACATGACAGCCACACACATGCTTGTGATTTGTATGGTTGCTTCCATGATCCATTGAGTTACTTTCATAGAACGCACTTTTGTCACTTCATGCTGAAAAGCAAAGAGGAGAAATACAGGCAGTGATATTGCTATGGTGGTGACAGCAGTCACGTGTGGAAAATAACAACGGATGCATGGTGGGGGGTGGGGGGGGGGGGGGAAGAGGCTCACAGAAGCAAACACTGGGACAGGCCATCATGAACCTGTCAGTAACTGAACGCATTGAGCAGTAACGGTGCAGCAAGAAATGGAAGGAAGCTATGTAATGAGCTGCGCACCAAAATCGGCAACCACACAGCAAACCAGAACTATGGCATCAGCAATGTCAAAGTGAGCGGATAGAATAAAATCCAGGATGTGAAAGTTCTTTATTCGTTCGATAGCACGTTCTACATGAACGCGTAGCGAGGCAACGCGGCGGGTCTGCACCAACTCCTTTTCGGTCAGCTGTTGGCCATTCTTGATGAACGGTGGTATGTTGACATAGGCACCCCGTTCTGAGGTAACAAGAAACAAGAAGCACAGTTTATAAGCTTCCAAGCAAAACTTGCTTACACCAGCATTTCCAGCATTGACTGCACTACACATCTACTGTGAGGAGGAGTTCACAGCACTGATCGCAACCATAAACTATTAATAGTTCACCAAAAGGAAACAAAACAGGGGGACATACCTTCACAGAGTTCCTTGATTGTGAATCCTTTGTCCGCCATGACTGAGTCACCTTCGTCCATCAAATCCAGCACTCCACACGTCTTGGTGATTTCACGGTCAGAAACTGACCCACCATACAGGGAAGAGATGAACGAGATAGCTCCACTGGGTGTGATGCAAACTAGAGCTTTGAATGTGTTTCTATTCTTGTACGTTGACCAGGTGACTCTCTGAGTGTCGGGGTCGGAGGGAATCTGGATGGGGAACTCGGTGCAATCGATTATAGTGCGTGTGGTGGGGTATAGGTCGCGGAACTTCTGGGGCATAGCGGCATCGATCTACAGGTTAGTAGATAGAACATGGGCACATAGCACACACACACACACACACACACACACACACACACACACACACACACACACACACACACACACACACACACACCAATGGGACTCAATTCTCGAAAGACCAGATCAAGCACAGACACTGATGCGATCGTATGTAAGGTATACGTTAGGAAAAAAATAAACCAGCCCTATTGCAATCCAAAAGGCTGGACTCACTAACGACCAGTAATGGGTTAGGCTTCAGCTGTTGAGCCACGGGCATATCATCAACAGACATAAATCATTCTGGCATGACAACTAACCTGCGCTCTAGACGGCCAGGCGGGTAGCTGTGCGGACTTGAAGGCGTGGTACATGACCATGAGGTACGAGGTGAAGATGCGGCTCACAGTACCTGCACTGATTGAAAACCTCTGAGCCAGGTCTTCGTTAGGACAATCCAGCCGCAACTTCATGAACGTAAGGAGCAGGCTGTTTTCATCGTCCAAGGCCCTCACACACTGACGTTGCCGTTCACCTATGCAGTGGGCACAGTACATTGAACCGAGACATGTATGACATGGCCCACGAAAAGAAGTTTGATTTGCCAGGAGGATGGAGACTCACAGCACTGAGTATGGAAATTATGGTACCGACACAAGTAGGTTCCGTACTACTGAAGTCATTCCACCCAACAACATTGCAAAGCACAGTATTTACATCATCAAAATCTAGCACAGAGCAGATAACATCCTCACCTGTTCTTGCTCCATTCCATAAGGTCATCCCCTTGCAGTGGGGGCTCCAGGAAAGCCACCAATGCCTGAAATTACTCATAGCTGGGGATACCAGTATAGAACTTGGTGAGGCTGGCACTGTTGCAAATCCTGGCGACAGAAAACTCTGGTGCTGGTACTGTGGCAGTTTCCTCCAACTTGACTCGCAGTGCCTCATTCTCCTGTGTCAACTTCTGCACCTCCATCCGCAACCGTGTGTTCTCCTCCAAACATTCCTGGATCTGAGTTTGCACTTCACTGATCTGCTCATCAACGCTGGGCAGGGATGGTGATGGCTGCTCCTCACAAGTGCTTTCACATGTTTCAGGTTTCGCTGCTGACGGTTGGGGCGTTTTGTCCTGATGTGTCTTCAGGGCCACGCGTTCTTTTGGCGTTTTCCTTGTCTTCTCTGCTGCTGACCACGCGAACAGCGTTGGGATAGGATGCTCCTTGGAGCGCTTTCCGCCAACAAAATGAGCGCCGCAGACCCTTCTCGAGCTGCCCACAACCACACTCGATGTCCGCATGTTGTGGAGCCACTTTTTGAGTGTAGGCTTCTTTCCCAGAGGAAGACGGTGAAAAGAAAGCTTTGTTCCATCTTTCCGCTTGCCACCCCGATTGGAGCAGCCAAAGACGCAGCAAGACTTCGTTATCGTGTCTAAACGACTACAACCACTTCCTCCACAGTCGACAGATAACCTGAACCTAACTAAACCAAAATGTAAGTTTGTTCTTTCTTCAAACAACGAAGCCCAAAAGGTTTTGCCACCCAATTTGAGCGTCCCGCGCGATGACGTAAACCAATGATGTCACTTGCCCTTGTGTGCACAACGCTTATTGTGGATGACTGTGCATTTGCAGCACTTGGGGCATGACATTATGTTGTGAAGTGTTATCTGCCAGTGATATCTGGCAGTAAAAAAGCAATAAGGGATGATTAAATCGACCTTATGCCTGTCTGCCTATCCGACAGAACGCAAGTTGTCTTTGTAGGTGGACTTCTCTCAGATGCTTCACCTGTTCTGTCCGGAGTGCCCCAGGGATCCATCCTAGGGCCCCTCCTTTTCTTAGTGTATATTAATGATCTTCCCAGTCATGTTGAAGGTGTGTTCTTATTTGCTGCCGACACTGCACTGCTCCGGTTCAATGAGTGTCTAGGCTGCGAGACAGTCTCCAGCGCGGTATCAACGAAGTCCATCAGTGGATGACTACCTGGAGACTAAGACCTAATATCGCCAAGACTGAGATATTATTCCTGCCGAACTCAGAGCCAACCTATGCATTCACTCTTCCCGGATCCCTCACAGACCTCACAGTGGTAAAACAACACAAGCATCTTGGTTTGGTCATTGACTCAGACTTATCGTTTAGTAGACATGTCGACCATATCTGTAGCAAAGTCAGTAAAGCTGTTGGCTACCTCGTGTCTCACTGCTCCCACCTACCGCTTGAATGCATTCGCCTTTTTTTCATTGCTATATTCTCCCCATTTTTCTCTATTGCTCAACCGCCTGGTCATCCCTACTAAGTAAATCGTTAATGAGTACCCTGGAAGTCCACAATAAGAGGATACTCAAAGTCCTTTTCCGCAAACCATCATACTTTCCTTCTGCCGAGCTGTATGATATGTTTAACACCTTCCCTATCTCTAGTCAAGCGGATCGAAAACTGTGTATTGTTGTTCATTCTATTCGTCTTGACAAAGCCCCGCCACACTTGCGTAAATATAACTGGTTTCTTCCCGCTCGTCCTACGCGCAATCCCTGCACTTTACCTAAAGCCCGAACATCAGCTTATACCAGATATCCGTGTTTCGCTGCCTATTCTCTCTGGCTGGCCCTGCCTCTATCAGTAAAATCGTCTTGTACGCTAAAGGATTTCAAGGCCAACATGAAGCTCGTGTTCTAATAACTGCTAGTTCTTCATTCAGATTTGTTTCTCTTTGCCTCCAGTAATGTATAATATTTATTTATTTTTGCTTTGTTTTTGTTTACTGACATGGCTTGCTACCGCCCCCCCCCCCCCCCTCCCTCCATATTGGCCTATATTCTCTGGCCACGGAAAGGTGAAATAAATAATAAATAATAATAATGCCATTGGTACAGATCCACGAAATCCCGTAGAAACCCGTAGACCCGGTAGGGTGTTCATTGTGTGCTATGCATGCGCATTTGACCTTTTTAGCGTCATAATTCAATAACCAGCAATCGCTTTTCCAGCTTCTTCACTTTGGTTAGAGCTAATGACTAGCTAGATCTTTGTCAGAAAAGGGTTTTCGTATGAAATGCCTTCAGGCCCCATTTCTTAGTGGAAATAGCAGAAAACACAATAGGGTCCTGCACATTCAACACTCTACCGGGTCTACGGGATTCTACTGGATTTCGTGGATCTGTACAAATGGCATAAGGTCCATTACATCCGACTGATGAGAAAGTAGTTTGTACATGTTCCTACATGCACATCATACATGTATGTAGATGAAGAGGATGTTCATGCTTCCACAACTCTGACAGGCATTTTTCACTAGTTTGCGTACCGGACGTACATGTAAGTACATTATTGTATTGTCCATTTGCCATGCGTCACGTGGACACACACACACAAGAAACAAACAATCAAACGTGCATAAAACAGTCACACTCTCTGACTACATTCACACACACACACATACACACACCACCCCCCCCCCCCACACACACACACACACACACCACACGCACACACCACACACACACACACACACACACACACACACACACACACACACGCACACACACCTCAGACCTCAGACCTGCCCATCGCAGAAGCAATGATAGCGAACAGCTATGTTAGACATAGCAACTAGTGCTGGGATTACACCATTCAACAGCTTGCAAGGCTGATGAATTGACCGCCACTAATTTTAGCCTGGTATCCACCACACAGCTGATTGAAGTGGCTATTTCTGGCCAGTGAATCCCTATTTTTTCATTTTTTCATTTCTTCATTTTTTATTCTTTTTTCTTTTTTCGACACATACACACACACACACACACACCACACACACACACACACACACACACCATTGGACCATTGGACCATTGGAGGCCCATCGCCGGAGGCGATGATAGCGATGCTACAGCAGAAGCCATAGCGACTTGTGCTGGGATTGCACCATTCATCAGCTTGCAAGGCTGAAGAATTGGCCGCCGCTATTCAGCCTGGTCTACACCACACAGCTATAAAAGTAGGGATTCACTGGCCAGAAAAAGCCACACACACACACACTCCGCAAACCACAGTGATCCTTATCCTGTTTCGTGGTATGGTTGAGCGGGGGCCCGGGGGGGGGGGGGGGGGAGGCGTTCAAGTGATCGCGTACAAGTGATCGCGAGCAAGAGAAAATCCTTAGCGGATAATGTCGGCAGAAAAATCGGCAGAATTCGGTACATTTTCTTTTTTGTTTTGTGGATGTCTGGGTACATGTATAAGTAAAAAAAAAAGTAAATTATCGTATCCGTTCCCGAAGGGAACTCACGACGGCCGCTAACACCCGATAAACCCTAGCGGCAGATGCAGCGCCTAACGGTGGGGGTGAGTGGGTAAGCCTCACAACCACTGGCACAAGTGCCGAAAACGACCCCATTAGCTGCATCCATGTACCCCTTGTGCCTGGCCACAAGTTCCCAGTTGACTGTGGGTAGCAGCACGGCTGGAAAAACCGCTCCCAGGCAGGACTTGAACCAGGTACCTCTCGTATCTCAATCATGGTCTCTGACCAACCCACTGTGCCTGCCTGGTTGTATGTGGATCATGAAATGGAGCAGAATTCAAGAAAGTGCCTGCAATAGGGGGGGGGGGGGGAGGGGGAGAATGCAATGTCAAATCATGGTTGCGAAGTCCAAACGGACCTATTCCTTGCTTCTGATCGATGTCCCCCTCCCCACACGCGCAGGTGTATATCGTGGATCTCACAGGGACCAGTTCCACATTATAATCGCTGTGAAGTTAGTTGTGGAGCGCCTTTACCCCTGTTTTTAAAGTTCATGTCCTACCACATCCAAATCTAGCGTCCCTTGAAAGTTCACTTTCATGGCTAATAGTCGCATGGTCTCTTGTCCCAAGAGACCTCTGCGCTCTGTGCTTTCTCCACTCCACTTTTTAAAGTTATCTTCTCTTTTCTCTCTTTCCATTTAATATCGTAAAATATTTGGCATGATCGTCCGTTTGATGTACTATGTGAAACAGAATAACTACACTGAATCCCTTAGGTTTTTAGTTAGGTGGCAACTACATGTAGATGCAAGTACAGTCTGTTGGGTCCCCAGGCAAAATATCAACACCAAATCCAGAAAATTGCACTCAGAAATTGGGGAACTTGTATTGAGAAGGTATGGCATTACATGATGTAGAGAATCCCATTTTTAAAAGTGAATGTCGACTCGAAAGCTTTACTCAAAGTTCCAAGTTGGATACACAGTTGACTCCACTCATAACAAACTCGTATTGTTATAGTAGTGAATTTCGTGCTAGCGACCATTGTCCATTTCCGGCCCTGTTTGAACCGATTCAAAAATGACCCTTGGTAGCGAACTGCTTTTGTTTTTAACGAACCATAATAATATTATCTTGTAGGGCGGCATGATAACCAATTGCACTCATGGAATCATGGACCACATGCCAGTCATGACGTGTTCTTTTTATGGTGTGAGAGCATTTCTGTTCAAACTGTTATGAACCCTCTGAGGTTCTCTAAATTGTCAGCATCGAACGACCACACGGCACGAGGACAACTCTTTTCCTTTACACAGTATATTTCACTTCATCGAATAATTAACAATTAACACTAATAACACCAGCTATTTATAGCATGCAAAAACAGCGTACATGTATATCAAAACATACACATATAAAACATGACATGACAGCGTATACCAGTGGTACACTGCAAACCGCACACAGCGCATATAGCGTATGCCATGCAGCAAACATCAGCGGTACGGCGGAGTCGAAATACAACATTGCAACGAATACAATGCCTTAAGCACGAAGCCTTTCGCACTTGAGAACTGGTGGTTTGCAACACAAACAAACTTCGGATATAAAGAACTAATTCTCCTCCAAAAGGGTGGTCGCTACATCAGGAGTCGACTGAATAACAGTCATGCTCCATTCTGGTGGAGTTGTTTAACCTGCTTCACTCAGGAAAAAAGCACTCAGGCTAAAGATAGATTTGAAAGGAGAGCCAATGATTAATAATTTATAGTAAAGAAAAGCAACAAAGAAACTACATAATTATAAGGTCAGCTTTGTGCAATGTTATCGCATGAGCTGATAGTCAAGTAACTGGGGTGTTAGTGAACAATAGCATAACTTTACTCGCTACACATATACGTGCACACACAGAGACATAGACAGCAATAACGACACTACACAAAGTGAAGGGTAGTTGGCCGCAGCCAGATGTGAACCGGATAGCGAATGAGGTATGGAAGCAAGGACTGAGAACAGAGTGTCTCAGATAGAATAGGCATGCCAGTGGATAGCAAAAAGAGGCCATGATGCAGAACCGCTTGGGACCGTCAGATTAATTTTTCTGGACCGAGCCAGCCGGGAAAAAACCCTCGCGCCGACGTACACAGTTGTGAGGGATAAAAACCGGGTATATATCCCCAATGGCGATTAGGCATCATGTAGGCATGGTAAGCACATCATGGCAAAAAGTGATAAAAAGCAATGATAATATGCACATAAATGAAGTGTGGGAGGGCAGGGACACTGGTAAGACTCAAAACTGACAGAAGAAGTCAGGAAAAGAAGCGACAATAAAGAACACACCAGATGCCATATTTGCAACTGAAAATATTTCGCGAGAAATCAGTTCTCGCCTATCTCGCTGCGCTCGGCCGGCGAGAAATACAACGTACTTCCTTGGTCCCTTTCTTTACTATAAATTAACTTAGCCCAAAGATGCCATCACATCATACCAACTGACCTGGCTCCTTCAATAATGATACGACGATCAAGTGAGTTCACTGCTTCAAAATCAACTTCAAGGTGAACATAAAAAAAAATCTCCATCATTTTGCGAGAACTGTGGCAATACGCCCAGTGAGAAGGCATTTCTCCTGTGCCTATGGTGAAAGAAAATGAAGCTAAACAAACAAACAAACACATACTAGTAGCATGAGCTCCAGTGTAGGGAGCAAACCCTTTTGAAACAAACATCACCATTGTAATAATTACTACTGCAGTTCATCCGGCAGTACTACTTGCAGTTTGATGAGAGATGCCGTACCGGAGCTCAGCTGTGTGGCCAGCTCGGCATTTTCACACACGCATTCTCGGAGACACGGCCAATGGTCTTCATTTCCCACTGTGACAGCATCCGACTCATTCTTCGTAAACCCTTGACCAGTAAAGAGCTCCAAGAGGCGTAATTCACAGTAGAGAAAAAGACGCGTTTGCCAGGCCGAGCGAGGAGCTGCAAGTGCCATGAATCTGCTATAGTCCATTAACTGGCTGGGCGATCGTTTTATTGAGAGAAAATTCACGCCGTGGGCCTTCTCGTAATCGGCAACTGAGCGCGCACGGAACTCGCTCAGATGCCGCATCACGTCAGGCACGGCACCGGGGTAGAACTGGCGGCAAAGCTCCACGATACCGCTCCACGTTGCTGGCACGCCCTTCGGCAAGTGAGCGTCCGCGGGTTTGTCATCGGGCACGTCTTGTTGATTAGCCTGGGCAAGAGCAGCACCATGACTGTTATCGCATTCGACAATCTTGGCCTGGAAGAGCAACAGCCATGCATCATTCTTGTCCACCTCGCACTGCACAGGGACAAGCAAAAGATCCGGAAGCAAAGCACACGCATCAAGTTTTCAGGCACTGCAAATCGTCATCATTCTGCATGCAGAACAATCGGGTGATGTAGACCTAGCACCGTCATACAGCTGTGAGTAAATATGCATAATGTAAAGACGTTCGGTTGGGCCTGTGTTACGAACTGTATTCCAGAGATACACCGTTCCCAGATTTTTGCTACAAATCACAGACATCCACCGTGTTCATCGCCACACAAATCACACACATCCACCGTGTTCATCACCACACAAATCACAGATATCCACTCTGTTCATCACCACACAAATCACAGACATACACCGTGTTCATCACAAGTAATGCTGACGGCTGGGTACACGTCACTGGCCACAGAAAGGTGGATTCTTGTCATATGTCACTGGAATTGTAGAGATGATGGCGAATATCTATCACTTGTCCTAGTTGACATTCACCGTATTTTCCTGAATATAAGTCGACCTTCTGTGCGCCAGAAATTTCGCCAAAAGCTGGGGGCCGACTTACAAACGGAACTCGACTTACATACGGGAATCTGACACAACAAATGAAGTGACTGGAGTGTCCGTACAAAAAAGCACTGCCGTATGAACCATGTGAACTTTCGTCCTGCGACTGACACTGGTTTTGTTCAGATTTTGTCTTACTGGCATGATATGATCTCTCCTCGCAGAGAACTCATCATTTTGTATGTGTGGGTGTCATGGAGCTATAACAACTCTTTTTCATGAAATTGACTCCTGGATTTGGGGTGGTCGACTTATAATCGAAGTCGACTTATATTCGGGAAAATACGGTATACGCTTTTACACGTGCTTGCAGATCAGTATAGCTAAACATACTCTAAACATACTCTATGTTAACACCATACACTACAGTGGTGTACAACTCCACATACTACACACATAAAAGCAGCATGGTAGATCACATACTACACACATTACAGGAGCATGGTAGATCACATACTACACACATTACACGAGCATGGTAGATCACATACTACACACAGTACAGGAGCATGGTAGATCACATACTACACACATTACAGGAGCATGGTAGATCACATACTACACACAGTACAGGAGCATGGTAGATCACATACTACACACATTACAGGAGCATGGTAGATCACATACTACACACGCATGGTAGATCACATCCCGTACACATTACACGAGCCTGGACCTCGCTTATCCGGTCCTCTTTTATCCGGATCCCTCGCCATCCGGAAGAAAATCGTTGGTTACCGATTTACAGCATATGTCATGCATACATACAGTATGTGTGGTCGATTATCCGGTTCCCTCGCCTACCCGGATAATTTCGTAGAAAAAGGGTGTGTGCGGTTAAGCGAGGTCTGACTGTAGCTCGCATCCCACAAGTCGAAAACACTTCCAGGCTCATTTGATGCTGTTAGCCACTTTTTTAAAGCAGGTACTGTTTTCCCGTATCTTTTACCTTGAGGGTGATGAACTCGCGTGTTAGACCGAGGGCGAGCAGGACATCATACGGTGACTTGCATGGCAGAACGCGGCAGGCAGTATCTCGGCCGGCAACGAACGCCGTGCGCCGTCCTGATGCCTCACTCAGCCTTGTCGGCACAGTACCACTTTGTACCATGGACACCCTGCACATGACGTTTGCCGCAACTTCATCATCGGCGAGTCGACGTGCTGCTGTCTTTCCAGAGTAAAAGTTGGTTAGATGGTCAGCGAGGGCTTTAGCGTCCATAGTGACTAGCTGTGGCGAGCTATCTCAGTGACCTTGTATGGTTCTTCCATATGACTGTCCAGTACACTGAACAGCTTGCTCTGGAGAGACAGAGAGACGGAGAGAGAGAGAGAGAGAGAGAGAGAGAGAGAGAGAGAGAGAGAGAGAGAGAGTGAGAGAGAGAGAGAGAGAGAGAGAGAGAGAGAGAGAGAGAGAGAGAGAGCTATTAGACTCCATAGCAACAAACACAGAGATACGTAACGGAGAGCACACACACGCACACACGAACACATACAATGTAGAATATAGCAACTGGGTGTCACTAACTGCTTGCGTAGCGGCGTGTTTGAACAGCAAAATCCAAAATCAATGTCATTTCCACAGGAAGGCTACTGGTGTCTCCATGACTGCTCCAGTGCGTGCTATATGCTACAAGTTCAAATATCATGCTACATACTATTCACGGCTTGATTGTTTTGTTAAAATCTTTTTCTACGTGTACTGTAATTTCAGAGTGTTCCTCAGTAATTCTTTTCATACTTCAAGTTTCAATACCTTCACAAACACTGACAAGCATCATACAAATGGGAGCTGCCTCTCTGTACGTACCTAGAACTTTCTATTTTAGATCACAGCATTATTTTAAATTTTGTGCAATTGTCTGCTCCTCCACTACATGTCTAAATGTACCAGTTTTTTTCATGCTCTTACCGTCACAGTGCACGCTACGCTGGGGTAGTTTGTACGAGTAAGATCAAAACACCGCTAGCTAACGAACGTCAACCGATTAGCAAAACACGACTCTCCTCTATGTAACTACCAGGGTCGACTCCATACAAGTGATCTGCAAATACCAGAAATACCTAATGGCCAACACCAGGCTATGCACTGCTCCAGTGAGTGTTACTGAATGAACTAGTACTAGTAGTAGTACTACAAAGTCATGTAGTAGTCTTGCCTCTTGCTGTCTAGGTACTCGTACATCTACGATCGAGTACAATGACTATGTAGTCCGCCAATTATTTTCAAACGCAAACATTTAAAAAATAATGTTTCAATTATTTTTGAAGTCAACATTATGTTCCCACCGAACATTATTAGTACATGAGACTTGAGAGATCCTGTGATCGGGAGTCTACCATGGTCTACCCATGCGTGACCATGGTGACGAAGAAGCGTAGGGCGCGCTAAGGGCAAGGATCCTGCGATACTAGAGAGGTTTTGCATTCCGAAATTCGGCAAAAAGATTCGGCACGTGGGAGCGAGGTCGAAAATGCACACGAAGATTCGGCGTGTTTGTTCGGAAAAAGCTCACTTTGCCGAAAATATTTTTCGGATGCATTTTCTTGTAGAAGAGCGCTAGCGCGTGATTTATTCAAAGAGGTTTCTTATCTCGGCCTTGCTTGGCAGGCGTCTTTGGCGACATAGCATCGTCAGCTACCTCTGATTGTTCCTCTCCACTGCCTGTCGACTCTCTTTCGCCTGGAGTGTCCTCACCGTCATCTGTGTGGCTGAAAAGACTATGGCGACACGCATAAAATTTGACTTGGCCATGGAGTTGCCAGTTGGTTTTTCTGAGGCGACTGAGGAGGCAGGTTTGGCCCTCGACTCTTTGGGTGATCAAAGTTCGTTGGAATCAGCAAGAAAAGGAGCACGGGACAGGACGTTGCTGATGCTGGGGCTCACGAAATGAAAACACATCATTTTCGACTTGCAAAACAAACGTTGGTGCGAAAATTCGACATTTTGATGTTCGACAAATGACCGAAGAACGCTGTACCGAAATTCGGAATGCAAAACCTCACTAATGATTGGTTATTCGAACAGCGACGAGCATAAACACAAAATGTTCCGTACTACATGTACATGTAGTAGTACCACCGGTAGTAGAGTCTACTACCGGTAGTATACAGTAACATAACGACGTCAGTGCGAGTAGTGAGTCGAGTAGCGGCCTAGGGAGTAGAGGCAAGAGTACAACAGGCTGCTGCCGTGCTGGGAGAGCTGAACAGGCTAACGAGCGCAGTACGGATCCGACCTGGACTAGACTACAGACTACATACAGACTCACGTGAGTGCGTTCGATTTTGCCCACAAATCAATTAATTTGTTGAACCCATGAACGTGAATCCATTCATGAAACCATTCATAATCCATTCATGAATAGTATAATTCATGATGGATTATTTATTACTAGTACCAAGGGTACATAACCAAGAGTGTGCAACTCTACGATTCTCCAGCCCACAGCGGAATCCTTTTATGACATCAGTCTTTCATGGTCTTTGGCGGCGGTTTAGCTCACTGATGCCATCATGCATAGCCAGAGATCAAAGTGCAAATAATGTGTACATTACACCTACGGTAGTAGAAGCAGAACAACGGACGAAAGATCGACGTGTCTTGAACCTGACGAACTCTCACCGTATTTACAAAACAAGCGCCGGAAAGAATACCCACTTCATCATACTTCTGCCAAAGGATGAGGCAATAAAAAAATTCCGCCGTGGGTGAACCCATCGCAGCTCAAGATAGGAGTTTCACACTCTTGGTTCTGTACTCTTGCTAGTACGGCCCTTGCTATTCTCATCACCCCCTGTGTGAATAGACGTTATTTGATTACATCATCAGTTGATGCTTCAACGAAAAGGCTGCGGACTCGCGGCACAGCGCTGCACTTGCTAGGGGTAAGCGGATTATGCGGGCATAATTTTTGGCATAATCAGGTCCTTTTTGAGAAGGAGCATACAATTGCATCCGAAAAAGAAGGGCCGATGCCCAATGAGACTGTTATACACATATAATAATAAATAATAATTGAAGGCATAATTGCCTTTTTTAGAAGGAGCATAAAACGGCATCGGAAAAACAAGGGCAGATGCCCAATGAGGCTGTCATATACATGTACACACCTGCTATTGAAGGACAATACATTGCGCTTTTTGTCGATTTTGAATACTTTAGCAACCACCGATGCCGACTACCTCACATCGCCGTGATTCTATTCCCCAGTCCACTCCATCACCAGGCAGTACATTTACATCTTCTGCAACACCACCAATGATGTCATCCAGCGCTTCCTCAGCTGAAACACCAGCTAGGGTGCCCAGACAAGGTTCAGCCTCAGATCAGACTACTTTGCCCAGAAACACGTTGTCACCATCATCATCATCAGCAGCAGCAGCAGCAGCAGAAATAGCTGAATCTCCAACAAAGCAGGTAAGACTAGGTGTGTGTGTGTGTGGGTGTGTGTTTGTGTGGGTGGTGCTGGTGTGTGTGTGTGTGTGTTTGTGTATGTGTGTGAGTGTGTGTGTGTGTGTGTGTGTGTGTGTGTGTGTAACTAGGGTAACCCGGTAACATACCGAAAAACTACTGGAATTGCTGGTTTGTGGTGTGACAAGGGCACATGCGGCCCTGCTTTTCACAGAATCCCTTACGTAGGGGCGATCTGACAATGAAGAAATCCAAGCTTTGGTCCAATGAGCAATGGGTTAGAAATGAATAAAAAGAAAGAACAAAATTGCCAAAATATTGCGCACAATTCGCAAAATACTCAAAAATTGCCCGAAAAAGAGAAAATAGACGAAATTGGCGAAAACTAGCTAAATAAGAGAAATGAGAGAAAATTAGGGGAAAACTGGTTGTGTGACTAAGGGATTTGATTTGGCTGGGTTGCCAAGTATGAATACAGGATTCCGTGTGGTACAGGGTCCGGCAACCAACGGTCTCAATGACCACCCAGCCAGGTTTGGGCCAATGGCATCACTACTTTCAACCTCTATGGTCCTAGTGTCGATTGCTGTTGTTCCCACTGCTCTCCTGTATTGCAGCGTGATTACACACAGATCCACAAAGCAAGGTACTCATTTGGTAGTGAAGGCAGCGGGAGAGATCAGTTTGACAGCCCTTGGGGACTAGCAACCAACAAAGCTGGTGACCTGATCATCTGTGACAGCTGCAACCACAGAATAAAGGTATTTGGCGGAGTATAATGTGCATCTCCTTTTTTTAGCAATGTTTTGGCAATTTAAGATTCATCCAGAGTGTAATGCTCAGCCTATATTTGAGATCGTTATCGATCACAAAGACAGTACTAGAGTGCCACCATTGTTAGAATTTCCTATAAAGATATGGTTAAGGCATACATTTGTGTAATGTACCGATGCGGGTCTCGCACCCGTCAGGCATAACAGTGCAGCTGGCAGTTGACACCGGGAATGCACACATATGGCTTGCACCAGGTCAGAGGTGGCAAACTTCACAACGGTTTGATACATCGCACTACTTTTCCAAGTACATGTATATGCACGTCTGCACGCTGGCTTCACTCTTGCATCAACAAGGCTACATTGCTTCTACACCAACTCAAAATCATCTCTCTCTCTGTCTCTGTCTCTGTCTCTCTGTCTTTCTCTCTCTCTCTCTCTCTCTCTCTCTCTCTCTCTCTCTCTCTCTCTCTCTCTCTCTCTCTCTCTCTCTCTCTCTCTCTCTCTCTCTCTCTCTCTCTCTCTCTCTCTCTCTCTCTCTCTCTCTCTCTCTCTCTCTCTCTCTCTCTCTCTCTCTCTCTCTCTCTCTCTCTCTCTCTCTCTCTCTCTCTCTCTCTCTCTCTCTCTCTCTCTCTCTCTCTCTCTCTCTCTCTCTCTCTCTCTCTCTCTCTCTCTCTCTCTCTCTCTCTCTCTCTCTCTCTCTCTCTCTCTCTCTCTCAGCAAATATCAAAAATCCCCGATAAAGTAATGGCACATGCAGTTAGCCCTTTCATGAAGGTGCTCGCCCTTTTTTCGCCCTTTTTGGCCTTTTTTGGAAAAGCCCATTTCTTTCGCCCTTTATTGCGTTTTTGGTGAACACCGCCCTGTTTTAGCTTTTTCAGGTGAAAAAATGCTAAAATCTGTTTGCTCATGCATGCGATCACAGTTTCCGAGTGCTCGATGGGCCTTGGCCCGCCGCTTTTTTCGGGGGCAACAAGTTAGTGAAGCTTGTACTTTGTACACAATGCTGTAAAAAGTGGGTTTTTTGAACTTTACTTCCTGTTTTGCCTTTCTTGGACCCATATATGGAAGAGTGCGTATTCAATTCTCAGCTTGGGTTCATATCTGAAAATGTTGCATGGCTATGCTTCACTGAAAAAAGAGCACATTTTGCCTGTTTTCACTGAAAAAAGAGCACTTTTTCAGCATATTTTGAGGGACGCGAAAAGCACTAAGTGCGAATTAAAAGAGCACCTTTGGGAAAGGGCTACATGCAGTGGTAGAATTGGTGCAAGAAATGGATCACCAGACAGTTAGAGGTTCTGCTGGTAGCCAATAGCTACTCATGTACATGTATACGCATGCTAGACATGACATCATGTACATGTATACGCATGCTGGACATGACATCATGCACATGTATACTCATGCTGGACATGACATCATGTACATGTATACTCATGCTGGGCATGACATCATGCACATGTATACTCATGCTGGACATGACATCATGTACATGTATACACATGCTGGACATGACATCATGCACATGTATACTCATGCTGGACATGACATCATGTACATGTATACTCATGCTGGACATGACATCATGCATATGTATACTCATGCTGGACATGACATCATGCACATGTATACTCATGCTGGACATGACATCATGCACATGTATACTCATGCTGGACATGACATCATGTACATGTATACACATGCTGGACATGACATCATGCACATGTATACTCATGCTGGACATGACATCATGTACATGTATAGTATACTCATGCTGGACATGACATCATGCACATGTATACTCATGCTGGACATGACATCATGTACATGTATACTCATGCTGGGCATGACATCATGCACATGTATACTCATGCTGGACATGACATCATGTACATGTATACGCATGCTGGACATGACATCATGTACATGTATACGCATGCTGGACATGACATCATGCAGGTCCAAGCAATGCACACGTGCATGGCCTCTGTGAAAACTATCTGTTATCACCTTGCACATTTGTTTTGCTAGGGCATGCCACACTAGAGAGAAAGTGTGAAATTCCGAGTGATAGTTTTTTTTCCCTATACAACATCACTCATGTTCCTGAATCAGCCATTATCTACACACTCCACTGATGAGCTCTGTTGCTGTGTTGGAACGAACCGCTGTCTGCTGGGTCTGAATATCAACATCTCAATGGGATTGTCTTCGCTATGGTTAAAACTTAAAAATAATGAATCGTCCTCGCTATGGTTGTGATGTGAATGGGTCGGCCATCAGCGAATCGGGGAGTGGATGTTTGCCTGATATTTACTGGGCGAGTTTGTGGCTAGATTCTCACCATAGAATTACATTCTAATGTATATGTTTAGATCTGCGCTATGTCTGTGTGCATGTGTGTGCTTGAATTTGTTATTGTATTCCTTTTTGTTAATGCACTTAGATACATGGGGTTGATGGCCAGTGCAAGCAGACGGTTGGCGTCGAGGGTAGAAACTGTGGAGAGTTCTATGCCCCAGACGCTGTGCATGTAACAGATGATGAACGAGTGATCATTGCTGATACTGGTAACCACCGACTACAGGTATGGTGTTGGTGTTTCGCTACTGTTGTACTTGAACACTCCACATCCTACAACCTGCACAGAGGCAAAAACATCTAGGTTCTATCTACCCCTGCTCTGTCTACCCTGCCCATTCCACCCCTGCTCGATCCACCCCTGCTCACACATACATGTACATGGCGAACTCTCACGCGCACTTACACACACACACACACACACACATGCACACACACACATGAACACACACACATGAACACACACACACACATCCTGGTCCTGGTCCTGGTATACAATGCCATGTTTCTCGTTGAGCGAGACAGAGACGAGAGGAGACATGAGCGTTGGTGACGGGATAAGTCGTTTCGCCTCTTGAAACGCCTCTTGCAATTCTGACATTGCAATTGGAACTTGTCCCTTTCATCAGCAGTTGGGTGCCTGGTGGATCGGTTGCAGTTATGGATAGCAAAGCCCTGGATCGACTTACAGCAACGTTCACAAATGGAACAGTGAGCGGGACAGCACGGTTTCCGAATACATAGGCGTACAGGTGAAGAACTTGTGGCATTGGCAACATTCGGGGCAGAACAGGACTGGGTACAGCGATGTTCTGCAATGCCACCCGCACTCGGAAACTATCGGTGACACTGGGAGCACTGGCACTGTTGGCTTGCTGCTGGACTGGTTTACGCCGTTCCATGATGCACTTGTGGCGGGCAATATCTTACTGCCGAGCAAAACTTGCTTGCCGCCACTCAGATCGGTTCCTGCGCTGTGTCAAACCATGACTTGTCGGGGATGTTTATTCGTCGCAGGTCGACCCTAATTGCGTCTCGCCATCGTTTCCGCGGGCCACACGCTGGGCATGGCGGCAGCAATGTGCCAAACAACAACATCTGCGGAACACACATACACACACACACATACACACACACACACACACACACACACATACACACACACACACACACACTATCATGTATTGTAGTTATACTGTTTATGTTGGTAATCCCAATTCAAGTCTTGCTTCGCACACCCACTTCTAGCCACCGTGATCGTGAAATGAGGATACTGGTCATAAGCATTTGACCAAGTTATTGTCTATTTCTAAATCATCTTTTATCTCTGCTGTCTGCCTCCATGCCCTCCTGTGCAGATCACTGACCAAAACTTCTCAGAGTTCAGCACTATAGGAATACGTGGAATAGAAATTGGCGAGTTCCATGAGCCAATTGGTGTTGTCCTAGTCAACCACAGTGTACTGGGCCCGTGCTTTGCTGTGGCAGATAACTACAATCATCGGATTCAGGTCAGAAACGTAACCAGACAGTACACACTGTACATGTACAGTTGTATTGTGTAAAATCCCTCTCCTACCCACTAACAGTGTACTGTGGTATACATAAAGATAGAACTAGCCTATATCACTGTTCAGCATCAAGTTGTGGGACTGTTTTCAATCATGTTACAGAAGATGAAGCATATGGTGATCTCATTAGGCAGAGATACATAGCTGAGCGAGGGAAACTAATCTCACACCAAAGGGGTGACTGCAAGCATAGGGCTTCTTCAAGGACGGACTAACGGTCACTTTTCGGGATCATGTGCGAGAAAAATTTTGAATCGCTGGTGAACAGGCGAAGCCCGGGTCACATTCATTGTACGAGAATGGACGCATGGAGGTGAAAGAAGCAATAGGATGGCGCTCAACTTCATGTCCAACACTCGTGTTGACTCAGAGCAGCTTCCGGGAAGCCCTTTCATGGCTTGGGCGAAAATGAACAAGCTTCAAAATCAATCCAAGCTCTGGTTGAGACAACCCTGTCACATTTCATATACTTTTCAATGCGCGACCTGTTCACCACAATCTCGGGGTGAGTGCCACTTACGGGCACGGCGTGGTGTCCTTGAAAAAGCACTATACTCCTTGTGACCGGTGGTTCAAGAGTTGCGGAGATTTCGCCCTCAATTTATCTTTCCTGCCTCTGGATCCAGATCATTATGCATTGCCTGACCTACCTGACCCTTCTGTCTGCGAGTCAATGCAATAGGAGCGCTTCATGTGTGTGTGTGTGTGTGTGTGTGTGTGTGTGTGTGTGTGTGTGTGTGTGTGTGTGTGTGTGTGTATGTGGTGTGTGTATGTATGTGTGAGTGCTGTGTGTGTGTATATGTGTTTGTGTGTGTGTGTGTGTGTGTGTGTGTGTGTGTGTGTGTGTGTGTGTGTGTGCGTGCGAGCACACGTGTGTGTGCGTATAAATATACATGCTCGCACGCATTTACAACTCACTGCATCCGTTCTAGAACTACGATAGATCGACACTTGAACAGAGTGCACATATCCGCATGCGTCATAGCGCCTGTACAACCATAGATCGACACATTAATGTACTTAACCGTACACTTCCTTGAAATGAATATTCCAAAGGGGAACACATTCCTTCTATCGTGTTTTCAAACGAATATCAGTCGAATACTCGAATAATCCTTGCAACCCTAATTACGAATCTCACAGATAATTATCTTCTATGTACACTGGTACTGTACAGGTTGTGCCATGCAGTGGTGAGACAGGATATGCATTTGGAACAGAAGGTAGTGGTCAAGGCCAATTTCAATACCCAAGCGGCATCACAGTGTACCACAACAGGTTGTTAATTGCAGACGAGAACAACCATTGTATACAGGTATGTTAGCATGTTCAGCTGGCACCCACATCAACAACGCTACCAAAGACGACGACAACCGCAACGACGACGACGACAACAACAACAACAACAACGACGACAACAACAACAACAACAACAACAACAACAACAACCAAAACAGAAGCAGCAGCAACTTCATTTTCCTATCGTGTCAGGAATTATTCTTAAGTCGGTGGATGCTCCGAATGGTTGGAAATGGCATTTGCAGCTAATTGACGACACGGGTCTGACTCATGGCTGTAGTCTGAAACACATGAGCAACACGTCAAACTTCGCACTCACAAATCTGCAAGAAAAACACCACTCTCTGCTCAATATGCATTGCTCCGCTAAATTCACCCTGTTTCAGTTGAGCTTCAGAAGGATACTGGAATTTGACGGGATGTGTTAATTGGGTGGATGCATGCAAACTTGACTTGTTCTAGAAATTATAGACTTACTTTGAGAATTATTCTGTTTCTGAGACTTTACTGTTGTTGATAATTCATCTACCAGGCTAAGCACTAGACAGGTTCGGGCAAGACTTTGAAACATTCATTCAATCAGAAATGAATGTGTACGTCATGCAAATGCTTGTTGGCCATGTTTGCCTGTTACTTGTCCTTTTCAGTGGAAGAGTGTATAGGCTGATGTGAAGTTAGACTCTTAAACATCATGTCTATACATCATGTCACAAACCAAACAGTGTCTGTGCTACAATAAATACATACATAGTAATCAAATGTTGGTGCCAGGTCCATGTTTTACCTCAGGTTTTGATTTTTAAAGTTGCACACCAGTAACCTTATCATCATTACAGTCATAATGATAGTAGCTATGCACTGTGTGTTGGAGTATTATTCTTACACTCCTGTTATATCTATACTCTTGCTGTGACCACAGTGGTGTGTGTGAATGTTCAATTTTTTTATTCCTGCAAAAGGTGATGACAGTCGATGGAGAGTATATCACTTCGTTCGGGTCTCAGGGCAGCGCTTTTGGGCAGCTGTGCCAACCGCATGATGTCACTACAGATGCCTACGGCAATGTTCTAGTCGTAGATCATGGCAATGGACGTGGTATGGTAAGGGAGAGCTTGTTGTCGTGTTCTTCTTTCTAAATACCTACAGGCAGAGAGTAGTACCCAGTACATAATACAGTGGAGCATGGTCAGCTTGTTGCTAGTCTGTGATTCATGGTCAGTACAATCATTAGACAACACTGATATGAACACAGAAAGTGATGTACACTGCATGCACAGAGTACAAGACAGTAAAGCAAGAGTAAATTAGCTCTTACAGAATGTTGCTTTGCGTTCTTCAATCGTGTTTTGACCGTGTTGTCCAATGGTCTTTCCAGTATCGTCATTGACATGCATGAACATCCGCCAATAATGCATCATCCATACATCTGTACCTCTAGAAACTTGTGGAGACATTTAGGAAATATCGCGGAAAAAGTTGCGAGGTAAAATGCCACAAATTTCGTCCGATTTTGTTACTTGTAGTGTAGTGAGGTAGGATTGTGCTGCGCTGTACTCGATTACGACTGTGTTCAAGTGATGACAGGAGCTTGCAAGACAGTTTTCCTCCATTCTCCGACAACACTCGTCGCGAGCCTTATTTTTTTTTACTTTTCAGCCGCTGATTTGCCCAGAAACTTCTCCATTCTGGTATCGATCTCACAAGTAAACTACTGACTAGATTGAAGAACTAAACAACATCGAAGAAAGATTCCAATATTGTGGGTGCTTTTCGAAATATCGCGGTGCTTTTCAAGTACGAAGGACAGTTTTGTACAATAATGCGGATGATTTTTCAAATATCGTGGATATCGCGGACGTTTGTTCATATCGCGGAAAACAACGCGATCACGGAATCGCAAGTTCCTGGAGGGACAGATACATCAACCATAATACATCATTCATACATCATCCATACATCACCATGCATCAACCATCTATAATACGTGTTATTCCTGTACACTCACCTGTGTTGTCTATGTTCTCTGCAGGTATATGCCGCAGAAACTTACACACCACTGGCTGAGTTTGGAAAAGGAGAGCTGGACAAGCCGATGGGTGTCTGCGTGACAAGTGAGGGCTTAGTAGCTGTTCCCTGTGATGGAAGCCACAAGATTGTTGTGTTTTAAAGGTTTCTTGTTAGACTTCCAGCACCCTCTGTCACCATGTTACTTCTAGGCAACATATCTGTACAGTCATACATTAACACCCACACACACACACACACATACACACACACACACACACACACACACACACACACATAAGCCTTCACACACACATGCACACACACAAACGCACACATAAACACGCACACACACACACCGTTGACCATCCATTTGACGCCCATCGCCAGAGGCGATGATAGCGATGCTACAGCAGAAGCCATAGCCACTTGTGCTGGGATTGCACCATTTAAAAGCTTGCAAGCCTGAAGAATTGACCGCCACCATTCAGCCTGGTCTACACCACAGAGCTATGAAGTGGCGTTTTCTGGCCAGTGAATCCCTACACACACACACACACATACACACACACACACACACACACACACACACAAACACACACACACACACATCACACATCACACACACACACCACACACACACACACACACACACACACACACACACACACACACACCTCCGTTCCTCCCCCCCCCCCCAAATTCCTTACCCACACACCCGTCTTTCATTCCGTTCTTCATCGGTTGTCTCTTACAGAACTTTCCACTCAAAATTGGCCTTTCCCTCCTTTCATTTCCCACCATGCTTGCTGTTTTTCGCCTGTCAGCATTCTCACATGAACTGAATATTCAGTTCTGTATTTTCTTTGAAATTATTTTCTTAATTATACAAACCAGTTTGGTAGCAGCACCACTATTTCTTAGGTAGCTCCTGGATTCTTGATCCTTGTTCACCCTGACTCGCAGGAGAATGATGTTCCAAATTGTTAGAAAACTGTTTGTGTCCTAGGTTGTATACCGTTTTGCATTGCGACTAGTTTGTAAGAGTTCTGATTCATTGACTTATATATTTACTATTGTGGATTGCTTTCTTACAGATCAATTATCCTGCTTCGAAGTATTAGAATTGCTAGTCAACATTGCCTTGACTTGTGCACAAAGAGATCATCCTTTTCCTTCGTCTGATTCTGTCGACTCTTAGTGCCACGTACACATACATGTACATGGATGAAGCTTTGACGGACGGCCATAGGGCTGTGTGTGTATGTGAGTGTGTGTTCGTATGTGTGTGTGTGTGTGGGGGGGGGGGGGGTGTATGTGTATGTCAAACAAAATTCAATGCACATATACCAGTGTATTGAATATCGGCTTCTCTTCTCAGCACACTGTCTAAACATGTTCATGTTATGAATACTCCAGCAACTGTACCGTATGCATATCTACTGCCTTATTCATTTCTATAGACATGCATTCTGTATCTGATCTAGGATTTCAAACCAGCCGGGCACACGTACACGTAGATATACGGCACAACTCTTGCAGTCGGGTCAGAGCCGGGTCTGGTCAAGTGCAGTTACTGCATGTAGATCTACATAGATCTGCGTATAGATCACATGTACATGTATATTCATTTTGGTCTCTAGTTAGCAAGATTGTATCTTGTAAAAGCACTGTTATAAGTTATGATTTTCATCCTTTGAGCAACTCTCTTCAACTTTCACTTCACTTGCCTGCAACGACGCTTCACCAGCACTCTCCAGAATACGGGTTCCCAATTGTTTCTGTTCTTGTCCCTGCCCCTAGCCACGTCCCTTTACCAGTGCATGTCCATGTCCCTGACCGTGTATCCGTCCGTATCCCTGACTCTGTATCTGTCCATGTCCCTGACCGTGTATCAGTCCGTATCCCTGACTCTGTATCTGTCCATGTCACTGACCGTGTATCAGTCCGTATCCCTGACTCTGTATCTGTCCATGTCCCTGACCGTGTATCAGTCCGTATCCCTGACTCTGTATCTGTCCACGTCCCTTTACCAGTGCATGCACATGTCCCTGACCCTGTATCTGTCCAGGTCTCTGACCCTGTATCTGTCCAGGTCTCTGACCCTGTATCTGCCCAGGTCTCTGACCCTGTATCTGTCCATCTCCCTGACCCTGTATCTGTCTAGGTCTCCGACGCTGTATCTGTCCAGGTCTCTGACCCTGTATCTGTCCAGGTCTCTGACCCAGTATCTGTCCAGGTCTCTGACCCTGTACCTGTCCAGGTCTCTGACCCTGTATCTGTCCAGGTCTCTGACCCTGTATCTGTTTGGGTCTCTGACCCTGTATCTGTCCAGGTCCCTGACCCTGTATCTGTTCATGTCCCTGACCCTATATCTGTTCATGTCCCCTGTACATGCACAAGTGGGTGCATTGGTCTATAACCCTGTCCCAGTGTCCGTGTGTCTGTGCGTCCCATAAAACTGTGGATGTCCATGCATCTGTTCAGTCATATCCCTGTCTTTTGGTGTTGGTATGATGAAATCTCTCCCTGTAACCTCGTCCCGATCCAAATGTTTTAAATGCACCTTCTTTTTAAAAGGTTCTATTGCCTCCATGGAGGTATCATAGCTGCGAATTGGGAACCTGCTCCCACCTGCATTTGGTATGGCACGTTACCTAACTTCCCTTCATCAAATTAGCAGACAATCAGGCAGCACGGATGCCATCTCCCCAGACTATTTCCCTGGATCCTACAAGAGATGAAGATATTTTTTTATGAATACAAGTTGGACACATACAGCAAATTTGCTGTGAGTTTTGATTCAATACGGCTTTTGATTATCACCTTCTCGTAGGTAATGCACGACTTTCGCTGTTGGTACTCCTTGAAGGCTGTGTTGCTCGTATATTCATTGTGGGAAATCACACTTTGATATCTCAGCCCCTCAAGTATTTTTTATACATGTATGTGTTACATCTGCAGCATTGCCTTCTGTAAATACTATACTTCGAAGTAGTTCCTTCGCTCTGATTTGTTCCTCAGCACAACGTTGATTCCTGGAGAGTTGAATCCGAATTTTTGTTAGCATGATTAGAATCCTATTTCTATTGTTTGTGTTTCACCATGTTCTCTTTCGCCTTGTATAGAATTGGACTGGGATGGAGAGCCAAGGATGAATTTATAAGAAAGAAAAAGGAGCAAGGAACTACAAGTTGCAAGTCCCCCTCCTTATGTTTGTATTCTATAACTATGATGCTTAGAACCTTCCAAGATGCAAGGCTGTTGGAGTGCGCATTCAAGATGGGCTACAGCTGTTAGCCAGTTAGTTGTAGAACGTCAGTACCGTCGGTCAGTGTCGTGCAATGTTATCGCATGGGCTGATTGTTTAGTAACTGGTGGTGTTATAGTGGATAGTGTAGCTTAACTTGTAGTTTCTTGGTCCTTTCCCTTTTAGCCAAATCTTTCTCTTTTGTTTAAATTAATCCGGCCTTGGCTCTCCATCCGAGTCCATTCCTGCACATTCTATTGCTTTTAGCAATGTCAAGAATAAAACAGCGCAATGTTGTAGGGTTGTTGCAGGTTAGTGCCAGAATCTCACCTTCATTGTCATAGTATTCCCACCACTCCTCACATGTCGTTTCCAAGGCACATTTTCGCTTCTTCTTGTTTTGCACACGTCGTCACGTCCGTGTATGAGCATGTTTGAGACTACGTGTATTCGTGTAGTGTGCATGCGTGTGTGTGTGTGTGTGTGTGTGTGTGTGTGTGCGTGTGTGTGTGTGTGTGCGTGTGTGTGTGTGTATGTGTGTGTGCGTGTGTGTGTGTGTGCGTGTGTGTGTGTGTGTTTGCGTGTGTGTGCGTCTGTGCGTGAGTGTGTAGTGTGCATGCGTGTGTGTGCGTGTATGTGCGTTTGTGTGTGTGTATGTGCGTGTGTGTGTGTGCGTGTGTGTGTGTGCGCGTGTGTGTGTGCGTGTGTGTGTGTGTGCGTGTGTGTGTGGCGATTAGATATACCGTACGTACATAGTGTGTGTTCATGTTGCTTAAACAATGGTGTAACTTTGTTCGGTGTAGTTCCCTTTCACCTTTTAAAATTATGTTGTTGATATAGGTCTACCTTACTGGTTTCTCCTCACTCCTGCTCCTAGCCGATAGCCCTTTCCCAAAGGTGCTCTTTTAATTCGCACTTAGTGCTTTTCGCGTCCCTCAAAATATGCTGAAAAAGTGCTCTTTTTTCAGTGAAAAAAGGCAAAAGTGCTCTTTTTTCAGTGAAGCATAGCCATGATACATGTTCAAATATGAACACAAGCTGAGAAATGAATACGCACTCTTCCATTTATGGGTCCAAGAAAGGCAAAACAGGAAGTAAAGTTCAAAAAACCCACATTTTACAGCATTGTGTACAAGCTTCATCAACTAACTTGTTGCCCCCAAAAAAGCGGCGTGCCAAGGCCCGGGCCCATCGAGCACTCGGAAACTGTGATCGCAAGCATGAGCAAACAGATTTTAGCACTTTTTCAGTTAAAAGAGCTCAAAAAGGGCGATATTCACCAAAAAACGCAATAAAGGGCGAAAGAAACGGGCTTTTCCAAAAAGGGCCAAAAAGGGCGAAAAAAGGGGGAGCACCTTTGGGAAAGGGCTACTAGCCGAACATTTGTTTGGCATGATACTAGAATTATGCATCAAAGAGACTAAATGTACCAGTACTTGATTTGCTGATGATGTAGCATAGTCTGTACTATGAGATGAATTACTCTAACATCACTTTAAAAACTTGAGTTTTCTCCCTCTTGTATGCTCTTTTAGCCCCTTCCCTCACACAAGCAAGTCAAGAGAGAGGTTGCGCACAGCGGAAATTCGTAGCGCCGTAACGAATATTTTTTAACGAAAGGTAAGGAATATTAGAAAACCGTGAGGTTGGGCACAGCGCTTGAACTTTTTTCGTAGTGCGTCGACGCGGCAGCCGCGCGGGGGCGAAGAGTCAAGACAGAGAGTTGTAAAATATCAGTATTTTAGTACTCCAGGTAACGAAAAGTATTTTCGAAGATCTGCTCTGTTTCGGTCAAGTTTGGACGGATCTTCGGAGCAACTTTCGTTACTCGAACCCGGCCGGTCGAAATTTCATTGTGCGCAACCTCTCTAGTAACTCGCGAGGTATCTTTGGATTGATTAGCGCTGGATTCGCAACACCTGGTAAAGTTTGTTTGATTCCTTGATGATGTTATGGCCTGGAGAGCACGATGAAAGACAAGTACATGTAGTGGTCTTCCAGCGCAGTCTTTCTCAGCCTACTCAAGCTCAACTGATGAGAGATAAATTCCACAAAACACTGACTGTGCATTGAACAGGGACTGGTGCTTTCTTGCACCTTTGCCCGGTCGAAGGCTCCATGGGTATGGCGTGTGCCTTGGATGGCATGGCAGTCGTCAAGCCGTCAACTGGCGTCGAGTGTCAAGCCAAGTCAGTGACCAGGTGACAGTTCACTGACACTGACAGACTCAGTGGATAGCACGATCTTCAGGCTAGGGTCCGTAGGGATCTGACTATACTAGGGAGCAACCAACAGTTTCCATGGTTTCGTTCCCTGTATTGTGGATTTGTTTTGTTTGATGCCGTCAACAGATGTACAGGCATACATGTATCTGCCTACTCGCCACTCGCCAGTCAGTTTGTGGTCGACCGCCCAGCTAGCCAGGCAGACTAGCTGTCCACGATCCATGACAGCTTCATTTTTATGCGGTACTGCACTGGGTAGATCTACTGGAGGATTGCGAGGATTGCTTTCCGAAATGCTTACGAATGGGGCCTTTTCGGCACGCGGCTGCGCCGTTTGAGGTACCGGTGGCCGATTGCGATCAAAACGTTCACCCACTGTTGAGGCGAGAGACAGCTAGCTCTTCATGTCTGCACCTGTACATGATATTGTATTTGTAGACTGCAAACAGGGAGGTGAGAACGGGAATGCATACCCCAGTGCGGAACGGGGCTAAACTTCAGTCTGTAGCAGTCTGTAGTCTACAGACTACACACACACACACACACACACACACACACACACACACACACACACACACACACAAACACACACACACACACACACACACACACACACACACATACACACACACACACACACACTCAATGCAGTGTACGTCTAACGCCATAACAAGGTGCTGAACACTCGCAGACACAATCAAACACACAGTTGCGAGAGCAAGACGATTGTGTGTTACACTATTATATTGCAATGGCAAGGTTCAACTTTGAGACTCAGCTCCAAGAGATACTTGGTGTCCCAGACTCAATTTGGCTGGGATGCGTCCAAGTTGACCTGAACAAACCCGAGATAGGCCGTGGCTCGGATGCCACTGTCTATACAAGTGAGTTGGAGGGTCTCCCTGTTGCTGTGAAGGTCTTACATAGTATTTTACTCCAACAGGGCAATGTCGGGCGTGCAGCTCTTCTGCAGCGATTCGGCACTGAGTGCCTAGTCATGCGGCGACTGCAGCATGAAAGAATTGTGCGACTGCTCGGGATCGGCATTGCTCCCAATCAATCTCCGTGTATAGTGGTAGAACTGATGGCCGGCTCGCTAGGTGATCGAATTGGAGTTGTTCCAAGAGAGCCATTCGCGCAAAGCCTTCAGTATCTTGTCGACACGGCGGAAGGTTTGCGTTTTCTACACGGCAAGAACATTTTGCATCGCGATTTGAAACCCCACAACATCTTGATCACGGCAGGGAGAGCCAAGATAGCTGATGTAGGTTTGGCCCGCTCTCTTCACGGTGGTCAAGGTGCAGACTTGACAACTCTGACACGGTGCCCCGGCACGCCTTATTTTATGCCGCCAGAGAGCCTGCAAGTGGGCACAACATACGACGAAAAACTGGATGTGTTTTCTCTAGGAGTGGTGATGCTGTCGCTGCTTGTGGGACGACCACCTTCCCCAACTGAAGCTACTGTTCTGCTGGAGAATGGAACGCGGAGATCAGTTCCGGAGGGTCGCCGACGCAAAGCAGATCTGGATCGACTGGGCTCGGATCATCCACTGCATTCTCTAATCGTGTCGTGTCTGCATGATGATCCTGGATCTAGACCCACATCGGCTGATGTTCACATGCACTTACTGCAGATCTCACCTCACTCTATGGTATGGATGTACTGACATAGTATAACATGACTTTGTACTCACTGTGCTGTACTGTTAGCATACAGCCTAGCTGGGTATACATGCAATGTGTACATGTAAATGGGAAATACTGGCTGATGCATGCCTGAATGGTGCAGCTACCAGAGCATACATTAGACCTGGCTTTGCCTATGTACACACTCATACTCTAAGGGCACGTTCGCCAAATTGTCACTCTTTGACTTTTCCAGGAGATTCGTTTTTCTGAAGAGGTGGCCTTATAGGCCTCTTCAGCAAAAAGAACTCCTCAAAACTCCGCGAAACTCCACAATCTCATCCGATGGGAGAGATGGATTAGTTCCGAAAAATTTGGAATAGCTACGTCACGTTGTACGTGGAGATGGTCGATCTGATCGGACGTCATCATCGCCATGACAATTCCACTGAGAAACTGAGAGACTCTGAAATGACAGTAACCGTTCTAATGGGACACTTCATCTAATCTCTTTTAAACATTTGTTCGAACAGTTGATGAAGACAATTCGAACGCCCCCCTAAGTCTTAGCTGGCTGGTCAGCATGACATTATATTACACAAGATAAGGGCCCTGATATTTCAGTGGAGGCGGCGCAGGCTGTCTGGACTGTCACACTTCAAAAAGGCAAAACACTGACGTGCGCAAGATGATTGTATTGAAAAGCACAGGCCTCACAATCACATGCTGGCTGGTGACCGGCTGTTCCTATGACATCAGCCATGTGGCGTGTACATAGGTGTGGAGTGCATCTGCAGTATGCATAGTATAGCCCAGTGAAATTATGTTTTCATCTGGGGGGGGGGGGTTATAGATTTGCATAGGTCCCTTATCCAGAATGGTAACATGAAAACATAAAGTAGTGGATCAGAGCCATAACTAATAAGGGGTCGTACGTAATTAAAAAAATTAAAAAATCTGTCCTCATGCAAAAAGGGGGTGGGTGGTCAGGAGTGCTGGCGGAATTTAATTTTTTTGTTTTTTCTGAGTCAATTTTTCATATATTTTTATTTATATATTTTTTCAGTGACTTTCATACAGTTGTTTCACTGGCTTTGCAGTGTACTGGCTGTACTCGTAGTGTCGCAAACACCAGTATGATGAACATGTAGTTGTAGGACGTGCATGGCCGTTGGTAGACCTGCTAAAACTAAAACAAACAAAAACCAGAAACAAAACAAACTAGTACAGTAGCTACTAGTACAATGTACCTGACACAGGTGCAGTCAGTGACTCTGGGGTCAGGAGTTCTTTTTTCTAGCTGGGCATTGGGAAAAACAAAATATTAACGGGACAAAATCGGGTGGGGTGGGTGGGTGGGTTAGAAACAATTTTTGACGGAGACGAATTTTTTATTTTCGATAATTACGGACGAGACTCCTAAATCCATAATAGCAGTGACCAGTTAGCACTACTCAATACAGAGATTACTGCTCCACTCCGTCAATTTTGAATTCTTCCTTGCAAAATAATTGAATGCTTTCTTTCGGATTTGTGAAATTGTCTCGTTGTACCACACACCACGGGATTTTTTTGTTTTCTGAGATCCATAGGTACAAACGCTTGAATTGGGTGCACGCAGAGCATAATAATCCTTAGTGTGTGTGTGTGTGTGTGTGTGTGTGTGTGTTCGTGTGTGCGCGTGTGCATGTGTGTGTTTGTGTGTGAATATGTGTGCGTGTGTGCATGTGTGTGAATATGTGTGTGCATGTGTATGTGTGTGTTTGTGGATGGTGTTATTTATTCGTGTTTGTCTAGTCCGCAGATCGCTATTTGAGTCAGTTTGCAGACATTCTGACTCAACTGCAAACGATTTCCACACAACAGCAGGCAACCATCACCCGGGTGACAGCAGTGGAAGAGAAAGTGAACGGCATGGATGCATTGACGGAGAGAGTTTCCACCATCGACACTAACCTCAGTGCCCACTCATCAACTCTCACTTCACTCAACTCCACGGTGGATTCACGCTTGGCTGCAGTGGATTCACGCATTGCTGCAGTCGATACACGCTTGGCTGAAGTGGATTCACGCTCCGCCGCAGTGGACTTACGCATTGCTGCCCTGGAGTCACGTGCCTCCAGACAGTCGTCTAGTGCCAGTACTCAACGTCTGACGGCGACTACCTCACCCAACGGTGACTCTATTCCCCAGTCCTCTCCATCACCACGCAGTGCATCTTCTGCAACACCACCGATGATGTCATCCAGCGCTTCCTCAGCTCACACACAGGTTAGAGTGCCCAGACAAGGGTCAGCCTCAGATCAGTCTACCTTGCCCAGAAACACGTTGTCACCATCGGCATCAGTAGCAGCAGCGGCAGCAGTAGTAGCTGCATCTCCACCACGGAAGGTTAGGCTACTTTTTAAAGGCTTACTTTTACAAGTTTATGCAACGGTGTATCAAATTTCTCCTACAGTCTGTTGCCCTGCATGACTGGGTGTATAGTGGTACGTGTATGACGTCATCATGCATTAGTTGAGTATAGTTTACATACACACAACACTGGTGTGTGTTCAAGTCAGAGTTTCACTATGCAGGGCAAAACCATGAGTATTTGTGACTATTTATGCAACAAATGATATTAGTTTAGTCCTTAGTGCTTGAAACTGATTTGTCATGGACATTCCGGAGGATTGATAGCGCAATCCATTCTGATCAATTTTTGTAGGGTTGTATAGTCGAAAATGTGGTCCCTCACCTTAGGGTGATGTATATACCATCATCTACTCCTTATACGAAACATGAGGCCAATGAAAATTTGAAATCGAAGTATGAAGTGTATGACCACCCGGCCAGGTTTGACATCACTACTTTCTCCCTCTATTGTCCTAGTGTTGATTGCTGTTGTTCTTACTGCTCTCCTGTATTGCAGCGTGATTACACACAGATCCGCAGATCAAGGTACTCATTTGGTAGCAAGGGCAGCGGGAGAGATCAGTTTAACTCTCCTACGGGAATAGCAACCAACAAAGCTGGTGACCTGATCATCTGTGACTCCTACAACGGCAGAATAAAGGTAACTGAACTCACAGTACAATGCTAACCGACAAGTACAGTTTATATATAAATGTCACTCTGATAGATGACCTGCTCGGGAGGGTCTGTGTATGCATTAGTAGAATTGAAAAAGAAGGATCCCAATTGGTCAGGTTGAAGATGCTCAAGACTGTCTGAAAGAGTAGTAGACAATCCCTTGGATGAATTCTTCAACATTCTAAATTTTACGTTATTGCACCATCGAGTTAACCTGTACACCCAGTGAACACAAAAGCTGAGAAGTTGATACAAGCAGAATGTCATTTCTCTTCAGAAGTGATCAGGTTTTCTAAACTATCAAACTGGAGAAAGGTGATCATTGTAAATCACAAAAGACTTTGAATACCTGTGACACCCCCACTCGTAAATATTTTTTTGGCCGGGCCATTCCAATTTCACATCACCACCGCAACGAGGACATTTCCATTGTGATATTGATATCTCAGACCCTGAAGGCAGCTGCTTTGCTCCAACAGAGCTCATCAGTGTTAGTTGGTGATAGTGGATGATCCGGGTGAAGAGATAATGTTATAATAGGGTAAAACAGTCGCAATTCTGCGCTTTCTACGTCGAAGTTAGGCATGCTATAGGACACTGAGGCTATAGGTGATAACAGATCGTGCAAGTGTGCGTTACTGGGACATGCTTTCAGGTCGTCTGCAGTACTAGAATTGGTACAAAATCAACAAACAATGAGAGGTGCTACTAGTAGCCAATAGCCACTCATACATACGAGTGCTGAATGTCCAAACACTGCACGCTTGTATTGTCACATCTGTTAAAACTGTCGGTTATCGCCTAACCCCTTTGTTTGCTAAGGCATGCCACACTAAGGAGAACGTGTGAAATTGTAAAAGTTTTCCCCTATACAACATCAATCACTCATTGTATCTTAATCAACCATTATCAACAACCTCCACTGATGAGCTCTGTCACCATGTTGGACCAAAAAGTTATCTGGAGGGTCTGAAAAGTCAATATCTCAACTAAATTGTCCTGGCTGTGGTGGTGATGTGCAAGTGGAATGGGGTGGCCGACAGCACATTGGGTGTGTAGGTGTGACTGACAGTTTTGGACGAGCTTTTCGCTAGATTCACACTATAGAACTGCAACCAAATGTTTACTACAATGTATGTTTGGATCTGGGCTATGTATGGGTGCATGGTTGTGTTAACATTTGTAATTGTATTCCTTTTTGTCAATTCACTTAGATACATGGGGTTTATGGCCAGTTCAAGCAGACGATTGGTCAGAGGGGTACAAACTGTGGACAGTTCAACTGGCCAACAGCCGTGCATGTAACAGATGATGAACGAGTGATCATTGCTGATACTGGCAACAACCGACTACAGGTATAGTCTTGGTGTTCCAATCATGTTGTAAGGATTACATGTAAACAGTAGCCTCTTTTACGTGCAAAATTGATCAACAATGCAGTAAAGCCAGCTGCTCAGAAAAACTTCAAAAAAGCCTCGAGAATCAAAATAGAAACCGTCACACAGTGAAATGCCGTCTCTAAGTAAATACATGTATTTACTTAGAGACGTCTAATAGGCGGTTCTTTCTTGACCTACCCACCCCCAGAAACGCCCACCCCCAAATGTAGATAACACCACTCATAATAAACACCATGCTATGAACACATACACAGTATAGTCGACTCCACTTATAACGAACTCGCATATTAACGAATTTCGTGATATAGCGAACCCTTGTCCATGTCCCTGTTTGAAACCATACAAAATTGACCCTTTATAGCGAACAGGTTTCGTTTATAACAAACCAAATCTTAAAAGGGCCGCATGTACATGTAAAGCAAGTGCACCTGAGTCATACTGTCATGGGCTACATGTGCACCTGAACCTGAAACCAAGCCCAAGGATCCTGTTTTACACCTACAAGTCTGCTGGTAGCTGCCTGTCACTGCATGCAAGCGCATGTTTCTGGGAGTACAGAGTATGGCTGTGCATGTGTCCCTGTCTACTCTGCCATGATGCGTGTAGTGCAGTGTAGTGCATCTCAACGCCTACCAGTACTAGCTGTAGCAGTGCTACTGTCGTGGACATGGAAATCCAGTCGATTAACCGGGGCCGGCGCCCTCAGCGCGTACAGAACAGTGCACAGTCATGTTGTTCCGATGCGACCAGCGCGTTCCAGCGCATGTGTGGTCTGTTTGCCCACGGCTGCATGGCCAGCGCCCTGGGGTCGCTAGACGTGCGACCGGATTTCCATATCCACTACAGTATAGTACATCATGTACATGTACACACGCGGTATGGTATGCATGCACTCTGAAATGTATTTTTTTAAATACGCCTTGCAGGCGAACCCACCACAAACGCCTGTTAGACTTCTCTAAGTAAATACATGTGTTTACAGACGACCCCTGAGTAATCAACAACATACAATTACACATACATGTACATTTTACACAAACTATGTTGTCATTGGATACCCACATTATAACCCATGCAGAAGTAAATACCTCTTTGTAATACAATTTTATTGAAATGGTTTTCTTGCTGCAATGATGGGCACTTACTAACTAATGGCTCATGTTACGAGCAAAACCTGTATTTGTTGTGCAGCACCACTGTTATTTCACTCACACTCTCTCCTCTTCATACATTGGCCCACACACGTTAACACCCAAACACACACTTACACTAACATGCACCCACACACGCTCAACCACCCACCCACAGAATACACACTCAAAAACATGCACATACCTGCATACATGCATTCCCTCTCAAGTGCACATAGAACCACACGCACACACTGCCAACTTGTGACATTTCATGACCATAAGCGATGAAAGGCTTATAGAGCAGATACCAGGTAGAACACAGGATTGAGCCACATTGCAAGGAGATAGAAATGTGTTGCTCCTCCAGACATGTGTGGCAAGCAAGGTAGCAGAGTTTGGAGAAGAATAATCAACAGAACAATGAAGCAGACTATCGACATTGTTGGTGGTGTCAGTCAGTGCGGAGAAGCCCAATTCATGACCGTCGTAAACCACTGCATTCTACCATCAGCCATCTCAGACCGACAAAAGATGGGGATGTCCCTAGCTTTTAAGTCATGAGTAGTTGCATCCCATCGCCTGTTTTTTTCTTACTTGGACAACATCTCAAAGAAGCATTGGGCAGCTGTCCAAACAGGAGTTGATTGGAAATCTGGGATGTTTGGCATTCTGACAAGGTGACCTAGCCCCTCAGTGCAATGCTGGCCAAAACATGTTGAATGCCTGGTTTCAAGGTCTGCTTTCAGCTGAGTCCAGCACTCAGTACTATACACTAGGATGAAGGCTATACAGGAAAAGTTTAGATGTCATTTGGGGCACAGGGACAGGTTTTGTGGACAAAACACATCACAGTTTGCAAAAGATAGTGTGTACTGCAACATTGCGCCGGCGCAATTCTCTTCTAGCGAGTAAACCGGTGTAGCAACAGAACCAAGGTGGAGAGGAATAGGGGCAAATCCTCTGTTGCCTTCCCTTTCACAAAAACAATGTTGCCGATGTCAGATGGTGTGATGTTCCTATCAGCCACAAGGAATTTTTATCTTATCGACATCGATATTTAAGGCCAAAGAAACAGACACATCTGGCAACGTGTACAGCCCCCCCCCCCCCACAAAACACACACACACACCTGAACACACATGCACACACACACACACACAAACACACACACACACACATCATTTACCATTTGACGCCCATCGCCGGAGGCGATGATAGCGATGCTACAGCAGAAGCCATAGCAGCTTGTGCTGAGTGGGGGGGGGGGGACACACACACACACACACACACATGCGCGCGCACACACACACACCAGGGTCGGATCCAGGATTTTTCCAATGGGGGTTCAATTTTTTCCCACCCTACCCACAATGACGAAATGATGAGTCATTGATGACATACACAGGTATAAGAGGGTCACACGTTCGCGTTATCGGTACAGCACGACAGCCCACATGTACTGTATATTGCATCCTGTACTTGAATATGCCAGCTATACAAATGAAACTTCATTTTCCCTATTTTCAACACTCTGCAGCTAAAACAAAACATTGTTAAAGACACGCAGCACCAGGAAGAAATTTTCAATTTCTTTGCTGCAGAATAGGTGATTGGTACTTTCTCCAGTAGCTCGTCTGTAATGATTGTCCATAATATTGTACTCCGAGCCGCCTGACGTTGACTCCACTGTACAGAAGGTTCCATATGGCAGGCTTCCTGCATCTTTCGTGTCTCAGTCATAATTGTCCCCAGTTCGGAGAAATTTTGATTATTGGATGATGGGACGGTGAATTTGAAGGTGATTTCCAAAGTTTCGCTCTTTGTTTTACCTGCGACACTAGTGGCTACACTTTTCTTTGGAGTGTCACCAAAATTCAATGGCAGCTGGTCTTGAACCTGCCTCTTTAGACGCTTCGACGAACTCTAAGACAACTCAAAAAGCACGAGCCGCGACGACAATTACAGCACTGCACGGCCACTATTCAGAAACTAGTATTTGAAACTTACTTTCGAAGTTTCCGCAGCAGCTCAACAAATGCATGCCCCTCTTTCTCCGAAAGCGAACGCGTAGCTGTATATTCAGTGCAGATTTACTTTACTTTGTATTATCTACGTTCTACACAACAAAGTACAATGTCATGTAGATCTACCAAGCTGCATAGCTAGCGTACCGATCTGGCTTGGGCCGACTGGGCCATAGCATGGGGCGTGCACGTCACATGGGCATGGGTTAGTGATCACACCCGAACTATGGTCGGAAAAACAACAGGGGGTTCGTTCGACCCCCCCCCCCCCCCCCCCTGGGTCCACCCCTGCACACACACACACACACACATGCACACACACGCACACACACACACACACACACCTGAACACACCCCCTCCCCCCCCCCCCCACACACACGTACGAATATACTACTTTGAAGTAGCCTTACACGAGTGTTTCTTTCTACACTTTGTCATGTATAATCACCACCTTGTTTACTAGCCTTTTTACTTAGTTTTATAACATTCATCAGCAACTCTTCTGTGTCTATTGTATCACCACGTGACTACTTAACCTTTGTTTATTGGCCGCTTACCCTTATTTCCGTAAATTCTACTGATGACCGGAGCAGAGAATCGATTCTGGAATTACACACCCGTTTTAACTCTAAACATGTTCACTTCCATGGTAATGCCTGTGGCACTAATACTGCTTATAGCGTGAATTAACCTTTCGTCTTCTCGAAAACTGGTCCAAAGAATTTATTTTCCATTTCTAAATCATCTTGATTTCTCCTGTCCATCTCCATGCCCCCTCTGCAGATCACTGGTAAGGACTTCTCCGAGTTCAGCACCATAGGAAGGTATGGATCAGGAATTGGCGAGTTCAATTTCCCAACTGGTGTTGTCCAAGTGAACCACAGCGCACTGGGCCAGTGCCTTGCAGTGATGGATGCATTTAACCATCGGGTTCAGGTAATAACCAGACAGTACACACTGTACATGTACAGTTGTATTGTGTAAAATCCCTCTCCTACCCACTAACAGTGTACTGTGGTATACATAAAGATAGAACTAGCCTATATCACTGTTCAGCATCAAGTTGTGGGACTGTTTTCAATTATGTAACAGCAGGTCAAGCATATATTCTTAACACAGTACAGTGCATTGGTAAGCATGCATGTGTGTGTGTGTGTTGGGAGGGGGGGGGGGGGTGAGTGCATGTTTAATGGGTGTGTCAGCTAGTTCTGTTGGTGGGTGCTCTAAAGCCAGATTGTGACTGCGTGTGTTGCCATCTACTATACATGTATTACAGTATTACGTTCACGGGGGGGGGGGGGGGTAAGTGCTGTTAAACCCTTTTCTGCACCTTGTCCTAAACCACTCACACATGTGTGGTGAGCCTATAAGTGGAATAATTTCCAAGTCCACCCAGAGGTAGTCGATTTCAGTATATCTGCCGTTGGATGGTTCGATAGCCAATCGGTCATCTCAAGATGCCTTTGATTCCCTCGCCATTCAAGCTTTGGAAATGAGCATGTAAAAGGACAGGCGCATTGGTATGCAGGTCGGGGGCATTGGTGTGATGTGGGTGGGTGGAGCCGTTTGCGTGTGGGTGGGCGGGTCCATTTGGCTTGTGTTTGCGTGTGTGTGAGGGGGGGGAGCTTTAGGGTGCGTACACGATTGTGTGTGTGTTTGTGCGTGTGCCCTGTGTGTATGTGCGAGCATGTGTGTGTGCATTTGTGTGTGTGTGTGTGTGTGTGCACGCGCGTGTGTGTGTCTGTGTAGTGTGTGTGTAGATGTGTGTGTGTGTGTTTGTGTGTGCATGTGTGTGTGTGTGTGTGTGCGCGTGAGCGTGTGTATGTATGTACATGCATGTGTGTTCCATTGGCATACCGGTACATCACTACTTGTTTTTGTTTTAGAAAGCTTCATAAAGCTCTGTCACAGCCCAACCACCAAATCTAGTTGTAAGTTGTGCGCAAATGAATTACATACCTCACAGGTTTACACACACACTTGAAAGGAATCAAAAGCGTTTAAGCTGTAACTCTGAGTTTCACGGTTTTAATCGATCATCAGACAACAACTCACAGGTGTATATTCTTCTATGTACACTGGTACTGTACAGATTGTGCCCTGCAGTGGTGAGACAGGATATGCGTTTGGAACAGAAGGTAGTGGTCAAGGCCAATTTCAAGATCCAAGAGGCATCACAGTGTACCTCAACAGGTTGTTTGTTGCTGACGAGGACAACCATCGCATCCAGGTATGTTATCATGTTCAGCTGGCAACAACGTCAACAATGATGTAGAATACGACAACAACCGCAATGACAACGAAAGCAATAACGAAGATGACGACAGAGACGACGGCGACAGCAACAACAACAACAAAAAATCAACAACAACAACAACAACAACAACAACAACAACAACAACAACAACAACAACAACAACGACGACAACGACGACGACAACGACAACGACAACAGCAACAACAACCACAATAACAGCAACTACTACTACTACTACTTCAGCAGCAGCAGCAATGGAAGCAGTAGCAAGTTCAGCTTTATATTGTTTGGACAGGTATTTATAGTTGGCTGTTCCAACCTTTGGTGCTTACACTTCATTCTGATTGACTTGACACTTGACTGACTCATGACTGCTGTCCAGAGCCCATGATCAGCAAGTAGAAGGTTTGACTCAGAAAATCTGCAAATGTTCATCCAATCAGAAATGAATGTGTACGTTATGCAAGTGCTTGTTGGCCATGTTTGCCTGTTACTTGTCCTTTTCAGTGTAAGAGTTTATAGGCTGATGTGAAGTTAGACTCGTAAACATCATGTCTATACATCATGTCACAAACCAAACAGTGTCTGTGCTACAATAAATACATACATAGTAATCAAATGTTGGTGCCAGGTCCATGTTTTACCTCAGGTTTTGAGTTTTTACAGTTGCACACCAGTAACCTTATCATCATTACAGTCATAATGATAGTAGCTATGCACTGTGTGTTGGAGTATTATTCTTACACTCCTGTTATATCTATACTCTGGCTGTCACCACAGTGGTGTGTGTGAATGTTCAATTTTATTTATTCCTGCAATAGGTGATGACCGTCGATGGAGAGTATATCACTTCGTTCGGGTCTCAGGGCAGCGCTTTTGGTCAGCTGCAGGAACCGTATGATGTCACTACAGATGCCTACGGCAATGTACTAGTCGCAGATGCTGGCAATGGACGTGTTATGGTAAGGGAGAGCTTGTTGTCGTATTCTTCTTTCTAAATACCTACAGGCAGAGAGTAGTACCCAGTACATATACAACAGTGGAGCATGGTCAGTTTGTTGCTAGTCTGTAATTCATGGTCAGTACAATCATCAGACAACACTGATATGAACACAGAAAGTGATGTACACTGCATGCACAGAGTACAACAAGTAAAGCAAGAGTACATTAGCTCTTACAGTTCAAAAAACAAGGGTACATTCTACTCTTACACTACTTTCTTGTATAAAAGTGTGTCTCACATGTAAGCTTGCAATGAATACTAGTACTAGCATGATTTGCAAAATGGTACCTCTGGCACATATGCTTTAGGGTTTACCTAGTGTCCATGCATACTCAGACTGTGTGGAGTGCTGAATGTCTGGAGAACAGAGCAAGGAATACAGTGGACACACATCAATGCTACAACCAAGTCCGGGGCGTACTGTAGCTGTGTTCTTACTGTATGCTTGGCTTGCATGTTGACATTTAGAGAAATGCCTAATGAGTTTAAGTAGAATTTAAGTACTTGTATAGGAGTATGCCTTCGAAGCCCATCTGTACAGTGAAACCAGTCTAACACGACCACTCAAGGGACCTTCAAAATGTGGTCTCTGTTACCAGGTGGTCGCCTTATCCAGGGTCAATTGACTGGAAATAGCATCAATTGGTCCTGGTTGCAGTGGTCTTCTAGGACAGGTGGTCGCCTTACCCGAGTAGCTGCCTTGACAGGTTTTACTGTACTTGAAATATACGTGCCATGTTGTGGTGGATTCAGTTTACGCCGGCGTAAGAGAACTTGGTTTGAGGTAACGTTACTGAATCCCTGACCGAAATTGTCTCCATGGTGCTGGTTTGATGCATATTCATCTTTCAATGAATGTAAACATACTTCAGAAGTAGCAAAGTGGTTTACACACCTATTGCATATACCTTATTTTCTGGAGTATTGTCATGACATCAGTCTGAGTCACGAATATTGTTTTTCTGTACTGTGCCCACCATGTATTTGTGCCGGTGAATCACTGCGGTTTCACTTGTAACACGTATTTGATCTGATTTCTTGAACGTGGCAAATATTGCCACGTGAGTTTGGTTCTTCGCGGGCTTTTCAGTGATATTGGACGAGGAACGGTTTGGACAAATGTTTTTTTTGGGTTCTTCTTCTTCTTGCCAATCCGAATGGTAGTTCAACTCTTGTTCTCTTTGCCTGGTGATATATCGAGAGGAATAAAAAAAATAGATCCAAGTCATTTCGCGACATGTATAAGCCGCACTTTAGACAGCAGTAATATATCCAAAGAGAAGCCGGTGTGGCTTGTGCTACGATGATCAAATCAACAGTAGTAAATGAGAAAGATGTTTCTATTTGGTGCCAAATAATTCAAATCGTTCAGATGGGGCTTTTTTCCAGTGCGGCTTATACTCCAGTGTGGCTTATACTCCAGTGTGGCTTATACTCCAGTGTGGCTTATACTCCAGTGTGGCTTATACTCCAGTAT
>NC_088647.1:28824969-28842469 GCF_964019385.1 Sycon ciliatum
AAAAGGCCTTTCCACTTTAACAGCATTCAGGAACGCCTTGCTTTACCAGTAGAACACAATTTTAGTCCATATTTGCTTCTTTCTTCTTTTCCTTTTCTTTTTGACTTCTTACTCTTTTCCTTGTTAGCCGTGGTTGGCAATAAAAACCCTGCAATCGCCACGCAAAGTGGTCATTGGCTACCCCAGCCATGTGTTGCTTGGAATAGAATAATAAAAAATAATATTAAATGTTGGTGCGTGTTTACCTGCTGCTGCCCATGTCTCCTGACATGCAGTATCCACGTGAATGAATAGTGGCGGTCATTTGTGTTTCTCAAATTCTTTTTTCATGTTGGCCTATGACCTCTGGCTGGTTGGTGGATCCGATCTATCCTTCTGCACCATTTTAAAGCTGCACCTAACGTCTGAACATGGGGAATCTCACGGAGGCGGAAAGGTAGTCTTTGATCCACCACCCTGTACGTGGAATACATCATACACATGTACACCCTGTACGTGGAACACATCATACACATGTACACCCTGTACGTGGATCCGCAATACATCTTACCGGTATATAATGTCATGCTTTTTGCGCCTTTCGCCTGCATCGACACCTCGTCACAAGATTACACGGTCGTGTTTATAGATCGGCCCCATGTCATAATCAAGCATGCGCAATCATGTACTGCACATGCCACACGACGTGGCTGGTTCGAGCCTGTTGGTTTAATAGTTTTTCGTCCTGGTCATCATGCGTGACCTCAGTCTCTTCCTCTCGCGGAGACCTTTCCAGGAAGCCCAAGATTGTGAAGATTGAGTGAGTAGAACTGAAGCTACGTCCCAAACAATTTGAAAATATGCAGAATTTTGAAATTTCCAATCGGCTCTCAAACGGTTAAGTATTTACTGTCTGTGCAGCGTTCGCAAGTCAACTCTGATCGTTCCCTCTATCCCATATCCCATCGATCTAGCTGGCTAATGTCCCATGGCGAACAACTGCCATCCAGAGAAGCACAGTTTTGGGTGTGTCTCTGACGAGTTCACAATGTGGAGGGTCAGCTCACAGACAATTGTTCCGTCGCAGGTGGCCAGTTCTCATTGTAATCACACGCAGAACATGTCCTGGTCGCCAGTCTCCTGCGAGCATCAAGATTTTCCGCTTGCTGCTAGCAGTGAAAGGTGATACTTGAGGACGCAGTTCAAAACGACATTCACTACACTGGAAATCATTAATTTTTAGGATGTCAGTCATTATTATTAGTGTTTGGCGAGACACACTCGCAGCAGAGATGTCTGTTGTTAATCGTGGATGACTGTGCATTTGCAGCACTTGGGGCATGACATTATGTTGTGAAGTGTTATCTGCCAGCGATATCTCGCAGTAAAAAAGCAAGAAGGGTTGATTAAATCGACCTTGTGCCATTTGTACAGATCCACGAAATCCCGTAGAATCCCGTAGACCCGGTAGGGTGTTCATTGTGTGCTATGCATGCACATTTGACATTTTTAGCGTCATAATTCAATGACCAGCAATCGCTTTTCCAGCTTCTTCACTTTGGTTAGAACTAATGACTAGCTAGATCTTTGTCAGTATTATTCCTTTTTGAAACCAACATTTCACACTCACTTTGCGCACTTTCTCTCGCATCCTTAACTATGTTACTAGTACATACACAAATAGGAGATCCCCCAGATAGGCGTTAGCCTTTGGGTAATCCTGAAATAAAGATTAGTGTACGAAGTCGTGGTTGCGACTTCGGCGATAATTTGTAAGAAAGGGTTTGCTCCCCACACCGGAGCTCGCGCTATTCCGCCGACTTTACTTGACACTTGACTGACTCACGACTGCCATCCAGAGCACACGAGAAGTCCATCGAACCTTCGACTCGGCAAACCTGCAAGAAAGCACCACTCCCTGCTCAATACACAGTTTTTCGGGGAATTCACCCCTCATCAGTTGAGCTTGAGTAGGCTGAGGAAGATTGTGCCTGAAGAGCACCACTTGTATAGTGCTCTCCAGGCACAAACATCACCAGGGATACAAACTTACAGAGACGCTCCGTTTCCAGCGCGACAAACACCTCGTGAACACCAGATAGCAGCGTGAGTCAGTGTCGCTCCTGGACGGTGAGACAGACGTCGAGGTCCCTCGGTCGTTCGCAACGCTGTCACCTCCAAACCAACTAGTCGCAAGCCCGCGCTGCGCACAACAGTACGAAGTAGTGGTTGCGACTCACCGTCTCACCTCCTCGTCGAGGTGTTGACAATGTAACTTAATTTGCTCACTATGTTTTTGTCGCTATTATTATTTCGTTCGAGTTTTGTGTCGTGCTGAACTTGATACTTTTTCCACCTTGTCACGAGTGTTGTTATCTCATATCTTTACGCTATATAAGTTTTAGTCTTTCCAACTTGAGCCATTCCCTGTATAATCCTTGATGAAAAGGGACCGAAAACGTTCGGATACTTTGACAAGTGCCTTATTTTGACTGGATGTGTGTTTGCGTGGATACTTACGACCCAACACGTACCTTCGTTATTAAATTATTATTATTATTATTTTAACTGGTTTGAGGGAAAGAGACAAACGGGAAAAGTCTGAAGAAAAAATTGACTTTCACCACCAGGACACGAACCAGGGACCCTCGCTTGTAGCCAGCGATGCTCTAACCACTGAGCTATGGTGTAGTCGTCATCCCAGCAGAGGCCGTTCATTATTATTATTATTATTATTATTTTCACTAGTTTGAGGGAAAGAGACAAACGGGAAAAGTCTGAAGAAAAAATTGACTGTCACCACCAGGACTCGAACCAGGGACCTTCGCTTGTAGCTAGCGATGCTCTAACCACTGAGCTATGGTGTAGTCGTCATTATTATTATTATTATTATTATTATTATTATTATTATTACTTTCTACTCCAATATCTCATGATAGTCATGAAAAATAATAATAAAAAAAATTGAACAAACGGCAAGGAGACAACAATTTGATAACCGCAATCAGTAATACAAGCTGGATCGACATTTGTGTACACTGTATTCATGTATTGTAAAACTGTGGAGACAATGTGCAATAAAACGATGAAAAATGTGAAGAAATTGTGTAGAGAAAGAAAGGGATTCAAACAAGTTTTCGTACAACACTCATCAGGAATCGTCGTTGTACTAAAGGACACTGAAACAAAAATTGAACTATTATAGAAAATCTAAGTTAGAGAAATAACACTAAGAGCAACAACAGTGAAATTTACAAGTGTGAATTTTAACAATCAAAGCGAGAAATGAACAAAGGAGAAAGGAAGGAAAGACAACGTGATAACACATAACAGCAGTACATTACACCTAGAACATTAACGGCCAAGCTTGGCCGCACTAAACACGACACGTTACTTGAACAATTTCAACCCAATTATACTATCTTTCTGTACACACAAATTAGGCTTGTACAGACGCTGATAGATAGCTTCCAACACTTTTAACTGTAGTCCATAACCATGACGACCACGGCACAATACAGTGAACGAAGAGTCGGAATACGCACCGCAACAATCAGGACTAGCCAGCAGATGATTGTACACTGAAGACTTGCTACCACGAAACCTACGCACAACACTAACACTCTCACCGGCACTCTCACCATCACTCCCATCACTGCTCTCCGACTCACTGCTCCCTCCGCCGTTCGTTCCATCCTCCGCTTCCTCTGTACTCTCTCTGTCTCGTCCATCCCGCCTGACCGGGGCCATTGAACTCATGTCGGAGTCATGATGGTTCTGTGCAAAATAACAGGGGAGTTTTTTGTAAAGGGCGTTGTACTGCAGTAGCAAAAGTTCAACGGGGTCAACGCACCGTCCGACCTAGCTACGAACGTCACTGATTGTAGTTGACTGGACATATTATCAAGGGAGTCGTAAACCTGCGACTTCCTGGTGCATCTACTTGTCTTATACCGTACTGGCAATATAATATGGTCGCAGTGAGGCCATGAAGCGTTACATTGGCACATGTTTACCGCACGCAGGGCGTTACATGCAAAGTCGCACAGGAGCCGTTACACAGGTTTCTATATTGCCGCAGTCCTTTTTTTGCTATTGCCGCATCACTTGTTTGCTATTGCCGCATCATTTTTTTGCTATTGCCGCATCATTTTTTGCAAACTGCAATGAAAAGATCGCCGCACCCCGCCGGACGCGCGTTACGAACGCAACGAAAATTTGTCACACTAGCCTGGTCGCGCGTTACGCCGCACCCCCCTGCGTTACGCGTTACGCGGCAACATTATATTGCCAGTACGGTACTTGTTGTAGAACATGACATTGTACAACTGTATGGAATTTGATGCGAAAAGGCGGATTATTCCAATTTATGCGATTCGTATGCAATTAGCCTCGAATTATGCGAACATTCGATTTTGGTAGGAATTATGCGAAAAATTATGCTAGCATAATCCGTCAAGGCCTAAGGGAACCACAAGTGACTGTAGAACCTGCATTAGGGGCGTTCCCCAGGGTTTCATCCTAGGCCCTACCCTCTTCAGCATCTACACTCGACTTGTCCCCACTCTGCCATTGCGTTCCCAATGCCTTCTTTATGCAGACGACACCACCCTGTATGCCTCTGGAAAGTGTCCACGAATTCTCATGTCGTACTTAGAAGACGTTTTTCAGTGGTGAAGCAGCACCTCACAGATCGCGGCCTGCTCCTGAACTCCAGCAAGAGCCAAGTACTACTGATCCACAGCAGACGCTCACATCCTCCACCTAACCTGAGCATTGCCTGTGGTTCGACTGTTATTGCCCCGTCTGACGAAGTTTTAAGTATCTAGGACTGACTCTCGATTCAACTTTAAGTTTCAGTGCCCACGTTAACTCCCTCAGGGAAGACATCGGAAAGAAACTAGGTGCTTTTCGACGTGGAAGGAGGAACCTTGCTGTCCAGACCAGAAGGCAGTTCTACTTGTCAGTAGTCCAGAGCAAGCTCGAGTACGCCAGCACTGCCTACGTCCACTGCCTCGCTGACAATGTCAGAGATCAGCTGCTACGCATAAGTAAGAGAGCACTTAGATGCATTATTGAGCATGACACATTCACGCGGACATCATACTTGCTTGAGCGATACCACATAATTAGCTTAGACAAAAGATATCATACTAAGTCCATATTCTTCGTGTTCCTTTGCATCCACAATATCTGCAGTTCACTCCTCTCTGACATGTTTTCCCTTCGCCGTGACTGCGCTCACACAGATAGAGTAACCCGCGGCCAAGTCAATTATTCCCTTTCCTTACCCATTGTGCAAGCTCAAGCTGGATACAGATCTATTTCATTCCTTGGTGCTGACCGCTTTAATGCGCTTCCCGAATATCTTCGCACAAATCATATCCCCAATTCATTTCACCAGGAATTTAACAATTTCATTCATCTTGGGCACCCTGTAAGAAGACCTTACGGTCTGTTGGGAATGCCCAAGTAAAATAATAAAATACAATACAATACAACATTTGCCATGCGTCACGTGGACGCACACACATCCACACACAAGAAACAAACAATCAAACGTGCACAAAACAGTCACACTCTCTCACTGCACTCACACACACACACACACCACACACACACACACTGCACAAAACACAGTGATCCTTATCCTGTTTCGTGGTATGGCTGAGGGGGGGGGGGCGTACAAGTGATCGCGTACAAATGATCGCAAGCAAGTGATCGCGAGCAAGAGATAACCCTCAGCGGATAATGTATGCAGAAAAATTGGCAGAATTCGGTACATTTTCTTGTTTGTTTTGTGCATGTCTGGGCACATGTATGTAGATCATGAAATGGAGCAGAATTCAAGAAAGTGCCTGCAATACGGGGGGAGGATACAATGTCAAATCATGGTTCCGAAGTTCAAACGGACCTATTCCTTGCTTCTGATTCTTATTGAAGCCCCCCCCCCCCTCCCAACACGCGCATGTATACATGTATATCGTGGATCTCACAGGGACCAGGTCCACAGCCCCTGGATGACTGCATCACTGAAAGCAGCTATTAAAGTCAAGAGTGATCTCTACAGCATCTACCGGAAATACCAATCCCCTACAAATTTCAACAAATACAAACACCAAGGTAACTATGTAAAATGCCTTTCCAGATCCTGCCATCGCTACTACATCCGCAACCTCCGTGCCACGATATCTCCCTCAAACCCTCGCCTCCCATCCCTCCCTGTGGTCATTCGTCAACTGCGAAATCCTACCAGCGCCCGGGTCATACCTTCGAAGATGGTGGGCCCCAATGGTCGAACAAGCACCTCTCCGGCATCCATTGGTAACTTATTGAACCGCCATTTCGTCAGTGCTGGCTTACAGATTGACCCCGATGCTGCTATTCCCACTAGTTCCTCCCTACCTCCACCAGCAACTACATTGCACTCCCTGATCATCACCTCATCGACTGTTCACAAGTATATTGCAAGACTGCCTCTGAACAAATCCCCCGGAGCTGATAGGATCACCAATGAGATCCTCAGGAAACTGAGCTACTCAATTTCCCGCCCACTCTCCATTCTTTTTAACCTTTCCCTCTCCTCCGGCACATTCCCGTCACGATGGAAGTCAGCCACTGTCATTCCAGTGTACAAAAATAAAGGCGACAAGAACAACCCGTCTAATTACCGACCAATCTCCCTCCTGTCCTGTCCGTTTGATGTACTATGTGAAACAGAATAACTACACTGAATCCCTTAGGTTTTTAGTTAGGTGGCAACTACATGTAGATGCAAGTACATTCTGTTGGGTCCCCAGGCAAGATATCAACACCAAATCAAGAAAATTGCACTCAGAAATTGGGGAAATTGTATTGAGAAGGTATGGCATTACATGATGTAGAGAATCCCATTTTTAAAAGTGAATGTCGACTCGAAAGCTTTACTCAAAGTTCCAAGTTGGATACACAGTTGACTCCACTCATAACAAACTCGTATTGTTACAATAGTGAATTTCGTTCTAGCGACCATTGTCCATTTCCGGCCCTATTTGAACCGATTAAAAAATGACCCTTGGTAGCGAACTGTTTTTGTTTATAACGAACCATAATAATATCTTGTAGGGCGGCATTATAACCAATTGCACTCATGCAGTCATGGACCACATGCCAGTCATGACGTGTTCTTTTTATGGTGTGAGAGCATTTCTGTTGTAACAAACTTCGGATGCAAAGAACTAATTCTCCTGGAAAATGGTGGTCGCTACATTAGGAGTCGACTGCATAACATGCTCCATTCTGGTGGAGTTGTTTAACCTGCTTCACTTCAGGAAAAAAGCACTCAGGCCAAAGATAGACTCGGAAGGAGAGCCAATGATTAAAGGGGAAGTTAAGGCAAATATTAAAATTTCACCAGTTGTAGTCTTCGGGGTGCTGAGTCGAATGGTCGTGGTCCGAGGAAGCTGAGACGCTCCCTTCCTACTTGAATCCCAATCGAACTCGCGGACTTCCACCGAAACTGGGTGACTGCGCCCTACGAGATGGGGATTTGTATGCAAAATGTCACCAAAAGCGCCATTTCGTTCTTATAAAAGCACGGATGACCGCGACTGGCCCATATGTTGTAGTCTTTTGGACGCTGAGTCGATTGGGTTTGGTCCGAAAGGGCTGCGATGCAGCGTTCCTCCTTTATTCCCAATCGAACATGGTTGAGCAAGCGGTCACGTGCTCCTGCGTACGCCAGTCACCTGGTCACCGTGCCTGCAGGGTACAACTTACTAGCCTGTTTGACCTTTTTTGGGTGCAGTCCTGTCACTCGAGTTGAACCTTGGTGTGAAAGTTGTCGCCTGCTGGCGTGGTGACCAGGTGATTTGGGCACCCAGGAGCACTTGACCGCTTCTTCAACCATGTTCGATTGGGAATAAAGGAGGAACGCTGCATCGCAGCCATTTCGGACCAAAACCAGTCGACTCAGCGTCCAAAAGAGTACAACATATGGGCCAATCGCGGTCATCCGTGCTTTTATAAGAACGAAATGGCGCTTTTAGTGACATTTTCCATACAAATCCCCATCTAGTAGGGCGCAGTCACCCAGTTTTGGTGTAAGTGCGCGAGTTCGATTGGGATTCAAGTAGGAAGGGAGCGTCTCAGCTTTCTCGGACCAAGACCATTCGACTCAGCACCCCGAAGACTACAACTGGTGAAATTTTAATTTTTGCCTTAAGGAGGTTCGCGACGGTTAGCGCCATGTTGGATTTCCGAATTTTTTCTGAAAAATAATGCCTTTCGGAGTGGAAAAATGGGACGCGATCATGCACAGTTTGACCATGACTTCGCAGCGCGTGCTCGAGTCGAGACAAGATTTGAGGAAGAAGCTCAGCCGCTAGTGGACTTGCGGATTTGTTTTGACATCATGGCGGTTTTTGGATAGCTTGGTTCTCCTGCCGACGTGTCGTGGAGATGAAGATGCGGGAGAGGAATCTGTCATCCACGACGCTGCCTCGCATTCTGCGTACTGGACGATTCAAGAGGCCGAGGAGGGGGACGCTTCGCAAGCTCAAACGTCGATCGAGTTCCTGAAAAACGGAAAGGGCGATCTCCACCACCAACGCCACTGGATTCGACTCCCGCGAAGAGGTCGTTCAGTGCCCCTCTTCACGGTCGACGAATCGTTCATCTCAGGTATCTGGCTGTGGGATTGTCAGCGTGCCAGAATGCTGGATGTGGCAAGCCTCTGGCGCTCATCAAGTTGATTGCGTTGAAGAGAAGAGGTACGGCCTGGGCTTCGTACTTGTCATCATCAGTCCGTGTCAGCAGTGTGGGATGGAGAATTTTATGCTCAACACCCTGGCCTCCGTGCTTCCACAAGCAACACCAAAGCTGCTTTCAGTAAGTGTGTTTTTCAATCTCATAAGATTTATTCATGATATTTGCGAGTCATTTCCACCCTATGGCTATGGAAATGTATGAGCACACTGTATGCGCGGCGCGCGCGAGCGTGTGTGTGTTTGCATAGACCTGCATGTTTGTGCATGTGTGCACCATACCTATGTATGAACATGCACATGCATATGCGCTCATGTGGACGTGCCCTCGCACACATACTATACACACGTGCATGACCGCTCCCAGGGCATGTTGGTGTGACATGTGTATGCGGGCATCTCCACTCATGCACATGGGTGTGCACATGCATGTGGGTGGGTACGTACACGTGCGTGAATGTATGTGTGTGTACGCGAGCGCGTGTGTGTTCTATTGTGTGTGAGAGCATGCGCGCGCGCGCGCGTGTGTGTGTGTGTGTGTGTGTGTGTGTGTGTGTGTATTGGCGCGGGCCTGCGTTTTGTAGTGCGTTCAATGATGAGTGTTTTCAATTCTGATTGCCTGTACTTGTCTCCCCCCCCCACCCATTATTGCGGTTCTATAATTGTTTTGTGTTACATGTGTGTGTGTATGTGTGTGTGTGCGTTCTTGTTCTCGCCGTTGTGGACGGCCTGGGGTGTCCCCAGCCGTCCAGGCCAACAGTGCCTGAGGTGGGGTATTTACCGACAGGAGACTTGGTCGGATAGTTACGATGCCGACACTCTCCTCGTCGCCCCGACCTCGGAGTCCTTCGCGAGGCTTTGCAAGCCCGCGAGTGGAGCAAACTACCGCACGAAGACGACGGCTTGGAACGACTCTGAGCGTTGGCTCATGGAATGTTCGCTCTGTTGTGGAGAGTGATGGACCACTTCTAGCGGCAGCCGTGAGAGGAATCGTTTCCGATGATAAGCCAGATCCATAGCTGCTGGAGATGGCTCTCTCGAACATGGTCCCTCTCGTCGTTCTATATTGTCGGCCCCGTAAGGGGACACGTGACCGTAATGGCAGTGTTTACCAGGACCAGGACCAGGTGTGTGTGTGTGTGTGTGTGTGTGTGTGTGTGTGTGTGTGTGTGTGTGTATGTGTGTATGTGTGCACGCATGTGTGTGTCGATGGTGTGCATTTTGTGCTGGGTGAACACTCTGATCCCTAAACCGCGATACCGGAGCTCCCAAGCTACAGCCTCACATTGATTTATAGTTCATCGTTGGGAATGAGTTCGCTGCTCATGATGCTGTTGCGGATGTTGCGGCCCCAGCTGAAATTGTCGAAGCTCGCCCTGATGCCAGTATCCTGTAGCACTCTGTCACTTTTGCATCAGCATGTTCGGCGAAGGAGTTTGCAGAATATCAGCAAAAGCGGCTGGCCACCCTTCAACCGTTGGTCCAAGCAACGTGCTTCTAAATCAGTTGCAGTGCGGGCAGCTGCTAGTGGGTTGGTGATGAAGCACTTTGTCTTGTCCTACAAACGAAGTGGTGAGTCAGCCATTTCCAGACTGATGAAGGAGCAAATCGGAGGTAAGAAGCGGGTGACAGCCTCAAGGAAGATACTATTAGCGGTGGCTGAACACCTAGCCAAGAACCAGCAGCAACCCAACTGTAAGTAACGCCCTGTGGCACAGGGCTTCACTTGTTTGTGCGCACCGTAAAATACAATCATGTTTGCCAGTGTGGGGACACGTTCTAGCTCGCATAGTTGAAGAACAGGAGGACTCAATGTTGTCTGATTCGTTCCAACATGTCAGCTTTCATTGTAGTTTGATATGGGGCTGTGGTAAGCGCTATCACTGCTACATGTACATGTATCAAAACCAAGTACCAACAGGAGAGTAATCATGGAGAAAAGTAGCTATCGATAATGCGTGCACCCAGGGTTTTCCGGCAAATTCACAAGTTCAGCTATTCCATCCTTGTATTGTTCTGAACGCCGAGGGCTCTAGCGAGTTTATGCAACACCTAACAGCCAAGAATTCAATAAGCTATGACCAAAGCAGCAGCAGAGAAGTACAAGCAATATAGATACGTGAATGTACCAATTTTACGCAAATTTTGACAGTTTTTTGGATTTTTCTCCAGAATATGCACGGTGACCCCTATTTTCGCCACGGTAAACCTGTTCCAACCCACTTATAGAACGTATTTGAAGTATCCACATATGAGGCAAACTAAAAAATAAGCTGCAAAAAATATTCAAAGTTTCATTTTTTGCGTCTTTTTGTTCTTCTCCAGGAAATGACGACCTGGATCCCATCGTCAACCAAAGTGTACATTTTTCGGTGTTGATATCATCTTAGTGAATACCTCGAACAGCCTGTGTAATTTTATGTCATATTTTCTGTCCTATCTGGTGTTATGGACGATTTCTCATCAATTCTCGGATTTTGCGATATTGTGTGTTATCCAGGAAAATTGTGGTTTTGGCAAGACCTATTCAGGCAATTGAAAAACTGATGTCACTAAGCGAAAATATAAGGCTGTACCTATTCAAACCTGATGTCAGATTGGGCTGATGTTGAAATTAAATGTTTGGGCCTAACTGTCCCCAACCCCCTTAACTTCCCCTTTAATAATTTATAGTAAAGAAAAGCACCAAAGAAACTACATAATTATAAGGTCAGCTTTGTGCAATGTTATCGCATGCTAGCTAGCTCAAGTAACTGGGGTGTTAGTGAACATTATAGCATAACGTTTCTCGCTCCACATATACTGGCACACACAGAGACATAGACAGCAATAACGACACTACACAAAGTGAAGGGTAGTTGGCCGAAGCCAGATGTGAACCGGATAATGAGTGAGGTATGGAAGCAAGGACTGAGAACAGAGTGTCTCAGATAGAATAGGCGTGCCAGTGGATAGCAAAAATAGGCCATGATTCAGAACCACTTGGGACCGTCAGATTAATTTTTCTGAACCGAGCCAGCCGGGAAAAAACCCTTGCGCCGACGTACACAGTTGTGAGGGATAAAAACCGGGTGTATATCCCCAATGGCGATTAGGCATCATGTAGGCATGGTAATCACATCACGGCAAATAGTGATAAAATAGCAATGATAATAAGCACATAAATGAAGTGCAGGAGGGCAGGGACACTGGTAAGACTCAAAACTGACAGAAGAAGTCAGGAAAAGAAGCGACAATAAAGAACACACCAGATGCCATATTTGCAACAAAATATATTTCGCGAGAAATCAGTTCTCGCCTATCTCGCTGCGCTCGGCCGGCGAGAAATACAACGTACTTCCTTGGTCCCTTTCTTTACTATAAATTAACTTAGCTCAAAGATGGCATCTCATCATACCAACTGACCTGGCTCCTTCAATAATGATACGACGATCATGAGTTCACTGCTTCAAAATCAACTTCAAGGTGAACATAAAAAAAACATCTCCATCATTTTGCGAGAACTGTGGCAATACGCCCAGTGAGAAGGCATTTCTCCTGTGCCTATGGTGAAAGAAAATGAAGCTAAACAAACAAACAAACAAATACTAGTAGCATGAGCTCCAGTGTGGGGAGCAAACCCTTTTCAAACAAACATCACCATTGTAATAATTACTACTGCAGTTCATCCGGCAGTACTACTTGCAGTTTGACGAGAGATGCCGTACCGGAGCTCAGCTGTGTGGCCAGCTCGGCATTTTCACACACGTATTCTCGGAGACACGGCCAATGGTCTTCATTTCCCACTGTGACAGCATCCGACTCATTCTTCGTAAACCCTTGACCAGTGAAGAGCTCCAAGAGGCGTAATTCACAGTAGAGAAAAAGACGCGTTTGCCAGGCCGAGCGAGGAGCTGCAAGTGCCATGAATCTGCTATAGTCCATTACTGGCTGGGCGATCGTTTTATTGAGAGAAAATTCACGCCGTGCGCCTTCTCGTAATCGGCAACTGAGCACGCACGGAACTCGCTCAGATGCCGCATCACGTCATGCACGGCACCGGGGTAGAACTGGCGGCAAAGCTCCACTATACCGCTCCACGTTGCTGGCACGCACTTCGGCAAGTGAGCGTTTGCGGGTTTGTCATGGGGCACGTCTTGTTGATGAGCCTGGGCAAGAGCAGCATCATGACTGTCATTACATTTGACAATCTTGGCCTCGAAGAGCAGCAGCCATGCATCATTCTTGTCCACCTCGCACTGCACAGGGACAAGCAAAAGATCCGGAAGCAAAGCACACGCATCAAGTTTTCAGGCACTGCAAATCGTCATCATTCTGCATCCAGAACAATCGGGTGATGTAGACTTAGCACCGTCACACAGCTGTGAGTAAATATGCATAATGTAAAGACGCTCGGTTGGGCCTGTGTTACGAACCGTATTCCGGAGTATACACCGTTCCCAGATTTTTGCTACAAATCACAGACATCCACCTTGTTCATCACCACACAAAACACAGACATTCACCCTGTTCATGACCACACAAATCACAGACATCCACCGTGTTCATCACAAGTAATGCTGACGGCTGGGTGTGTACCCAGCCGTCAGCATTACTTGTGTGCCACTGGCCACAGAAAGGTGGATTCTTGTCATATGTCACTGGAACTGTAGAGATTATGGCGAATATCTATCACTTGTCCTAGTTGACGTTTACCGTATTTTCCCGAATATAAATCGACCTTCTGTGCGCCAGAAATTTCGCCCAAAAGCTGGGGGCCGACTTACAAACGGAACTCGATTTACATACGGGAATCTGGCACAACAAATGAAGTGACTGCAGTGTCCGTACAAAAAAGCACTACCGTATGAACCATGTGAACTTTCGTCCTGCGACTGACACTGGTTTTGTTCAGATTTTGTCTTACTGGCATGATATGATCTCTCCTCGCAGAGAACTCATCATTTTGTATGTGTGGGTGTCATGGAGCTATCAAAACTTTTTTAATGAAATTGAGTCCTGGATTTGGGGTGGTCGACTTATAATCGAAGTCGACTTATATTCGGGAAAATACGGTATACGCTTTTACACGTGCTTGCAGATCAGTATAGCTAAACATACTCTAAACATACTCTATGTTAACACCATACACTACAGTGGTGTACAACTGCACATACTACACACATTACAGGAGCATGGTAGATCACATACTACACACATTACAGGAGCATGGTAGATCACATACTACACACATTACAGGAGCATGGTAGATCACATACTACACACATTACAGGAGCATGGTAGATCACATACTACACACATTACAGGAGCATGGTAGATCACATACTACACACATTACAGGAGCATGGTAGATCACATACTACACACATTACAGGAGCATGGTAGATCACATACTACACACATTACAGGAGCATGGTAGATCACATACTACACACAGTACAGGAGCATGGTAGATCACATACTACACACATTACAGGAGCATGGTAGATCACATACTACACACAGTACAGGAGCATGGTAGATCACATACTACAGTCCATTCATTGGAAACTGGCACCCTAACTTTTTGTTGTCTCTCTCACATAGTTGTAGATATCGTGAAAACAACAGTGCATCCTGCATTGTGTGACCCGTGTAATTACTCCTTGCCACATTTGAGGCCAGAAAAGTCCAAGAACAGGGAAATAGAAATTCAGCCAGGTTTTACAAAATTAGGACAGGTATGCCATGGCAAAATGTATGGAGAAGCAGATCAAAAACCCAGATTTTGAGATTTAAAGTGGGTTTTTGATCCTCAATTCGGCCCAAATCCGACTTTCAAAAGCCAGCGGGCCAGTTTCCGATGAATGGACTGTACACACATTACAAGAGCATGGTAGATCACATCCCATACAAATAACACGAGCCTGGACCTCGCTTATCCGGTCTTCTTTCATCCGGATCCCTCGCCATCCGGAAGAAAATCGTTGGTTATCGATTTACAGCATATGTCATGCATACATACAGTATGTGTGGTCGATTATCCGGTTCCCTCACCTACCCAGATAATTTCGTGGAAAACGGATGTGTGCGGTTAAGCGAGGTCTGACTGTAGCTCGCATCCCACAAGTTGAAAACACTTCCAGGCTCATTTGATGCTGTTAGCCATTTTTTTAAAACAGGTACTGGTTTCCCGTAGCTGTTACCTTGAGGGTGATGAACTCGCGTGTTAGACCGAGGGCGAGCAGGACATCATATGGTGACTTGCACGGCAGAACGCGGCAGGCAGTATCTCGGCCGGCAACGAACGCCGTGCGCCGTCCTGATGCCTCACTCAGCCTTGTCGGCACAGTACCACTTTGTACCATGGACACCCTGCACATGACATTTGCCGCAACTTCATCATCGGCGAGTCGACGTGCTGCTGTCTTTCCAGAGTAGAAGTTGGTTAGATGGTCAGCGAGGGCTTTAGCGTCCATAGTGACTAGCTGTGGCGAGCTATCTCAGTGACCTTGTATGGTTCTTCCATATGACTGTCCAGTACACTGAACAGCTTGCTCTGCAGAGACAGAGAGACGGAGAGAGAGAGAGAGAGAGAGAGAGAGAGAGAGAGAGAGAGAGAGAGAGAGATAGAGAGAGATATTAGACTCCATAGCAAAAAACACAGAGATACGTAACGGAGACCACACACACGCACACACGCACACATACAATGTAGAATATAGCAATTGGGTGTCACTAACTGCTTGCGTGGCGGCATGTTTGAACAGCAAACTCCAAAATCAATGTCATTTCCACAGGAAGACTACTGGTGTCTCCATGACTGCTCCAGTGCGTGCTATATGCTACAAGTTCAAATATCATGCTACATACTTTTCATCACGGCTTGATTGTTTTGTTAAAATCTTTTTCTACGAGTACTGTAATTTCAGAGTTTTCCTCATAAATTCTTTTCATACGTCAAGTTTCAATACCTTCACAAACACTGACAAGCATCATACAAATGGGAGCTGCCTCTCTGTACGTACCTAGAACTTTCTATTTTAGATCACAGCATTATTTTAAATTTTGTGCAATTGTCTGCTCCTCCACTACATGTCTACATGTACCAGTTTTTTTCATGCTCTTACCGTCACAGTGCACGCTACGCTGGGCTAGTTTGTACGAGTAAGATCAAAACACCGCTAGCTAACGAACGTCAACCGATTAGCAAAAAACGACTCTCCTCTATGTAACTAGCAGGGTCGACTCCATACAAGTAATCTGCAAATACCAGAAATACCTAATGGCCACCACCAGGCTATGCACTGCTCCAGTGAGTGTTACTGAATGAACTAGTACTCTAGTACTAGTACTAGTAGTAGTAGTAGTACTACATAAGTCATGTACAGTAAGATCGGGCGCCGAAGAACGCAGGGGCTCGAGCGCAGCCTAGGAAAGTTCTTTTAAAATTTTTTGATTCTAGCCAGACCGTTCACGCGCGCGGCGAGTCGAGTGACGTCATGACGTTTGTCATGTACATGTACAGTCATGTACATGTAGTGCAATGTAGTACTTCTAAACTACACTTGTAGTGGGTGTACTAGTGGGTGTCGTAAATGGGAATGACTGTACATATATACACAATATCATGTAGCAGTTACTGTTTACACGTGTACATGACATGTACTCACCTCCCATACATGTACAAGTACAGGTTCCTGCACGAGTATGAGGGCAGTACCGCGGAATCCAGCCCGCGCCGCGATAGCGGCAAGGGCTGGATGAACAGCGGTACTGGCCGAGGATGAGTGACTGGAACGTGTTTCCCGTATGCACCCAAGCCAAGGTCGCAAGGAGAATCAGATCACTCACAATCTTTATTTACATGAACCATGCTGTGGCTCGAGTCCTGTATGACTGCTGTGACTGTGTGAGCTGAGTGAGAGTGACTTCGACAACCGACGTACACGGACTACAGTACATGACTTTTGCATGTACTTTCAGACCACAGAAGCTTGTCATTGAAATGGTAGACTCATGAGTGGATTTTGTCCACTGCCCGTCGTCAAGTGACGACGGGCAGTGGATTCTGTCCACTGCCCGTCGTCAAGTGACGACGGGCAGTGGATTCCGTCCACTGCCCGTCGTCACTTGACGACGGGCAGTGGAACTAGTTCCATCACCATTCATCAGGCAGGATCGCGCTTTCCAGCCCGCGTAATTTGATCTGTCATTGGTCGACTCCAAGGCGACAGTCATGTGACATACGGGAATGATTATGTAGATCTAGTGTTCTATCTGATAATTCTAGCCTGGATCATGGACTGTTCTTAAATTTTGCCGGTTTTCCAGCCTGGGTGTTCTTCGGCGAGGTGTTCTTCGGCGCCCGATCTTACTGTAGTAGTCTTGCCTCTTGCTGTCTAGGTGCTCGTACATCTACGATCCAGTACAATGACTATGTAGTCCGCCAATTATTTTCAAACGCAAACATTTAAAAAATAATGTTTCAATTATTTTTGAAGTCAACATTATGTTCCCACCGCGAACAATACATGAGACTTGAGAGATCCTGGGATCGGGAGTCTACCATGCATGGTCTACCCATGCGTGACCATGGTGACGAAGAAGCGTAGGGCGCGCCAAGGGCAAGGTTCCTGCGGCGCTCAGATTGGTTATTCGAACAACGACGAGCATAAACACAAAATGTTCCGTACTAGTACTACTAGTACGACTGTACTAGTACCACCGGTAGTACCGGTAGTATACAGTAACATAACGACGTCAGTGCGAGTAGTAGTGAGTCGAGTAGCGGCCTA
>NC_088647.1:28847469-28879969 GCF_964019385.1 Sycon ciliatum
GGTCCTGGTCCTGGTATACACTGCCATGTAGGTCACGTGTTTCTCGTTGAGCGAGACGGAGACGAGAGGAGACATGAGCGTTGGTGACGGGATAAGTCGTTTCGCCTCTTGAAACGCCTCTGTCAATTCTGACATTGCAATTGGAACTTGTCCCTTTCATCAGCAGTTGGACGCCGGGTGGATCGGTTGCAGTTGTGGATAGCAAAGCCCTGGATCGACTTACAGCAACATTCACAAATGGAACAGTGAGCGGGACAGCACGGTTTCCGAATACATAGGCGTACAGGTGAAGAGCTTGTGGCATTGGCAACATTCGGGGCAGAACAGGACTGGGTACAGCGATGTTCTGCAATGCCACCCGCACTTCCAAACTATCGGTGACACTGGGAGCACTGGCGGCTGTTGGCTTGCTGCTGGACTGGTTTACGCCGTTCCATAATGCACTTGTGTCGTGCAATATCTTACTGCCGAGCAAAGCTTGCTTGCTGTCACTCAGATCGTTCCTGCGCTGTGTCAAACCATGACTTGTCGGCGATGTTTATTCGTCGCAGGGCGACCCTAATTGCGTCTCGCCATCGTTTCCGCGGGCCACACGCTGGGCATGGCGGCAGCAATGTGCCAAACAACAACATCCGCGGAACACACACACGCACACACACACACACACACACACACACACACACACACATACACACACACACACACACACACACACACACACACACACACACACACGCACACACACACACACACACACACACACACACACACACACACATACACACACACATACACACACACATACACACACACACACTATCATGTATTGTAGTTATAGTGTTTATGTTGGTAATCCCAATTCAAGTCTTGCTTCGCACACCCACTTCTAGCCACCGTGATCGTGAAATGAGGATACTGCTCATAAGCATTTGACCAAGTTATTGTCTATTTCTAAATCATCTTTTATCTCTGCTGTCTGCCTCCATGCCCTCCTCTGCAGATCACTGACCAAAACTTCTCAGAGTTCAGCACTATAGGAATACGTGGAATAGAAATTGGCGAGTTCCATGAGCCAATTGGTGTTGTCCTAGTGAACCACAGTGTACTGGGCCCGTGCTTTGCTGTGGCAGATAACTACAATCATCGGATTCAGGTCAGAAACGTAACCAGACAGTACACACTGTACATGTACAGTTGTATTGTGTAAAATCCCTCTCCTACCCACTAACAGTGTACTGTGCTATACATAAAGATAGAACTAGCCTATATCACTGTTCAGCATCAAGTTGTGGGACTGTTTTCAATCATGTAACAGAAGATGAAGCATATGGTGATCTCATTAGGCACAGATACATAACTGAGCGAGGGAAACTAATCTCACACCATAGGGGTGACTGCAAGCATAGGGCTTCTTCAAGGACGGACCAACGGTCACTTTTCGGGATCATGTGCGAGAAAATTTTTGAATCGCTGGTGAACAGGCGAAGCCCAGGTCACATTCAGTTTGTACGAGAATGGACGCGTGGAGGTGAAAGAAGCAATAGGATGGCGCTCAACTTCATGTCCAACACTCGTGTTGACTCAGAGCAGCTTCCGGGAAGCCCTTTCATGGCTTGGGCGAAAATGAACAAGCTTCAAAATCAATCCAAGCTCTGGTTGAGACAACCCTGTCACATTTCGTATACTTTTCAATGCGCGACCTGTTCACCACAATCTCGGGGTGAGTGCCACTTACGGGCACGGCGTGGTGTCCTTGAAAAAGCACTATACTCCTTTTGACCGGTGGTTCAAGAGTTGCGGAGATTCGCCCTCAATTTATCTTTCCTGCCTCTGGATCCAGATCATTATGCATTGCCTGACCTACCTGACCCTTCTGTCTGTGAGTCAATGCAATAGGAGCGCTTTATATGTGTGTGTGTGTGTGTGTGTGTGTGTGTGTGTGTGTGTGTGTGTGTGTGTGTATGTGGTGTGTGTGTATGTATGTGTGAGTGCTGTGTGTGTGTATGTGTTTGTGTGTGCGTGCGTGCGAGCACACGTGTGTGTGCGTAAATATATATGTAGGACTCAGTATAGAGTCCATGCACTATATGATGTCCAGCACCCTATATAGAGTCCATTGGTCCAAAATCCACTATACAGAGTCCAGGAGTCCACTCAGTTTTGATCAGCTTCATCCTGCCGCGCAATCCCCTATAAGGAGTACACTTTTTCTACAAGTCCCCTATTCACAGTCCAGGAGTCCAGTTTATCCAGTCACGCCGTCCTGTGTGTTGTGCCCGAAAGAGAACAAACACATTTTCAGTTTTGCTTGCCTTGTGGCAGCGCATTCCTTTCTTCACTTCAGCCATGGCTGCCAGTTCTGCTGTGCAGTTGCTGACAGTAATCTGTCTCGAGGTTACCAAGGAGGATAAGGAGACGTTCAAAATCAACAATGATCTGGAAAGCGCCTTGTGGTTCTCTGGAGACGTTTCATCAGTGCGCGGGATGAAAGCAGAAATTGCAGAACGAGAAAAAGTTCAGCACAGTTCAAATCTGACGAGTCAGGTACACTGACACTCTCTTTCGTTCGACGCCACAAGGATCCCCTGTTTGGCTGGCCATTGCTGCCAGTAAGACGTTTGAACGGTTTCATCAGAGCGAGGGATGAAAGCAGAAAGCGGAGAAAGAGAAAGGTTCAGCACAGTTCCAATCTGCCGAGTCAGATACACTGACACTCTCTTTCGTTCGACGCCACAAGGATACCCCTGTTTGACTGGACAAGAGCTGCCTGTACCACCGTGTCAAAAGGCTGTCCAACTACATGGCAGGACGATGACTGAGGTAAGGAAGCTTTTACTCATTTCGATTGGTCTGCTGTTCTGTCGTTATGCTTGAATTTGTTTCCATTTTCAAGGAGCGTATCGTGTTTGTTTGATGTTGCTTGAATGAATGCCCTAAAAGTAATCAACCACTTCGTAATAGTCCTCAAGGACTGCAAGGACTTTGCATCAATCGTATACGATCGTCTAGCTATCATCAATTATTATAATTATTTCATCAGAAATGTATTTTTATCCCTGTGAAAATTATGTGAAACTCCACGACACTCTTCCTCTACAAATTATAGTATGATGTCAAATACAATGGGATCCACAAACGCAGTGCCAGTGTACTAGTAGTAGTAGGAGGATTGCTTGTATGCCAATGACAAGAAAAAGCTTCTCAAGCTAATACTCGTATTCCCTGAAGTAACCGTTTTGATGTCACGAACATGACATTGTGTCAGTGAAACTGCCTCGTGACAACAAATCATTGCATTTCCATCTTGGGGAAGACTAACTGACGGCAACGCTGTACAGATTGTTCAAATCATCTCATTTCAATTTACTTCGAAGTAGTTGCAGTGAAACACTGTGTACACTACATGTATGTTGGTGTGTCTGTGCGTCTTGAGTGTGCACAAACGATCTTATTCCTCGTATTAACTTACTAATAGATTATTGTCCCCACCGTCATCTGTTCACAGGTCTTTGAGTGGATTGATTTTCATTGAGCATCACATTCGTTGAGAACTTGGTAGTTGTGTGCTCCCATGCATCATTACGTTAATAAGCGTATCCTTGTGCTATCTTTTTGTTGCAGGTGTGCTGATCTTCAGAAGCTTGCGGAACTGAGTGCTGCTGAACATTTGCATGGCCATGAGCAATGGTGAAGCTTGCTATTGCACTCTCAGCATGTGCTAGTATTATGCTGACCACTGCACTATGTTACTCTCTTACACTACTACGTGCATGTAAACGTGCGTGTACCCGTCCCCGTATGCATTCGTTTCGTATAATTATTTGTTATCCCTCTTGACTTTACGTGTAAATGGGTGGACGTTTGCATGGCTGTTGGAGTTGCGTGTGTATTGTGTCTCTACTCTTTTCTTGGTGTTTTCTTGGCGTTGTATAAGTTTGTGTGTGTGTGTGTGTGTGTGTGTGTGTGTGTGTGTGTGTGTGTGTGTGTGTGTGTGTGTGTGTGTGTGCGCGCGCGCGCGCGCAATAGTTTGAAAACAAATAATTAATCCTGGGCTCTCCATTATTCTCTTTCGATTCTTGTTTTTTTTCTAGGTATTTTCTTGGCGTTGTGTGGGTGTGTGCATGTGTGTGTGTGCGTGCACAATAATTTGGCAACACTGCATGATTGAGATATTGTAATTTGCAGCGTCTGCGAAGAGACCACTTGATTTGAGGATGGTGTTTGTAGGGTTTTTCATGTAGTGAAGTGGCTGCAGTGGCGCCTCAATACATATTTTTTATCTTGAGAAGTGAATGATGTGAAGGATTAAAGGGAGAGGCCGTTTTCTGGTTAATATTCACTGCTTACAGCAGATCCTATGTCTAATTTCGAACTCGATAGGGGGTGCCTAATTGGCTGGACTTTATACAGGGAGTGTTGTCCACATAAAGACTCTTTAATCTTTATAGGTGATTTCAAAATTTGGACTCCGTACAGTTGATTTTCGACCAATGGACTCTATATAGGGGTGAAGCCAATTGGCTGGACTCTATACAGGGAGTGATGTCCATCTAAACTGAGCTCACAGTTGATTCCAATTTTGGACTCTGTACAGTGGATTTTGGACCAATGGACTCTATATAGGGGTTGGACATCATATAGGGGCTGGACGCTCTACTGAGTCCAACATATACATGCTCGCACGCATTTACAAATCACTGCATCCGTTCTAGAACTACGATAGATCGACACTTGAACAGAGTGCACATATCCGCATGCGTCATAGCGCCTGTACAACCATAGATCGACACATTAACGTACTTAACCGTACACTTCCTGGAAATGAATATTCCATAGGGGATCACATTCCTTCTATCGTGTTTTCAAACGAATATCAGTCGAATACTCAAATAATCCTTGCAACCCTAATTACGAATCTCACAGATAATTATCTTCTATGTACACTGGTACTGTACAGGTTGTGCCATGCAGTGGTGAGACAGGATATGCGTTTGGAACAGAAGGTAGTGGTCAAGGCCAATTTCAATACCCAAGCGGCATCACAGTGTACCACAACAGGTTGTTAATTGCAGACGAGAACAACCATTGTATACAGGTATGTTAGCATGTTCAGCTGGCACCCACATCAACAACGATTCCAAAGACGACGACAACCGCAACGATGACGACGACAACAACAACAACAACAACAACAACAACAACAACAACAAAAACAACAACCAAAACAGAAGCAGCAGCAACTTCATTTTCCTATCGTTGTGTCAGGAATTATTCTAAAGTCGGTGGATGCTCCGAATGGTTGGAAATGGCATTTGCAGCTAATTGACGACACGGGTCTGACTCATGGCTGTAGTCTGAAACACATGAGCAACACGTCAAACTTCGCACTCACAAATCTGCAAGAAAAACACCACTCTCTGCTCAATATGCATTGCTCCGCTAAATTCACCCTGTTTCAGTTGAGCTTCAGAACGATTCTGGAATCTGACGGGATATGTTAATTGGGTGGATGCATGCAAACTTGACTTGTTCTAGAAATTATAGACGTACTTTGGGAATTCTTCTGTTTCTGAGACTTTACTGCTATTGATAATCCATCCACCAGGCTAAGCACTAGACAGGTTTGGGCAAGAAAACATTCATTCAATCAGAAATGAATGTGTACGTCATGCAAATGCTTGTTGGCCATGTTTGCCTGTTACTTGTCCTTTTAAGTGGAAGAGTGTATAGGCTGATGTGAAGTTAGACTCTTAAACATCATGTCTATACATCATGTCACAAACCAAACAGTGTCTGTGCTACAATAAATACATACATAGTAATCAAATGTTGGTGCCAGGTCCATGTTTTACCTCAGGTTTTGAGATTTTACAGTTGCACACCAGTAACCTTATCATCACTACAGTCATAATGATAGTACAGTCGACCTACCCTTATAACGATAACCTGTATAACGATATTACCCTTATAACGATATTTTTCTACCAAACCAAATCACTCCATTGACTTGTGTATACAATGCCTTACCTCTATAACAATATTGCTATAACGATATTACCCCTATAACAATATAAAATGGGCTGACCAATCGACATTTTCCATTTTATCACAATATCTAGCAGGGAATATGTAGAGCCCACTATCCAGGTAGGGCAAGCTTCACTTGATAAGTCACTGGGACATGACGAAATGCAATGGGGGCACCAGTGGGCACCTTGCTGTGTACATAATGTGCATGTAAAATGATGTATGTCAGTTTTTTATGCTATGAAGAGTGTAAAAAATGAACAAAATCCATCCATTATGACGTATGTGTATGAAATGATCCAGTTACCCCTATAACAATATTACCCTTATAACAATATTTCTTGGTCTGACGCAAATATCGTTATAAGGGTAGGTCGACTGTAACTATGCACTGTGTGTTGGAGTATTATTCTTACACTCCTGTTATATCTATACTCTTGCTGTCACCACAGTGGTGTGTGTGAATGTTCAATTTTTGTATTCCTGCAAAAGGTGATGACCGTCGATGGAGAGTATATCACTTCGTTCGGGTCTCAGGGCAGCGCTTTTGGGCAGCTGTGCCAACCGCATGATGTCACTACAGATGCCTACGGCAATGTTCTAGTCGTAGATCATGGCAATGGACGTGTTATGGTAAGGGAGAGCTTGTTGTCGTGTTCTTCTTTCTAAATACCTACAGGCAGAGAGTAGTACCCAGTACATATACAACAGTGGAGCATGGTCAGTTTGTTGCTAGTCTGTGATTCATGGTCAGTACAATCATCAGACAACACTGATATGAACACAGAAAGTGGTGTACACTGCATGCACAGAGTACAAGACAGTAAAGCAAGAGTACATTAGCTCTTACAGAATGTTGCTTTGCGTTCTTGAATCGTGGTTTGACCGTGTTGTCCAATGGTCTTTCCAGTATCGTCATCGACATGCATGAACATCCGCCAATAATGCATCATCCATACATCTGTACCTCTAGAAACTTGTGGACAAATTTAGGAAATATCGCGGAAAAAGTTGCGAGGTAAAATGCCACAAATTTCGTCCGATTTTGTTACTTGTAGTGTAGTGAGGTAGGATTGTGCTGCGCTGTACTCGATTACGACTGGGTTCAAGTGATGACAGGAGCTTGCAAGACAGTTTTCCTCCATTCTCGGGCAACACTCGATGCGAGCCTTTTTTTTTTTTTACTTTTCAGCCGCTGATTTGCCCAGAAACTTCTCCATTCTGGTATCGATCTCACAAGTAAACTACTGACGAGCTTGAAGAACTAAACAACATCGAAGAAAGACTCGAATATTGTGGGTGCTTTTTCGAAATCACGCGGTGCTTTTCAAGTACGAAGGACAGTTTTCTACAATAATGCGGATGATTTTTCAAATATCGTGGATATCGCGGACTTTTGTTCAAATCGCGGAAAACAACGCGGTCACGGAATCGCAAGTTCCTGGAGGGACAGATACATCAACCATAATACATCACCATACATCATCCATACATCACAATGCATCAACCATCTATAATACGTGTTATTCCTGTACGCTCACCAGTGTTGTCCATGTTCTCTGCAGGTATATGCCACATAAACTTACACACCACTGGCTGAGTTTGGAAAAGGAGAGCTGGACAAGCCAATGGGTGTCTGCGTGACAAGTGAGGGTTTCGTAGCTGTTTCCTGTGATGGAAGCCACAAAATTTTTGTGTTTTAAAGGTTTCTTGTTACACTTCCAGCACCCTCTGTCACCATGTTACTTCTAGGCAACATATCTGTACAGTCATACATTAACACACATACACATACACACACACATAGACATACACACACACACACACACACATACACACACACACATACAGATACACACACACAAACGCACGCATACACACACACACATATACACACACACACACCATTGATCATCCATTTGACGCCCATCGCCAGAGGCGATGAAAGCGATGCTACAGTAGAAGCCATAGCCACTTGTGCTGGGATTGCACCATTTAAAAGATTGCAAGCCTGAAGAATTGACCGCCACTATTCAGCCTGGTCTACACCTCACAGCTATGAAGTGGCTTTTTCTGTCCAGTGAATCCCTACGCACACACACACACACACACACACACACACACACACACACACACACACACACACACACACACACACACAAAAACACACACACACACAAAAACACACACACACACAAAACACACCACACACACACACACACACACACAGTGGCACACACACACACACCACACACACACACACACACACACACACACACACACACACACTACTACTACTACTATTGACAGCTGCCAGAAATGGCCACGCCGCTCCCCAAAGGGAGGTACTGTCAGAGAGGTTAGGGGAGAGGTAGGCAGTGCTTCAAATGGCGCTCCAGGTCCTGTCGCCTCCGAAACTGGCGTTGACTACAGACTCGGCAATGATGTTCAAAGTGCTGGCGATCAGTCACTGTAGGGCGCTTCAGGCGGGGTCCACAGCGATGGCGCTTGAGGCCAGCAGTAGACTTGAAGTCTACACACACACACACACACACACACACACACACACACACACACACACACACACACACACACACACACACAAACACACACATACACACACACACCTCCGTTCCTACCCCTCCCCCCCCCCCCCCCTCCCCCAATTCCTTACCCACACACCCATCCTACAATCAGTTCTTCATCGGTTGTCTCTTACAAGACTTTCCACTTAAATGTGGCCTTTCCCTCCATTCATTTCCCACCCTGCTTGTTTTTTTACCTGTCAGCATTCTCACATGAACTGAGTATTCAGTTCTGTACTTTCTTTGAAATTATTTTCTTAATTTAACAAACCAGTTTGGTAGCAGGACCAGTATTTCTTAGGTAGCTCCTGGATTCTTGATCCTTGTTCACCCTGACTCGCAGGAGAATGATGTTCCAAATTGTTAGAAAACTCTTTGTGTCCTAGGTTGTATACCGTTTTGCATTGCGACTAGTTTGTAAGAGTTCTGATTTATTGACTTATATATTTACTATTGTGGATTGCTTTCTTACAGATCAATTATCCTGCTTCGAAGTATTAGAATTGCTAGTCAACATTGCCTTGACTTTTGCACAAAGAGATCATCCTTTTCCTTCTTCTGATTCTGTCGACTCTTAGTGCCACGTACACATACATGGATGAGGCTTTGACAGCCGGCTGTATTTGTACATTATGCATTGCGTACAATGCACCAGATCAGTGCTGGTGGTCTGCATGGCAAAGAGTTCGGAGGTCATGCAGATAGTGTTTTTAATGAAAAGCAGGGTAGAAATCATGGCAATACATTATTGTATGCTCGAACTAGTCTTCTTCAAAGTTCTTTCTCCCACTGACACAGTACATGTAGCAGAAGATGCGAGTGAATCAGCCTTCATCAGGTATCTTGGGGCGGACGAGATACATGTAGTGGTGGGTAGTCCGCAAAACTCCGTGTACATGTACATGTACTTGTACATTATGCATGTTACGAAGTCATGACCAGTCTGGATTTTAGCAGCCATGATAATATCATGACGGCAGGCTACGGATATTGCTTTAAATTGATGTATAGTTGATGTTCGGTCATGATGGAAGGAGAAGTGGAGCTACGGGAGATATGAGTTGATTATTCGCAGGGTGAGGCCCAGGGTGACATCGGATGGACAAGTATGATTACGAAGACAGTTGAACATGATCATTTTCAAAGGTAACTCAAACTAATTTGGCAATGAAATACTTTTGCTGAAGTACAAAAGAAATCAAGTAATGAATAGAAGAAGTATTGTTTTCTCTTTTCCATGTAGACCTCTTACATGTACATGCATGGACCTCTTGGTATGGGGATACTCATGTACATGCATGGACACCTTGGTATGGGGATACTCATGTAGATGCATGGACACCTTGGTATGGGGATACTCATGTACATGCATGGACACCTTGGTATGGGGATACTCATGTACATGCATGGACACCTTGGTATGGGGATACTCATGTACATGCATGGACACCTTGGTATGGGGATACTCATGTACATGTATGGACACCTTGGTATGGGGATACTCATGTACATGCATGGGCACCTTGGTATGGGGATACTCATGTACATGCATGGACACCTTGGTATGGGGATACTCATGTACATGCATGGATACCTTGGTATGGGGATACTCATGTACATGCATGGACACCTTGGTATGGGGATACTCATGTACATGCATGGACACCTTGGTATGGGGATACTCATGTACATGTATTTTCTTGTGACTTATGGACACTTGCAACTAACTTGAAAGTACGAAAAAAGGCACAATTTCCCGAACTTTGAGGCTCCATAAGTACAACAAAGTGGATATATATCCCCAGGTGCCAAAGCATAATATGAGAATTTTACGAGGATAATGCGAGAATCCATGAAAGCATAATTCCTTGATTTCCCGAGCATAATCCGCCGGAGCTGAGCCTAACGGCCGGCCATAGGGTTGTGTGTGTATATGCGTGTACGTGTGTGAGCGTGTTTATTTTATTTTATTTTAATTTTTACAAAGACTTTGTAAATGCCAAACATGAGATGCAGCTAGGGGAAGTACGCACAACCTGAATCGTGGCAGTTGTGGTGGGGTTTATGGAGCTCCGCCGACCTAGGGTCTCGCACTCTTACATTTGTGGGTCCACGAAAGGCAAAACAGGAAGTAAAGTTCAAAAAACCCACTTTTTACAAGCTTCACCAACTTGTTGCCCCCAAAAAAGCGGCGTGCCAAGGCCCATCGATCGAGAACTCGGAAACTGTGATCGCATGCATGATCTGAGCAAACAGATTTTAGCACTTTTTCAGCTCTAAAAGCTCGAAAAGGGCGATATTCACCAAAAAACGCAATAAAGGGCGAAAGAAACGGGCTTTTCCAAAAGGGCCAAAAAGGGCGAAAAAAGGGCGAGCACCTTTGGGAAAGGGCTATATAACAGTGCTATCTCGAGCAAAGGAAAACCCGATTTCGTGTTGGTATACCCTGTTATATCGAAGCTCGAAGCTCCGATATGCAATTCAATGCACATATACCAGTGTATTGAATATCGGCTTCTCTTCTCAGCACACTGTCTATACATGTTCATGTTATGAATACACCAGGAACTGTACCGTATGCATGTCTACTGCCTTATTCATTTCTATAGACATGCATTCTGTATCTGATCTAGGATTTCAAACCAACCGGGCAAACGTACACGTAGATATACGGCACAACTCTTGCAGTCGGGTCAGAGCCGGGTCTGGTCAAGTGCAGTTACTGCATGTAGATCTACATAGATCTGCGTATAGATCACATGTACATGTATATTCATTTTGGTCTCTAGCTAGCAAGATTGTATCTTGTAAAAGCACTGTCATAAGTTATGATTTTCATCCTTTGAGCAACTGTCTTCAACTTTCACTTCACTTGCCAGCTTCGACACTTCACTAGCAGTCTCCAGATTACGGATTCCTAATTGTTTCTGTTCCTGTCCCTGCCCCTAACCATGTCCCTTTACCAGTGCATGTCCATGTCCCTGACCGTGTATCAGTCCGTATCCCTGACTCTGTATCTGTCCATGTCCCTGACCGTGTATCAGTCCGTATCCCTGACTCTGTATCTGTCCATGTCCCTGACCGTGTATCAGTCCGTATCCCTGACTCTGTATCTGTCCACGTCCCTGAGCGTGTATCAGTCCGTATCCCTGACTCTGTATCTGTCCATGTCCCTGACCGTGTATCAGTCCGTATCCCTGACTCTGTATCTGTCCATGTCCCTGACCGTGTATCAGTCCGTATCCCTGACTCTGTATCTGTCCACGTCCCTGAGCGTGTATCCGTCCGTATCCCTGACTCTGTATCTGTCCATGTCCCTGACCGTGTATCAGTCCGTATCCCTGACTCTGTATCTGTCCACGTCCCTGACCGTGTATCAGTGTAGTTCCCTTTGACCTTTTAAAATTGTGTTGTTGATATAGGTCTACCTTACTGGTTTCTCCTCACTCCTGCTCCTAGCCGAACATTTGTTTGACATGATACTAGAATATGCATCAAAGAGACTACATGTACTGGTACTTGATTTGCTGATGATGTAGCATACTCTGTACTATGAGATGAATTACACTAACATCACTTTAAAAGCTTGTATGCTCCTTTAGCCCCTTCCTCAGCTCACACAAGCAAGTCCATAGAGAGGTTGCACCCAACGGAAATTCGTACGAGGTAACCAGTATTTTTAACGAAAAAAGCTAACGAAACCGTGAGGTTGCGCACACTTGAACGCGTGAACTAAACGTGGTGGGTCGACGCGGCGGCCGCGCGGGTGCGAAGAGTCAGACAGGGAGTTGTAAAATATCAGAATTTTAGTACTCCAGGACAGTCCAGGTAACGAAAAGTATTTTCGTAGATCTGCTCTGTTTCGGTCAAGTTTGGACGGAGCAACTTTCGTTACTCGAACCCGGCCGGTCGAAATTTCATTGTACGCAACCTCTCTAGTAACTCGCGAGGTATCTTTGGATTGATTAGCGCTGGATTCGCAACACCTGGTAAAGTTAGTTTGTTTGATTCCTTGATGATGTTATGGCCTGGAAAGCACGATGAAAGACAAGTACATGTAGTGGTCTTCAAGCGCAGTCTTTCTCAGCCTACTCAAGCTCAACTGATGAGAGATAAATTCCACGAAACACTGTGCATTGAACAGGGACTGGTGCTTTCTTGCACCTTTGCCCGGTCGAAGGCTCGATGGGTATGGCGTGTGCCCTGGATGGCAGTCGTCAAGCCGTCAACTGGCGTCGAGTGTCAAGCCAAGTCAGTGAGAGTTCCCTGACACTGACAGACTCAGTGGATAGCACGATCTTCAGACTGTTCAGGCTAGGGATCTGACTAGGGAGCAACCAACAGTTTCCATGGTTTCGTTCCCTGTATTGTGGATTTGTTTTGTTTGATGACGTCAACAGATGTACAAGCATACATAATATCTGCCTACTCCCCACTCGCCAGTCAGTTTGTGGTCGGCCGCCCAGCTAGCCAGGCAAGCTAGCTGTCCACGATCCACGAGCTGTCCACGATCCATGACAGCTTCATTTTTATGCGGTACTGCACTGGGTAGATCTACTGGAGGATCGCTTTCCGAAATGCTTACGAACGGGGCGTTTTCGGCACGCGGCTGCGCCGTTTGCGGTACCGGTGGCCGATTGCGATCAAAACGTTCACCAACTGTTGAGGCGAGAGACAGCTAGCTCTTCATGTCTGCACCTGTACATTATTGTATTTGTAGACTGCAAACAGGGAGGTGAGAACGGGAATGCATACCCCAGTGCGGAACGCGACTAAACTTCAGTCTGTAGTCTACAGACTACACACACACACACACACACACACACATACACACACACACACACACACACACACACACACACACACACACACACACTCACATACACACACACACACACACACACACACACACACTCAATGCAGTGTACGTCTAACGCCATAACAAGGTGCTGAACACTCGCAGACACAGGTGCGAGAGCAAGACGATTGTGTGTTACACTATTATTATTATTACTGAAATGGCAGCGTTGAACTTTGAGACTCAGCTCCAAGAGATACTTGGTGTCCCAGACTCAATTTGGCTGGGATTCTTCCAAGTTGACCTGAACAAACCCGAGATAGGCCGTGGCTCGGATGCCACTGTGTATACAAGTGAGTTGGAGGGTCTCCCTGTTGCTGTGAAGGTCTTACATAGTATTTTACTCCAACAGGGCAATGTCGGGCGTGCAGCTCTTCTGCAGCGATTCGGCACTGAGTGCCTAGTCATGCGGCGACTGCAACATGAAAGAATTGTGCGACTGCTCGGGATCGGCATTGCTCCCAATCAATCTCCGTGTATAGTGGTAGAACTGATGGCCGGCTCGCTAGGTGATCGAATTGGAGTTGTTCCAAGAGAGCCATTCGCGCAAAGCCTTCAGTATCTTGTCGACACGGCGGAAGGTTTGCGCTTTCTTCACGGCAAGAACATTTTGCATCGCGATTTGAAACCCCACAACATCTTGATCACGGCAGGGAGAGCCAAGATAGCTGATGTAGGTTTGGCCCGCTCTCTTCACGGTGGTCAAGGTGCAGACTTGACAACTCTGACACGGTGCCCCGGTACGCCTTATTTTATGCCGCCAGAGAGCCTGCAAGTGGGCACAACATACGACGAGAAACTGGATGTGTTTTCTCTAGGAGTGGTGATGCTGTCGCTGCTTGTGGGACGACCGCCTTCCCCAACTGAAGCTACTGTTCTGCTGGAGAATGGAACGCGGAGATCAGTTCCGGAGGGTCGCCGACGCAAAGCAGATCTGGATCGACTGGGCTCGGATCACCCACTGCATTCTCTAATCGTGTCGTGTCTGCATGATGATCCTGGATCTAGACCAACATCGGCTGATGTTCACATGCACTTACTGCAGATCTCACTTCCCTCTATGGTAAGGATGTACTCACATGGTATTAGGCCACACTTTTTAATTTCTATGTTTCTCGTCACCTGAAAATCTAAAAACGTATGCGAGAGGTGGAAAAAAATATAAAATGACCGAAAAATAAAAAAAGTTTATTAGACCTGTGTTCACACTAAAATCCACCAATACACCATGCAAAATAGCATCCATAGTTAGCAAATAGTATGTGGTAGGAGCTTCTGTCACAATCTGAGCATGTGCAGCTAGATTGCGCACAAAAATGCCATCCTTGCATCATGTGTCGCGCAGGCCAGGCCACATTATGTACATGTGCATGAGTGCGCTGGTCCCCACATGCACAGTCAGTCAGGGGCGTCGGAAGGTAATTTAGTGTGGTACGGTCAGCCATCTGAAGTACAATTTACTCGTGGTATGGGGGAGGGGTGGCTGAGCCGGAAATATGGAAAATTAGAGCCCAAATCAGTGCATTTATTGATTCACAGGGTACTTGGGTCAAAATAATAGTGGTACGGTCAATACCGTAGTGAGCGTACCGTGTGCGACGCCCCTGTCAGTGCAGCACAGTTTTTTTTCTTTTTTTCTTCCAGACTCCTGAATCGTATGCGGGCGGGTGACGAGAAACATAGAAATAAAAACTTGTGGCCTTACATGACTTTGTACTCACTATGCTGTACTGTTAGCATACAGCCTAGCTGGGTATACATGCAATGTGTACATGTAAATGGGCAATACTGGCTGATGCATGCCTGAATGGTGCAACTACCAGAGCATACATTAGACCTGGCTTTGCCTATGCACACACTCACACAAGTACTCTAAAGGCGCGTTCGCCAAATTGTCTCTCTTTGACTTTTCCAGGAGATTCGTAATCCGGAAGAGGTGGCCTCTTCAGAAAAACAAACTCCTCGAAACTCCACAACATCATCCGATGGGAGGGGTGGATTAGTTCCGAAGAGTTTGGAATAGCCACGTCACGTAGTACGTGGAGATGGTCGATCTGATCCGACGTCCTCATCGCCAAGACAATTCGACTGAAAAACTCTAAAATGACAGAAACCGCTCTAATGGGACACTTCAACTAATCTCTTTTAAAATTTGTTCGAACAGTTAAATGAAGACAATTCGAATGCCCCCTAAGTCTTAGCTGGCTGTGCAGCATGACATTATATTACACATGATAAGGATCCTGATATTTCAGTGGAGGCGGTGCACCCTGTCTGGACTGTTACACTTCAACAAGGCAAAACACCGACGTGCGCAAAATGATTGTATTGAAAAACACAGGCCTCACAATCACATGCTGGCTGGTGACTGGCTGTTCCTATGACATCAGCCATGTGACGTGTACATGCATGTAGGAGTAGAGTGCATCTGCAGTATGCATAGTATAGCCCAGTGAAATTATGTAATCAACTGGTGGGTTGTTATAGATTTGCATAGGTCCCTTATCCAGAATGATAACATGAAAACATAAAGTAGTGGATCAGAGCCATAAGGGGTTGTCCGTAACAAAAATAAATAAAATCCGTCCTCATGCAAAAAGGGTTGGGTGGTCAGGAGTGCTGGCAGAATTTAATTTTTAGATTTTTCCGAGTCGAATTTTCATAAACTTTTTTTACTTAAGTGACTTTCATACAGTTGTTGCACTGGCTTTGCAGTGTACTGACTGTACTCGTAATGTCGCAAACACCAGTATGATGAACATGTAGTTGTAGGACGTGCATGGCCGTTGGTAGACCTACTAAAACAAAAAACAAACAAAAACCAGAAACAAAACAAACTAGTACAGTAGCTACTAGTACAATGTACCTGACACAGGTGCAGTCAGTGACCCTGGGGTCAGGAGTTCTTGTTTTCTAGCTGGGCATTGGGAAAAATCAAAATATTAATGGGACAAAATTGGGATGGGGTCGGTGGGTTAGAGACAATTTTGCACGAGGACGGATTTTTTTAGTTTTTCGATAATTACGGACGAGACTCCTAAATCCATAATAGCAGTGACCAGTTAGTACTACTCAATATACAGAGATTACTGCTCCACTTCGTCAATTTTGAATTCTTCCTTGCAAAATAATTGAATGCTCTCTTTCTGATTTGTGAAATTGTCTCGTTGTACTACACATCACGGGATTTTTGTGTTTTCTGTGATCCATAGGTAGAAATGCTTCAATTGGGTGCACGCAGAGCATAAGAATCCATAGTGTGTGTGTGTGTGTGTGTGTGTGTGTGTGTGTGTGTGTGTGTGTGTGTGTGTGTATGCGTATGCATGTATGTGTTTGTGTGTGTGAATATGTGTGCGTGTGTGCATGTGTGTGTTTGTGTGTGAATATGTCTGTGAGTGTGTATGTGTGTTTTTGTGGATGGTGTTATTTATTACGTGTTTGTCTAGTCCGCAGATCGCTATTTGAGTCAGTTTGCAGACATTCTGACCCAACTGCAAACGATTTCCACACAACAACAGGCAATCATCACCCGAGTGACAGCTGTGGAAGAGAAAGTGAACGGCATGGATGCATTGAGGGAGAGAGTTGCCAACATCGACACTAACCTCAGTGCTCACTCATCAACACTCGCTTCCATCAACTGCTCCATGGATTCACGCTCGGCTGCAGTGGATACACGCTTGGCTGCAGTGGATTCACGCTCGGCTGCAGTGGACTCACGCATTGCTGCGCTGGAATCACGTGCCTCCAGACCGTCGTCTAGTGCCAGTACTCAACGTCTGACGGCGACTACCTCACACAGCCGTGACCATGGTGACTCTATTCCCCAGTCCACTCCATCACCACGCAGTGCATCTTCTGCTACACCGCCGATGACGTCATCCAGCGCTTCCTCAGCTCCAACACAGGCTAGAGTGCCAAGACAAGGGTCAGCCTCAGATCAGACTACCTTGCCCAGAAACACGTTGTCAGCATCACCATCCGCAGCATCATCATCAGCAGCATCAGTAGTAGCTACATCTCCACCACAGAAGGTTGGTCTACTTTTGAAAGGCTTACTTTTACAAGTACAAGTTTATGCGACGGTGTATTAAATTTCTCCTACAGTCTGTTGCCCTGCATGACTGGGTGTATAGTGGTACGTGTATGACGTCATCATGCATTAGTTGAGTATAGTTTACATACACACAACACTGGTGTGTGTTCAAGTCAGAGTTTCACTATGCAGGGCAAAACCATGAGTATATATGACTAGTTATGCCACAAATGATAATAGTTTAGTCCTTTTCTTTGTTCGTTTTGCTGCCGACTCCATTGTTGTTGTCTCAATGTTGAGTTGTGGTCATCGTAGCGCTTGAAACTGCTTTGTCATGGACATTCCAGAGGATTGATAGAGCTGCCTATTCTGATCAATTTTTGTAGGGTTGTATAGTCAATAATGTGTTCCCTCACCTTAGGGTGATGTATATCCCATCATCCACTCCTTATACGAAACATGAGGCCAATGAAAATTTGGAATCAAAGTATGAAGTGTATGACCACCCAGCCAGGTTTGACATCACTACTTTCTCCCTCTATGGTCCTAGTGTTGATTGCTGTTGTTCTTACTGCTTCCCTGTATTGCAGCGTGATTACACACAGATCCGCAAATCAAGGTATTCATTCGGTAGCAAGGGCAGTGGGAGAGATCAGTTTGACAGGCCTTGGGGACTAGCAACCAACAAAGCTGGTGACCTGATCATCTGTGACTACAACAACCAGAGAATAAAGGTAACTGAACTCACAGTACATTGCTATCCGGCAAGCCCATTGTGTATGTAAATGTCACTCTGATAGATGACCTGCTCAGGAGGGTCTGTGTGTGCATTTGTAGAATTGAAAAAGAAGGATCCCAATTGGTCAGGTTGAAGATGCTCAAGACTGTCTGAAACAGTAGTAGACAATCCCTTGGATGAATTCTTCAACATTCTAAATTTTACGTTATTGCACCATCCAGTTAACCTGTACACCCAGTGAACACAAGAGCTGAGAAGTTGATATAAGCAGAATGTCATTTCTCTTCAGACGTGATCAGTTTTTCTAAACTATCAAACTGGAGAAAGGTGATCATTGTAAATCACAAAAGACTTTGAATACCTGTGACACCCCCACTCGTAAATATTTTCTTGGCCAAGCCATTCCAATTGCACATCACCACCTCAACGAGGACAATTCCATTGTTATATTGATATCTCAGACCCTGAAGGCAGCTGCCTTGCTCCAGCAGAGCCCATCAGTGGTGGTTGGTGATAGTGGGTGATCCGGGTGAAGGGATAATGTTATAATAGGGTAAAACAGACGCAATTGTGCACTTTCTACATCGAAGTGTGGCATGCTATAGGACACTGAGGCTTTATGTGATAACAGATAGTGCAAGTGTGCGTTACTGGGGCATGCTTTCAGGTCGTCTGCAGTACTAGAATTGGTACAAAATCAACAAACAAAGAGAGGTGCTACTAGTAGCCAATAGCCACTCATACATACGAGTGCTGAATGTCCAAACACTGCACACTTGTATTGTCACATCTGTTAAACCTTCGGTTATCACCTAACCCCTTTTTTTGCCAGGGCATGCCACACTAGAGAGAAAGTGTAAAATTGTGAAAGTTTTCGCCTATACAACATCAATCACTCATTGTATCTTAATCAACCATTATCAACAACCTCCACTGATGAGCTTTGTCACCATGTTGGACCAAAACGCTATCTGGAGGGTCTGAAATGTCAATATCTCAACTAAATTGTCCTGGCTGTGGTGGTGATGTGCACGTGGAATGGAGCGGCCGACAGCACATTGGGTGTGCATGTGTGACTGACATTTTTGGACGAGCTTTTCGCTAGATTCACACTATAGAACTGCAACCAAATGTTTACTACATGTATGTTTGGATCTGGGCTATGTATGGGTGCATGGTTGTGTTAACATTTGTAAATTGTATTCCTTTTTGTCAATACACTTAGATACATGGTGTTGATGGCCAGTTCAAGAAGATGGCTGGTCGGAACGGTACAAACTGTGGAGAGTTCAGTGGCCCAGCAGCCGTGCATGTAACAGATGATGAACGAGTGATCATTGCTGAGGCTGGCAACAGCCGACTACAGGTATAGTCTTGGTGTTCCAATCATGTTGTAAGGATTACATGTAAACAGTAGCCTCTTTTACGTGCAAATTTGATCAACAATGCAGTAAAGCCAGCTGCTCGGAAAAACAAAAGAGAAAACCTGCACGCGGGTGGGGGGGGGGGGCGTCCGTAAATTGATGTATTTACTTAGAGACGTCAAATAGGCGTTTCTTTCTTAACCCCCCGGAAAGAGCAGATAATACCACTCATAATAAACACCATACAGTACAGTCGACTCCACTTATAACGAACTCGCATATTAACGAATTTCGTGATATAGCGAACCCTTGTCCATGTCCCAGTTTGAAACCATACAAAATTTGACCCTTTATAGCGAAGTTACAGCAGCGTTTTCGTTTATAACGAACCAAATCTTGTAGGGCCGCATGTACATGTACGTGTAAAGCAAGTGCACCTGAGTCATACTGTCATGGTCTACATGTGCACCTGAACCTGAAACCAGGCCCAAGAATCCTGTTTCACACCTAGTACAAGTCTGCTGGTAGCTGCCTGTCACTGCATGGAAGCGCATGTTTCTGGGAGTACAGAGCATGGCTGTGTATGTGTCCCTGTCTACTCTGCCGTGCCGCGTGTAGTGCAGCGTAGTGCGTCTCAACGCCTACCTGTACTAGCTGTAGCAGTGCTACATCATGTACATGTACACACGCGGTATGGTATGCATGCACTCTGAAATGTATTTTTTAGAAACGCCTTGCAGGCGAACCCACCACAAACGCCTGTTAGACGTCTCTAAGTAAATACATGTGTTTACAGACGACCCCTGAGTAATCAACAACATACAATTACACATACATGGAAATTTTACACAAACTATGTTGTCATTGGATACCCACATTATAACCCATACAGAAGTAAATACCTCTTTGTAATACAATTTTATTGAAATGGTTTTCTTGCTGCAATGATGAGCACTTACTAACTAATGGCTCATGTTGCGAGCAAAACCTGTATTTGTTGGGCAGCACCACTGTTATTTCACACACACTCTCTCCTCTTCATACATTGGTCCACACACGTTAACACCCAAACACACACTTACACTAACATACACTCACACACGCTCAACCACCCACCCACAGAATACACACTGAAAAACCTGTGCACATACCTGCATACATCCATTCTCTCTCAAGTGTACACAGAACCACACACACTGCCAACTTATGACATTTCGTGGCCAAAGGCGATGAAAAGCTTATAGAGCAGATAACAGGTAGAAACCAGGATTGAGCTACATTGCAAGGAGATAGAATGTGTCGCGCCTCCAGACATGTGTGGCAAGCGAGATAGCGGAGTTTGAAGAAGAATCATCAACAGAACAATGAAGCAGACTATCGCCATTGTGCGGAGAAGCCCAATTCATGACCGTCGTAAAGCACAGCATTCTGCCATTAGCCGTCTCAGACCGACAGATTATGGGGATGTCCCTAGCCGAAGTTTGAGGTCATGAGCAGCTGCATCCCATCACCTGTTTTTTTTTACTTGGAGCACATCCAAACAAGTACATGTATTGGGCAGCTGTCCAAACAGGAGTTGATTGGAAATCTGGGAGGTTTGGCATTCTGGCAAGGTGACCTAGCCCCTCAGGGCAATGCTGGCCAAAACATGTTGAAATGCCTGGTTTCAAGGTCTGCTTTCAGCGGAGTCCAGCACTCAGTACTATACAGTAGGATGGAGGCTATACAGGAAAAGTTTAGATGTCATTTGGTGCACATGGACAGGTTTTGTGCACAAAAACACATCACAGTTCACAAAATGTATTGTGTCCTTCAACATTGCGCCGGCACAATTCTCTTTTAACGAGTAAACCGGTGTAGCAACAGAACCAAGGTAGAGAGGAATAGGGGCAAATCCTCTGTTGCCTTCCCTTTCACAAAAACAATGTTGCCGATGTCAGATGGTGTGATGTTCCTATCAGCCACAAGGACTTTTATCTTATCGACATTGATATTTAAGGCCAAAGAAACAGACACATCTGGCAACGTGTACAGCCCCCCCCCCCACAAAACACACACACACCTGAACACACATGCACACACACACACACACACACACACACACACACAAACACACACACACACACATCATTTACCATTTGACGCCCATCGCCGGAGGCGATGATAGCGATGCTACAGCAGAAGCCATAGCAGCTTGTGCTGAGTGGGGGGGGGGGGGGGGGACACACACACACACACACACACATGCGCGCGCACACACACACACCAGGGTCGGATCCAGGATTTTTCCAATGGGGGTTCAATTTTTTCCCACCCTACCCACAATGACGAAATGATGAGTCATTGATGACATACACAGGTATAAGAGGGTCACACGTTCGCGTTATCGGTACAGCACGACAGCCCACATGTACTGTATATTGCATCCTGTACTTGAATATGCCAGCTATACAAATGAAACTTCAGTACCCCTATTTTCAACACTCTGCAGCTAAAACAAACCATTGTTAAAGACACGCAGCACAAGGAAGAAATTTTCAATTTCTTTGCTGCAGAATAGGTGATTGGTACTTTCTCCAGTAGCTCGTCTGTAATGATTGTCCATAAATATTGTACTCCGAGCCGCCTGACGTTGACTCCACTGTACAGAAGGTTCCATATGGCAGGCTTCCTGCATCTTTCGTGTCTCAGTCATAATTGTCCCCAGTTCGGAGAAATTTTGATTATTGGATGATGGGACGGTGAATTTGAAGGTGATTTCCAAAGTTTCGCTCTTTGTTTTACCTGCGACACTAGTGGCTACACTTTTCTTTGGAGTGTCACCAAAATTCAATGGCAGCTGGTCTTGAGCCTGCCTCTTTAGACGCTTCGACGAACTCTAAGACAGCTCAAAAATCACGAGCCGCGACGACAATTACAGCACTGCACGGCCACTATTAAGAAACTAGTATTTGAAACTTACTTTTGAAGTTTCCGCAGCAGCTCAACAAATGCATGCACCTCTTTCTCCGAAGCGAACGCGTATCTGTATATTCAGTGCAGATTTACTTTACTTTGTATTATCTACGTTCTACACAACAAAGTACAATGTCATGTAGATCTACCAAGCTGCATAGCTAGCGGACCGCTCTGGCCTGGGCCGACTGGGCCATAGCATGGGGCGTGCACGTCACATGGGCATGGGTTAGTGGTCACACCCGAACTATTGTCGGAAAAAGCAGGGGGGTTCGTTCGAACCCCCGACCCCCCCCCCCCCCCCCGGATCCGCCCCTGCACACACACACACACACACACACACACACACACACACACACACACACACACACACACACACACACACACACACACACACCTGTCCTGTAGAGCCACTGCCACAGGGGTCACGTGGGCACCGGAGGGGCATCAGAGAGGAAGATGGAGCACGCAGGCTGATGACGCCGGAGATGGTGGGGCAGACGGAACCGGCGAGAACACACGCATACATGGCTGAACGAATTACGCTGCTGGGCAGTCGGGCGCGGGCCAGTCCTCGAGCACCGGTGACGACCGCGGCCTTGCACAGACCGAAAGCAGCACACACACACACACACACACACACACACACACACACACACACACACACACACACACACACACACACACACACACATGCACGCACGCACACACACACACACACACACACACACACACACACACACACACACACACACACACACACACACAAGTACGAGTATACTAGCCTTATACGAGTTTATTCCCGTAGCTATGCAGAAGACGTTACTTCAGTAACGTCTGGCGCTAGCCAGGGTCCACACAGCTTTAATTTGGTGTTTGTTTGTGTGTTTGTTTGTGTCACGCCTGGCGCTATCCGTATCTGACGGCAAAAAAGCATAGGATGTTATAAATTTTTCAATTCTCCTTTTTTTTCAGGCATATCCTGGGATTCCAACCCGCACTATCGCCCTACATGCATTCCCCCATACACTTCGCATTCATACCCATTCTTCCAAGTTGCTTTACGTTATTATCTTGCGTTTGAAAGCCCTATTTGAATATTGCGGGCAGCTGTATGTGGCCAGCTGTGTTTGATGGTACGGTACGGTACGGGAGACGGTTTCGTATTACCCTCGATCGTACCTGTCCCGTACCTATCCCCTACCGTACCGTGCGATCAAAGACGGCTGGCCACAATACATGTAGAGGATATAACCCGAGTCAGAGGGTTATACCGGCTGAATATAAATCCCGACTGCGATAGCAGGAGGGATTTATATGAGGGTACGGTATAACCCGACTACGAGGGTCATATCCTACTTATGCCAGGTACCCCTACGCATTTCCAGAACAACGAACCTATTTGGAGATCTCCTACATCATGCAGTACATGAACATCTTCTGATGGTTATCAGTTGTCAATTGAAAGAATGGTCGAGCAAGGTCAGAAGGAGATTCCTCCGTGGATGTTTGGCATAAGATTTCCTTTCAGTTCCAGTGCATATTGTAGCATCTTCATGATCTTGTCTTGAGTCGTGAGCGGTGCGGAAGTCGACTGAATTGCTGCGGTGCTGGAGTTTGTCGTTGAATCAAACTACCGTCACTAGTTAGATTACAGCTTGGACTCTTTGGGAGTAAGTGTTACTATAATTATGGTACAGTGCTGATTTTCACATGCGGCATCTCATAATCAGTTTTGCTTGCAAGTAGATGCATTTGCATACACTGTTTTGTATCACATTTCAATCCAATCTATTGTAGCTTTTTCCAATCGGGTTGAAGTACATGTACACTGGTATTATAAACTTATTTACGAAGAAGACAGTCCGTTGATGATCTTCAACTCTTCGAAGTACAATGTACATTGCTGACCCATTCGGGATACTTCGTGGTTATTCGACGTTCTTTATCCTCAGATTCAGTATAACAGAATACTCTGTAGACGAATTCCAGGTCATTCTTCTTTTCCATTGTGTACTGTTCCTTGTCAGTGTGCCGTTCTGTGTGGAGTGTACACGCGCATGTGGTGTCCGTTGTGTCTGTTTATGTATCGTCCGTGCGCTGGAGTACTGCCGCCGTACAAGTTCACTGCCTTTCAGGCATTGAACTTGTACGGTGGCAGTGCCCTAGCGTACGCACTGTGCACCGGGATTTATATTCTATATAAATCCCGCGCGGGATTTATACTGGCCAATATAACCATGGCTAGACGAGCGCTGATTGGCTGAAAACAGGCCCTCCGTACCGTACCATGGTATAAATTCAAATAGGGCTTTCAAATGCAAGATCACAATGTGAAATAACTTGGAAGAATTAGTATGTATGCGAAGTGTATCTGGGGATGCATGCAGGGCGCGCGATAGTGCGGGTTCGAATCCCAGGTTATGTCTAAAAAAAAAGGAATTTTTAAAGAATTTATAACATCCCTATGCTTTTTTTTGTCTAGGTCATCAAGGCAAAAAAGCATAGCGTAGGGCCCTGAGCTTCCAAGCTCTCTCGTTTTCTTCCACACTTTGTATCATCACCACCTCGTTTACTAGCCTTTTTACTTAGTTTTATCACATTCATCATCATCATCATCTTATTTATTCTCTTATGTGTATATTGTATCACCACGCGACTACTAAACCTTTGTATGTTTGCCGCTTACCCTTACTTAACCTTTGTATGTTCACCGCTTACCCTTACTTTGTATGTTCACCGCTTACCCTTACTTTGTATGTTCACCGCTTACCCTTACTTTGTATGTTCACCGCTTACCCTTACTTTGTATGTTCACCGCTTACCCTGACTTGTATGTTCACCGCTTACCCTTACTTGTATGTTCACCGCTTACCCTTACTTGTATGTTCACCGCTTACCCTGACTTGTATGTTCACCGCTTACCCTTACTTGTATGTTCACCGCTTACCCTTACTTTGTATGTTCACCGCTTACCCTTACAGTAACTTGTAAGTAGTTCCATAAAGTAGTAAAGTAGTTCCGTAAAGTCCACTGATGACTGCAGCAGAAAATTGGTTCTGGAATTACATGTACACACCCTTTTTAACTCTAAACGCGTTCACTTGCATGGTAATGTCTCTGGCACTAATACTGCTTATAGTGCTAATTATACTTTTGTCTCCTCGAAAACTGTACGAAGAATTTGACGAGGTTATTTGCCATTTCTAAATCATCTTGATTTCTCCTGTCCATCTCCATGCCCCCTCTGCAGATCACTGACAAGGACTTCTCCGAGTTCAGCACCATAGGAAGGCATGGATCAGGAATTGGCGAGTTCCACAGGCCAACTGGTGTTGTCCAAGTGAACCACAGCGCACTGGGCCAGTGCTTTGCTGTGACAGAGTACTATAACCATCGGGTTCAGGTAATAACCAGACAGTACACACTGTACATGTACAGTTGTATTGTGTAAAATCCCTCTCCTACCCACTAACAGTGTACTGTGGTATACATAAAGATAGAACTAGCCTATATCACTGTTCAGCATCAAGTTGTGGGACTGTTTTCAATCATGTAACAGAAGATCAAGTATATACTCTTAACACAGTACAATCCCAGTTGATAATTTTAGTGGAAGTCGATTGTAACATAATTATGCATTGGCAAGCGTGCATTTGTGTGTGTTGGGAGGGGGGGGGGAGTGCATGTTTGATGGGTATGTCAGCTAGTTCTGTCGGTGGGTACTCTAAAGCCAGATTGTGACTGCGTGTGTTGCCATCTACTATACATGTATTACAGTATTACGTTCACTGGGGGGGGGGGGGGGGAGGTGAGTGCTGTCAAACCCTTTTCTGCACCATGTCCTAAACCACTCACACATGTGTAGTGAGCCTATAAGTGGAATAATTTCCCGAAGTCCATCCAGAGTTTTAAATCGATTTCAGTATACGTTATGTGCCGTTGGATGGTTCGATAGCCAATCCATCATCTCAAGATGCCTTTGAATCCCTTGCTCTTCAAGCTTTGGAAATGAGCACGTAAAAGGACAAGCGCATCAGCATGCAGGTTGGGGGCATTGGTGTGACGTGGGTGAGTGGAGCCGTTTGAGTGTGGGTGGGCGGGTCCATTTGGCTGGCGTTTGTGTTTGGGGGCTTGAGGGTGGGTACACGATTGTTTGTGTGCATGTATGTGTGCGCGCCTGTGTGTGTGTGTGTGTGTGTGTGTGTGTGTGTGTGTGTGTGTGTGTGTGTGTGTGTGTGTGTGTGTGTGTGTGTGTGTGTGTGTGTGTGTGTCTGTGTGTGTGTTTCTGTGTGTGTGAGAGTGTGTGCGCGCGCGTGTGTGTATGTATGTGAAAGCATTTGTGTGTGTGCAGGTGTGTGTGTGTGTGTGTGTGTGTGTGTGCGTGTGTGTGTGTGTGTGTGTGTGTGTGTGTGTGTGTGTGTGCGTGCGTGAGCGTGTGTACGTATGAATATGCATGTGGGTTCCATTGGCATACCGGTACATCACTTCATGTTTGTGTTTTAGAAAGCTTCATAAAGCTCTGTCACAGCCCAACCACCAAATCTAGTTGTAAGTTGTCTGCAAAAGAATTACACATCTCACAGGTTTACACACACACACTTGAGAGTAATCAAAAGCGTTTCTGCTGTAACTCTGAGTTTCACGGTTTTAATCGATCATCAGACAACAACTCACAGGTGTATATTCTTCTATGTACACTGGTACTGTACAGGTTGTGCCATGCAGTGGTGAGACAGGATATGCGTTTGGAACAAAAGGTAGTGGTCAAGGCCAATTTCAATTTCCAAGAGGCATCACAGTGTACCACAACAGGTTGTTTATTGCTGACCAGGACAACCACCGCATCCAGGTATGTTATCATGTTAATCTGGCAACAACGTCAACAATGATGCATACGTCGAATACGACAACAACCGCAATGACAACGACGGCAACAACGAAGATGACGACAGAGACGACGACGACGACAACAACAACAACAACAACAACAACAACAACAACAACAACAACAACAACAACAACAACAACAACAACAACAACAACAACAGCAACAAACCAACAACGACGACGACGACGACAACGACAACAACAACAACAGCAACTACTACTACTAAAACTAGTACAGCAGCAGCAGCAGCAATGGAAGCAGTAGCAAGTTCAGCTTTATATATCGTTGTGACAGGTATTTATAGTTGGCTGTTCCAAACTTTGATGCTTACACTTCATTCTGATTGACTTGACACTTGACTGACTCAAGACTGTCGTCTAGAGACCATGATCAGCAAGTGGAAGGTTTGACTCAGAAAATCTGCAAAAAAGCGCCACCCTCTGCTATATGCAGTGTTCCGGGGAATTCACCCCTAGGGTTCCCAGTAAAAAGGCAATGCCTGTTGAGAGTTCCCTAGTAAAATATTAAATTCTACTACTACTACACCCTGTATCAGCTGAGCTTCAGAACGTTACGGTAATCTGTGCTCTGAGAGCACTGCAACATGTGTTGCTCTCTGGCAAGAGCCGAGATCCAAAGTTTGGAGTAGCCACCTTCTTCAATTATATCCACTGAAATTGCAACATCTATGAGTAGATCTGGAATTATATTGTTTCTTTTTGCATGTCTAGTGTGCATGAGACTTTACTGGTATTGACAACCCATCTATCGGAATATACACTGGACAGGGTCGGGCAGGAAAATATTCATCCAGTCAGAAATGAATTTGCACATCATGCAAGTGCTTGTTGGCCATGTTCGCCTGTTACTTGTCCTTTTCAGTGTAAGAGTGTATAGGCTGATGTGAAGTTAGACTCTTAAACATCATTTCTATACATCATGTCACAAACCAAACAGTGTCTGTGCTACAATAAATACATACATAGTAATCTTAATGTTGGTGCCAGGTCCATGTTTTACCTCAGGTTTTGAGTTTTTACAGTTGCACACCAGTAACCTTATCATCATTACAGTCATAATGATAGTAGCTATGCACTGTGTGTTGGAGTATTATTCTTACACTCCTGTTATATCTATACTCTTGCTGTCACCACAGTGGTGTGTGTGAATGTTTAACTTTTTTTATTCCTGCAAAAGGTGATGACCGTCGATGGAGAGTATATCACTTCGTTCGGCTCTCGGGGCAGCGCTTTCAGGTTTTTCACTTCGTTCGGGTCAAAGGGCAGCGCTTTTGGTCAGCTGCAGGCACCGGAACGTGTCACTACAGATACCTACGGCAATGTTCTAGTCGTAGATTATGGCAATGGACGTGTTATGGTAAGGGAGAGCTTGTTGTCGTGTTCTTCTTTCTAAATACCTACAGGCAGAGAGTAGTACCCAGTACATATACAACAGTGGAGCATGGTCAGTTTGTTGCTAGTCTGTGATTCATGGTCAGTACAATCATCAGACAACACTGATATGAACACAGAAAGTGATGTACACTGCATGCACAGAGTACAAGTAAAGCAAGAGTACATTAGCTCTTACAGTTCAAAAAACAAGGGTACATTCTACTCTTACACTACTTTCTTGTATAAAAGTGTGTCTCACATGTAAGCTTGCAATGAATACTAGTAGTAGCATGATTTGCAAAATGGTACCTCTGGCACATATGCTTTAGGGTTTACCTAGTGTCCATGCATACTCAGACTGTGTGGAGTGCTGAATGTCTGGAGAACAGAGCAAGGAATACAGTGGACACACATCAATGCTACAACCAAGTCTTGGATGTACTGTGGCTGTGTTCTTACTGTATGCTTGGCTTGCATGTTAACATTTAGAGAAATGCCTAATTTGATATACGTGCCATGTTGTGGTGGATTCTGTTTACGCCGATGTAAAAGGACGTTGTTTGAGGTAACGTTACTGAAACCCTGACCGAAATTGTCTCCATGTTGCTGGTTTGACGCATATTCATCTTTCAATGAATGTAAACATACTTCAGAAGTAGCAAAGTGGTTTACACACCTAGCAGTAATACATCCAAAGAGAAGCCGGTGTGCCTTATGCTACGATGGTCAAATCAACAGTAGTAAATGAGAAAGATGTATCTATTTGGTGCCAAACAATTCAAATTGTTCAGATGTGGCTTTTTAGTCCAGTGCGGCTAATACTCCAGTGCGGCTTATACTCTAGTGTGGCCTCTACTCCAGTGTGGCTTGTACTCCAGTGTGGCTTATACTCCAGTGTGGATTATACTCCAGTGTGGCTTGTACTCCAGTGTGGCTTATACTCCAGTGTGGCTTATACTCCAGTGTGGCTTATACCCCAGTGTGGCTTATACTCCAGTGTGGCTTATACTCCAGTGCGGCTTATACTCTAGTGTGGCCTCTACTCCAGTGTGGCTTATAGTCCAGTGCGGCTTATACTCCAGTGTGGCTTATACTCCAGTGCGGCTTATACTCCAGTGTGGCTTATACTCCAGTGTGGCTTATACTCCAGTGTGGCTTATACTCCAGTGTGGCTTATACTCCAGTGTGGCTTATACCCCAGTGTGGCTTATATTCCAGTGTGGCTTAACCATGCTAACCCATACCTTCCATGATACCATCATCCATACATGAATTGCGAATAAATTCATGGACCCGCCATACATCATCCATATAACATTCATACATCATCCATGCATCAGCCATGCATCACCATGCATCAACCATCTATAATACGTGTTATTCCTGTACACTCACCTGTGTTGTCCATGTTCTCTGCAGGTATATGCCGCAGAAACATACACACCACTGGCTGAGTTTGGAAAAGGAGAGCTGAACCAGCCGATGGGTGTCTGCGTGACAAGTGAGGGTTTAGTAGCTGTTTCCTGTCATGGAAACCACAAGATTTTTGTGTTTTGAAGGTTTCTTGTTAGACACCTGTCATCAGTCACCTGCTCACACTTTTGTATGCATCATAACATAAATGACCACAGCGTGACACAAACTGTTCTTGTATCCCATCCTACTCCCCTCCCCCTCCCTCCCCCCCAACACACGCACACACATAACCACAACCCCTTAGTTGTACATCCTTGATAATTTTCAGTTGTCTTTTCTACACTTCTCAGGGAGAATTTAGTTTTCCTCCACTCATCCGCCGCCTTGCTTGGTGACGTGTTCTATCTTACAGCAGTCTCACATGAACTGAACATATCTCACGCATGTTATACCACTGTACTTCGATTTCTTTAATGGATTAGGTAGATGCCGCAACAGTTATTCCACACCAGTTATTCTTAGGTAGCTTCTGGTTCCCGGTGTTTATTAACCCGGTTATCTCAGAAAAGAATGTTTGCAATTGCTAGAATACAAATCTGTCCAGTGGTGGATATATTTTTGCATTGGTCCCTTCTTCTTCATTTCAATCCTTGACTCTCCATCTGAGTTCATTATACATTATATGTAGGCTGTAATAGTTCTGATTTTTTTTAATTTTACTTGTTGGATTGTTTTCTCGCAGATTAATCATATGATTAGGATATCTATGCAACAGTTAGTTTGAATTGTTCACATCGACATCACGTTTTCCTTGTGCTGATTCTGTCCACTCACGTGGTTTGTGCAAATGGTACATGGTGCTTGTGTGTGTGTGTGTGTGTGTGTGCGCGTGTGTGCGTGCGCGTGTGTGCGTGCGCGCGTGTGCACACAGGCGTGCATGCGCGCGCATGCACCCCCGTCCGCGTGCGTGTATGTGCATGTGTGTGTGCATGTGTGTGTGTGTGCGTGTGTGTGTGTGTATGTGTGTGTGTTGATTGTGTTGACAACGTGCAAGGTACCAGTGTTTGTAATGTTTTCTTCCATTAAGGGGGCAGCCTACCCATAAATTTCATATGGCATTCAATTGACCGTAACTTTGGTGTTTCTCAATGGATTTGAGTGAAATTTTGACCACACACTCCTGCCACTATGCTGGCCCTCAGGACATGATTTACAAGTTCTTGCGCCTCACTGACAGGCTTTCCAGGCCGGAAAAACTCAAATTTCCCGCATAGTGCTGTAATGGGTAACCGAGTGGTAGGCGCGGTGATATCAACAACAATTACTTATATTTTACTTTCAGGTACACACCTGAGATATAATTATTAGTGAAAGAAGAACCGCAAAATAACTGACTTTCTCTCCGGTGCACACCTGGAGGTTGAATAGCTCGTTATTATCAAAATCTCTCATCTTCATCAAAACAGAAATGCGCAGCCGCTTTTATGCAGCAGACGCCGTACGCTTACATACGGAGATACACTAAATATACATCAGGCAAAGCTCCGTATTAGTTCCGTACTGCTTCCGTATTGGTCGGGCAGGGATACTACACCCTCCCTTCCTACAGATAATCAACCCCTCGTGATTTTCAAAAAAATTAGTGAGGAGTTACGAACAACAGCGTCAACCGGAAGATGGCAAATTATATCGGAAATGATAACGTTTAGAGTAGATAGAAGAAATGAACTGATAACAAAATTTAAAATAGAAGTAAAAGCACACCAGGTTCACACGATCTCACGGGGTCAAAAGGGAAAGAACTGTCCTCCAAATAGGACCTGAAACCACAGCACTCTTGCTGCACTATGCTGGCACAACCCGCCAGGAACATCGCAGTTCAAAAACCGAACTGAATACACTATAACGATAAGGGGCGTTGTCACACACATTGTCCCACGTTAGCTGGGTAAGCCGTGGCTCACCATGATCAGACGCCTACCAAACTAAACTGGATTCACACACTCGCATAAAGGAAGACTGAAGAGAACAGGGAGACTGAAGGAAGACAGGAAAGAAAATGCCATACCTGGAATCAGCGTTAGTAACCACGGCGGCGGCTGGAGCTATGGCCAGTATTGGCGGAGGGCGAGCCAGGTTTTATCTTTATCTTGGTTGAGCCGGTCACTCAGAGCGGCTAGCTCGGCGTCAGACAGATCACTCCCTCCTCGTCTTGAATCATGGTCTTCACATTGT
>NC_088647.1:28884969-28912469 GCF_964019385.1 Sycon ciliatum
ATGGGGATACTCATGTACATGTATGGACACCTTGGTATGGGGATACTCATGTACATGCATGGACACCTTGGTATGGGGATACTCATGTACATGTATGGACACCTTGGTATGGGGATACTCATGTACATGCATGGACACCTTGGTATGGGGATACTCATGTACATGTATGGACACCTTGGTATGGGGATACTCATGTACATGCATGGACACCTTGGTATGGGGATACTCATGTACATGGTTTTTCTTGTACTAATGTACATGTATGGACACTTGCAACTTGCAAGTATGAAAAAGGCACAATTTCCCGAACTTTGAGGCTCCATAAGTACATGTACAACTAAGTGAATACCGGTATATATCCCCGGGTGCCAAAGCATAATATGAGGATTTTACGAGCATAATGCGAGAATCCATAAGAGCATAATTCCTTGATTTCGCGAGCATAATCCGCCGGAGCCTAACGGCCGGCCATAGGGTGGTGTGTGTATGTGCGTGTGTGAGCGTGTTTATTTCATTTTTATTTTATTTTTTACAAAGACCACTTTAATGCCAAACATGAGATGCAGCTAGGGGAAGCACGCACAACCTGAATCGTGGCAGTGGTGGTGAGGTTTGGGGAGCTCCGCCGACCTAGGGTCTCCACTTCATGGCCACCTAGATGCACCAAGCGCGCGTGTGTGTGTGTGTGTGTGTGCATGTGTGTCAGAGAGTGTGTACGTATGTTTGTGTACGTCGTGAGTGTGTGTGCGTTTACGTGTGTTTGTGTGTGTGTGTGTATGTGTGTATGTGAGTGTGTGTGAGTGTGTGTGGTTGTATGTGTGTGTGTGTGTGTGTATGTATGTGTCAAACAAAATTCAATGCACATATCCCAGTGTATTGAATATCGGCTTCTCTTCTCAGCACACTGTCTAAACATGTTCATGTTATGAATACACCAGCAACTGTACCGTATGCATATCTACTGCCTTATTCATTTCTATAGACATGCATTCTGTATCTGATCTAGGATTTCAAACCAACCGGGCAAACGTACACGTAGATATACGGCACAACTCTTGCAGTCGGGTCAGAGCCGGGTCTGGTCAAGTGCAGTTACTGCATGTAGATCTACATAGATCTATTATTATTATTATTATTATTATTATTATTATTATTTGAAACTCGGATGTTGAGCTATAAATAAATGTAGAAGAGAAAAGGACATATGGATACGAGTTAAGAGGAACTATCCATCACTGTAATATGATACTATATACAGTCAGAAAGTGCAATAACTAGGCACAAAACTGACAGTGTACTGAAACATTCGACGTCCTGACACCTAGCTTCAACACATCTCCGTAGCGCTAACCGACAGCCTTCCAACTTGGAAGGTTCAAGGTTATGGAAAGACCAAAGAGGGGAAGGCAAGCGCAACGAAAACGAGCAAAAGCTACAGTCCCAACGGAACAAAGAATGTCGATTGTTACTGGACGATGACGAGACCAGTACGATATTTGACAAAGCGGTCAAACTACAATTCGAAGCAGCAAAGCAGCACACCACCCAGCTTGGGTGGGTCATAAATATCCCCCCCCCCACCCTCCGTAACAATCGACATTCTTTGTTCCGTTGGGACTGTAGCTTTTGCTCGTTTTCGTTGCGCTTGCCTTCCCCTCTTTGGTCTTTCCATAACCTTGAACCTTCCAAGTTGGAAGGCTGTCGGTTAGCGCTACGGAGATGTGTTGAAGCTAGGTGTCAGGACGTCGAATGTTTCAGTACACTGTCAGTTTTGTGCCTAGTTATTGCACTTTCTGACTGTATATAGTATCATATTACAGTGATGGATAGTTACTCTTAACTCGTATCCATATGTCCTTTTCTCTTCTACATTATTATTTCTCCTTTATTCACTTCTTTCGAAGGCGATAAGCCAGACCCACCGGGAAATATTTCCATGGGTGGGACAGCAAAAAAGAAAGTGAAAAAACAAAAACAAAAACAAATAAATAAATAAAACCTAAAAACCAAAGGGACAAGAACTAGTTGAAGGAAGAGGAAGAAAGGAAAGAAACTCAATCCGAACTCCAACATCAAAACAATAATAAAGAATTTGCAGCGACAGGCAAAATACATCAACCAATGAAGGGAGTAGTAACAAAGGAAATATCAGTCTTTATCAGTCGTTATTCAAGTCTCTTAGCTATTGAACATGCAAACGCAGCAGAGGTGCATCTACATGTTAAGGATAGTTCTCAGTATTTTAATCGAACCTTGTATAGCCTCCTGTTGCACAATAGCCAGGTCTCCTCCCTGCACAGTCCGAAGGCATTGAGGAGTCTCCCCCACCAAGCCTCCCAGGGCACCGACAACCACAGGGACCACGTCAACCTGGTTGAGGGACCAAATCCTCGAAATCTCCCGCTTCAAATCATAATATTTCGAGCGCTTTTCAGCCATTTTCTTATTGATGTTGTTCTCACCAGGAACGCTGATGTCTATAATGTAGGCGATGCGCTCCTTGTCATCAACAAGGAGCAGATCGGGCCTGTTTGCTGAAAGTTTCAGGTCAGTTGGGACCGAATACTCCCAATAGAGGCGATACTGATCACTCTTGACCAGTGCCTTGAGCTGGTGGTCGAATCGTGAAGCACCAGTAGGTAGATCTCGTGCTTTACACATTTCGAAGTGCACATACTTTACTATCCGGTTATGTCGTTCAATGTAACTGGTCCGAGCAAGAACTGGGCAGGCACTGACAATGTGGTCAATTGTTTCTAAGCTGCCCTTGCAAAGCCTGCAATTGGCATCAGTTCGAGCAATTGACTTCATTATGGCGTATTGGTAATTTTTCGTTTTGAGGGATTGGTCTTGTGCTGCCATAATCATGCCTTCAGTTGAAGGTTTCAGTGTCCTTGATTTCAACCACATGAAGGTAAGCTCCTTATCTAGGCGATTCTCCTCCAATCGGCTCCAATATCTCCCATGCAGCGGCATAGTGGAAAGTGTTTTGGATTTTCGCTCAGCGCACGCTTGTTTAATGGTATGCTTATTGGGTAAAGCTAAAGAGTGGTAGTGGACAACGATCACCATTGATTGTCGAGCGAGCTGATGGATGTATTCTTGCTCATGCCACAGACAAGGCCAGTCGAGTTCGAGATCACTTCTCCTCACAATTCAGTGCCAAAACAGCAGGTGAAATACCACCGCCATCACCATACTCCCTCGCCACTCCCATCTCCGAATCTGAAGTCGCCACTGCCCTCAAGCGCCTGCGAAACGGGAAGGCCTGTGGTCCAGATAAAATCCCAGCAGAGCTCCTGAAATATGGATCCGAGGTGCTAGCGCCGGTCATAGCAAATTTCGTCAACGCTGCGCTCTCGCAGGGTGCCAATTTATCGACGGCTATTGGACCAGGAATACTCATACCTCTCGCTAAGCCTAACAAGCCCAAGGGTCCTGTAACCAGTCTGCGGCCCATCACTTTATTAAACTCTATCCGCAAAGTGATATCGATCATTGTGCTTCGGCGCATCACGGAATCCGGGGCACTCTCTCGTCATCTTGGTACTACACAGTCCGGCTTCCGCCCGGGCCGTAGTACAGCGGACGTGGTATGGACCCAGCGGTGGATCGCTGCAAGAGCCATTCGTTACCGACAGCAATTTCACATTCTAGGCCTGGACATGTCCAAGGCCTTCGATACGATTAACCGCCTGAAGCTGCTGGAGGTGATGTCTGCAATCACCAATCCAGATTGCACATGTCTCATCCACCACCTACTCCACAACACAACTATCACTGTTAAGGTTGCAAGTGCCACAGCTGAACCGTTTGAGAGCACTATTGGAACACCACAAGGCGACAGTCTCAGCCCAGTTCTCTTCATCTGCTATCTGGAGGCTGCACTACAGGAATGCAGAACTCGTCTCGCGCCCCGCCCTGCTGGCGACGCAAGTCTACCACCAGAGACGGGTTATGCAGATGACATCTCCTATTATTCAACCTGCAGGCTGTGGCTTGAGAATGCTCTGCCTGTAATAGCAGACACACTGCACGATTGGTCATTAAAAGTAAATCCAGATAAAACAGAGTGGATCCGTGTGTCACCTGATTCCGAGAGCTGGCGGACATCTAGGCAGCTTGGCTCCTTGATGGGGGAGGAAGAGGATGTTCGGCGCAGGATGGAACTTGCCTCTCGCGTGTTTGGCCAGCTGTACGCCCTATGGCTGCGTAGAGATAAAGTAGCGGAGAAGACACGCTTACGCCTGTACAACGCTATCGTACTGCCGACATTCCTGTACAATTGCGAGACCTGGGGATTATCGTCAACAGCAATGGCCAAGGCAGACGCATTCCACCGGCGTCAAATGCGATCACTCCTTGGAATACGATACCCAGACACAATTTCAAACGACGACCTATACCGCAGAACCAAGAGCAACCCTATATCAGACACAGTTGCATGTAGGCGACTACGAATGACCGGTCATGTGCTACGGATGGACACGGACACGCCACCGCAAGTAGCCATGAGCGGCTATTTTGACAAGGGCAACAAAGCACCTCGTGGACGGCCAAGGTTGACACTGGCCACAAGTCTGGTTGCTCAGCTGAATAAGCTGGGTGTGCCAATGAAGACCATGGAAGACCTTTCCAGGTGCCGACAGCAAGCAGCAGACAAGACAGACTGGAGGAAACTGTGCAGCTCGACACCCGGCGAGAAATCGGTATCAGCAGCTACTACACCTAGCTGATGATGCTCACAAGACAGAAGCGGAAAAAACACTGAATTTCTTTATTTAGTGCTCTACTACGCGAAATGTGCTATTATTATTATTATTGGGTAAAGCTGGTCCAGCTGCTGGCAGATCCAAACTCGACAGGAACTTAGCGGCCTTTGCAGTTATCGAGTGGCTTTTTGTTGTAGGTTTTTGTTGATGATACTGATAAAGCAGGCTTATTCTGTCTATTGGGCTGGTACTCATGTAGCGGGCCAGGCCACACATGCTCCGGCCGTGCATATCCTCACAAGAGACCAAGCCCCGGCCTCCATCTCCCCTCTTCATGTAGAGCCTGTTGACTGAGGCTTTGGGGTGGTGAAATCCAGACGCAGTCAAGGCTGATCTTGTCGCTCGATCTGTGGTCTTGATTTCAGCCTCGGTCCAATTTACGATTCCATAACTATAATTATGTCATAACCGGCAGAGCATACGTATTGATGGCCTTGATCATGTTTCGCGCATTCAATCCACTGTTAAGAAGCAAATACAATCTCTTTTTGTATTCTGCAGTGAGTTGCGTCTTGAGCTGCGGGTGAGGTATCATGGCTGCTTGCACTACTCCAAGGTACTTGTAAGTTTCATTGAGTCGTAGCGACTCTGCAATGGTCTCATCGCCAACCTGGATAGAGCATCCTTCATCTGGTTTTCCTCTCCTGACGTGCAGCACGGCACACTTGGCCGGGTTGAGATTCATGCCGATGTCATCACCAACGCCACACACGGTAGACACGAGGGTAGTCACATCCTTTGTAGTTTTCCCATAGAGTTTAATGTCGTCCATGTACCAAGAGTGATTGATAGACAACTCGGCGTCTCTGCAGCTGACTCTGTATCCCAAAGGCAATCGGTTGAGCTCAAAACTGATTGGGTTTAGCGCCAGGCAAAACAGTAACGGGGATAATGTGTCACCTTGAAATATGCCTCTTCTTATTGAAATGTTGCCGGTAGTGGCCCTACATCTTCCCTGGTCGCATATGTGCATTGTCGTTCTCCAGTTCTGCATGCTACGAGCAATAGTTGTGACCAAAGACGGGTGGAATCGATACATCGTCAAAGCATGTAGAATCCATTCATGCGACACACTATCAAATGCCTTTTTGAAGTCCAGGTATGCCATGACCAGATTTCGCCCTTTCGTATGGGCATCCTCCAGAATCATCTTATCCACCATCAGGTGCTCCTTGCAACCAAGACCAGCTGCTGCACAACCGCGCTGCTCCGTTGCAAGTATTTCATGTTGATTGATGTGCTGCCACATAATCTTCGATATGGCGGCGGTAAAGAGCTTGTACTGTATCGGAAGACACGTAATTGGTCTATAATCTTTGGGCATTGCCGAAGGTGGAGAAGTAGGCCTTGACAGATTATGCTAGCATAATTTTTCGCATAATTCCTACTAAAATCGAATAATCGCATAATTCGAGGCAAATTGCATAAATTGGAATAATCCGCCTGTTCGCATCAAATTCGATACAGTTGTACATGTTCTACAAGTACAAGTACAAGTAGATCATACTAGATGCACCAGGAAGTCGTAGGTTTACGACTCCTTTGATAACATGTCCCATCCACTACAATCAGTGACGGTCGTAGCTTGGTCGGACGGTGCGTTGACCCCGACGAACTTTTGCTACTACAGTACAACGCCCTCTACAAAAAATTCCCCTGTCATTTTGCATGCACAGAACCATCATATACAGGTACACTGTACCTGTACATAAGCAGCATATGTGAGCATAATTTGATAAGGTTTAGCATAAAAATAGCATAATCCTGCAATTTTTTCAGCAATGCGAAAAGCATAATTTCACGAAAATATTAGCATAATCTGTCAAGGCCTATGGAGAAGTCTTAGGAAGGAGAGTAGTAGCGCCAGACGTCAACCATCCCGGAATGTCACTGTGGCCATCTATCACCCTCTGGAAGGCTCTCCGAAGGTAAGAGTGCAGGCTTGTCAGCCTCTTCCACCAGTACCCATGCAACTTGTCATGGCCCGGAGCCCTCCACAAGGCTAGTTTGCGCAGGCAGTCAGCCAGGATGTCCTGGGTGATAACTGCGCTACTCTGCACAGGGACGTGTTCTTCATAATATTCTGCTTGCCTTACATACCACTCACCAGCGGTGAACGGCGCAGGTGTAGACAGAAGATCACTCCAGAATTCGGTGGCTTCACCCGCCTCTGGAAATTGCGGCGTCTCCAATCGATTTGAAGCACCACTAACAGAGTGTGCAGGCTCCCGAAGCGTCCGGTAGAAAGCACGCTCATTCATTTGGAACATTTTGTTGGCTTTTTTGGCCTTTTCATTTTCTCGGTATCGACGCATCCTGGCTGCTAGCGCAAGAAGTCGATCTTTCTTTCCCTGTAGCTTCATTTCCAACTCGTCTGTGTTTCCGACTTCAACTTCATATCTCCTCCAGAAGTCATGATGTTTCTCCGATGGATATCGTAGCATGCTGGTGAGTCGGGAAACATCCGAGCGGAGTTGATCGATTTCCTTTGTCAATCGGATCTGCCACTGCGGCGGATGGTCCTTGTCACTTCCGTTTTGCTTGGCATTGCCAGTCGGATGATTCTGACTGCCTTGGATAGTCGATATGCAAACGCAAGCACCAGCATACACGAGGCAATTGATCTCATGGAGCGACGCCTCACCATCAGGAAATAGCCGGCGACACACAAGCCTGAGCTGAGAGTTGACCATGGCGGTAACACTGTATAATAATTTATTTTGTACATGCTTTTTTGTTGGATTAGGGAGGCATTGTCGCTGTGCCATGTCGGCCACGACCTCTGCACGATACCTCTTCTCTAACTCCTCCGTTACATCACTAATCTCCTTGGGCAGCAGCTCATCTTCCAGGTTGTACTGCTCAGCATCAGTGTTGGTGGCGTTTTCTACAGTCGGTAGATTGGGTTCAACACCACACGCCACATCATCACTGTCATCACTGTCATCACTAGTACTAGGTAACTCACATGTACACGTACCGTGGGGTGAACTGCTTCCACATGCACAAGCACACACAGCCTGGCCATGCGGTGTCATGTCAGCAGCAGTAGTCGCACCAGCAGCAGCAGCAACTGCACCAGCTGTAGTAGCACTAGTAGTACTAGTAGTAGCAGAAGCACCAGCACCACCGCAGCACCCCGCCAGGCCTCGGTCGCCTAGCGCTCCAGTCACCATGGCTTCCTCACATAGCACATCCCGAGACGCCTCTGGACTGGTCTCCGTCCTTGCTGGTTCTTCTGCCGTGCACTGCTGACGAATGGCCTCGACATCGGCGGAGGAGAGTCGTCCGCTCTTCCGAATTTCTCGCAACTGGTTGGCCAAATTTACCTCGCTTACCTGTCTCTCCAGGCCCCTGCCACACCAAGCATCGTGCATCCGTCGCATGTACCCACGGGACTGGACACCTCCAGGCGTCGCAATTGCGTAGCACTCAGCCAACACTCTCACTTCCTCCTCCGACCAGCGCTTTCTCCGGGCCCCCTGGCCCCCATTTCCAACCATTATTGAAATAAGTATTACAATGAACAAAACGTTCAATTTTCTGAACGGACGAGCCATTGAGCAACGCTAAGGAAGCTCTGCTCATCAGAGCTCAGAAAGTGCAACCGTTCACATCGTTAGGAAAAATTATTATTATTATTATTATTATTGAAAAATGTGAAGAAATTGTGTAGAGAAAGAAAGGGATTCAAACAAGTTTTCGTACAACACTCATCAGGAATCGTCGTTGTACTCAAGGACACTGAAACAAAAATTGAACTATTATAGAAAATCTAAGTTAGAGAAATAACACTAAGAGCAACAACAGTGAAATTTACAAATGTGAATTTTAACAATCAAAGCGAGAAATGAACAAAGGAGAAAGGAAGGAAAGACAACGTGATAACACATAACAGCAGTACATTACACCTAGAACATTAACGGCCAAGCTTGGCCGCACTAAACACGACGCGCATCATGGCTCCGTTTAAATGCTTTTCGGCTAGTGTGTTTCTGTGGTATAGCGGACTGAAGAATAGTAAACGTGTTTTGCAATATATGTATGAAGCTATTTTGTATATAGTATGTTCCCATTCCGTTTTTGCTTTGGTGTAGCCCTGAGGTTGATTGCTTATTTATTTCTACCCTTCCTCTCTCCATACTTCTGTCCCCCCCCCTCTCTCTCTCTCATTCCTTCTGTCGTCCACATGTATCAAAGGAGGCGAAATCGCCTGTTTGTGGTGCGACGTTAAATAAACTTCTACAACAACAACAACACGTTACTTGAACAATTTCAACCCAATTATACTATCTTTCTGTACACACAAATTAGGCTTGTACAGACGCTGACAGATAGCTTCCAACACCTTTCTATTTATGTTTGCCTTGGAAAGGACAGGAGTCGACTAAAGTTTGTAGTGCAGTCAAGTCCGTTGTTCGTCGAACATACTATGCAGTACACTTTGTGCCAGTTTTTACGACGATGCGTGCGTTTACGGTGCGGAAGGATGTCCTACCAGCCCTTCACCTTAGTCATCTTATTTACAACTTTGAATGCCGACAATGCGCTAGTCGGTATGTTGGTAGGACTGTTCAGCACCTGAACGCACGCATCAAACAACACACACCACGTCACATACTTCCACCTTGCGCACAACAACAAAGACCGAAGCGAGGGCGACCTAGAAAACAACCATTAACCACACAGCCGTTGCCTACACAACCCGTGGATCCTGGCTCTCAGACTGTGCTTGCTCCGCCGTCGTTGGTGGCGGTGGTGGAGGAGAATGGGCGTGGTGGCTCATCGGGTCGGCTTGTGTTGCCGCCTTTGCTCCGGCCGTCGGTGGTTCCCTCGTCAGTGCCCCCGGCGGCTTTGGCTGAGGCGGTGCCGCTTGCGGTCCCGGTCCCACTGCCTCCTCCTGATCCTCCGCCATCGGTTCTTGCGGCAGTGGAGCTTGCCAGTGGCAGATCGCGAGCAACACTGACAGCTGCATTAACACTACAAATGCCGACTCAAAAAGACCCACCTTGCATATCAGTAACTCCCACACCAACACCAACAAGGCAATCTACAGCAACCACAACTAATCCACCATCCAAGCCCATAATTGAAAGACCAAGACGATCAACAGCCAACTACAACAGAAGCTACGCACTCAGCGGACGAGGGCGAAAGGAGGGACGTGATAGCAGGGGGACGGCCGAGTTGGGTTCAATGGACCCGGTCAGGCGGGATGGACGAGACAGAGAGAGTACAGAGGAAGCGGAGGATGGAACGGACGGCGGAGGGAGCAGTGGGTCGGAGAGCAGTGATGGGAGTGATGGTGAGAGTGCCGGTGAGAGTGTTAGTGTTGTGCGTAGGTTTCGTGGTAGCAAGTCTTCAGTGTACAATCATCTGCTGGCTAGTCCTGATTGTTGCGGTGCGTATTCCGACTCTTCGTTCACTGTATTGTGCCGTGGTCGTCATGGTTATGGACTACAGTTAAAGGTGTTGGAAGCTATCTGTCAGCGTCTGTACAAGCCTAATTTGTGTGTACAGAAAGATAGTATAATTGGGTTGAAATTGTTCAAGTAACGTGTCGTGTTTAGTGCGGCCAAGCTTGGCCGTTAATGTTCTAGGTGTAATGTACTGCTGTTATGTGTTATCACGTTGTCTTTCCTTCCTTTCTCCTTTGTTCATTTCTCGCTTTGATTGTTAAAATTCACACTTGTAAATTTCACTGTTGTTGCTCTTAGTGTTATTTCTCTAACTTAGATTTTCTATAATAGTTCAATTTTTGTTTCAGTGTCCTTTAGTACGACGACGATTCCTAATGAGTGTTGTACGAAAACTTGTTTGAATCCCTTTCTTTCTCTACACAATTTCTTCACATTTTTCATAGTTTTATTGCACATTGTCTCCACAGTTTTACGATTATTATTATTATTATTATTATTAAATTTTTGATAGGGCAATCCCCACAGGCCTAAGGCCTTTTGACAGGGTACCCTAAAAAATGAAGAACAGAATTACGGAAGGTATGCAAGGAAGAACTTGAGCGGACCTCCACTGGGAGGGCATTCCAGCGGTCAGAGCCAAGGAAAGTGACAGAAAATAAACCATAGCGACGTTTGGCTGTCGGAAGAGCAAGGGAAGAGGACACTTGAGAGCGGGTGCGAGAACTAGATCTGCGTATAGATCACATGTATATTCATTTTGGTCTCTAGCTACATGTAGCAAGATTGTATCTTGTCCAAGCACTGTCATAAGTTATGATTTTCATCCTTTGAGCAACTCTCTTCAACTTTCACTTCACTTGCCAGCTTCGACGCTTCACTAGCAGTCTCCAAATTACGGATTCCTAATTGTTTCTGTTCCTGTCCCTGCCCCTAACCATGTCCCTTTACCAGTGAATGTCCATGTCCCTGAGCGTGTATCCGTCCGTATCCCTGACTCTGTATCTGTCCATGTCACTGACCGTGTATCTGTGTAGTTCCCTTTCACCTTTAAAAATTGTGTTGTTGATATAGGTCTACCTTACTGGTTTCTCCTCACTCCTGCTCCTAGCCGAACATTTGTTTGACATGATACTAGAATATGCATCAAAGAGACTACATGTACTGGTACTTGATTTGCTGATGATGTAGTATATTCTGTACTATGAGATGAATTACTCTAACATCACTTTAAAAGCTTGTATGCTCCTTTAGCCCCTTCCTCAGCTCACACAAGCAAGTCCATAGAAAGGTTGCACACAACGGAAATTCGTAGCGACGTATACGAGTATTTTTAACGAAAAATCTAACGAATACCGTATTATCTCTAATATAAGCACAGTCTCCAATAATAGCACGTCTCCAATATTAGAACACCTTGGGGCGGCATTCAAAAAATAAAATGCTCAGTCTCCATTATAAGCACACTGTGTAAATTCATATAATATCTGTACCGGCGAAAAAAAACCCTGAAATGCGTGTGTCTGACATGAATTTGGCATGGCAACATGCCTCTGAAATGAGGTTGAAATAATAATGGAACAGTCTCCAATAAAGGAACGTCTCCAGTAATAGCACGGCGCGGAGGTACATTGAAAAAATAAAGGACCGTGCTTATAATAGAGATAATACGGTATTCGTAAACCATGAGGTTGCGCACACTTGAACGCGTGAACTAAACGTAGTGCCCGTAGTTAGGCCTTGACAGATTATGCTAATATTTTCGTGAAATTATGCTTTTCGCATTGCTGAAAAAATTGCAGGATTATGCTATTTTTATGCTAAACCTTATCAAATTATGCTCACATATGCTGCTTATGTACAGGTACAGTGTACCTGTATATGATGGTTCTGTGCATGCAAAATGACAGGGGAATTTTTTGTAGAGGGCGTTGTACTGTAGTAGCAAAAGTTCGTCGGGGTCAACGCACCGTCCGACCAAGCTACGACCGTCACTGATTGTAGTGGATGGGACATGTTATCAAAGGAGTCGTAAACCTACGACTTCCTGGTGCATCTAGTATGATCTACTTGTACTTGTACTTGTAGAACATGTACAACTGTATCGAATTTGATGCGAACAGGCGGATTATTCCAATTTATGCAATTTGCCTCGAATTATGCGATTATTCGATTTTGGTAGGAATTATGCGAAAAATTATGCTAGCATAATCTGTCAAGGCCTACCCGTAGTAGTGGGTCGACGCGGCGGCCGCGCGGGTGCGAAGAGTCAAGACAGGGAGTTGTAAAATATCAGTATTTTAGTACTCCAGGTAACGAAAAGTATTTTCGTAGATCTGCTCTGTTTCGGTCTTGACGGATCTTCGGAGCAACTTTCGTTACTCGAACCCGGCCGGTGGAAATTTCATTATGCGCAACCTCTCTAGTAACTCGCGAGGAATCTTTGGATTGATTAGCGCTGGATTCGAAACACCTGGTAAAGTTTGTTTGATTCCTTGATAGATGTTATGGCCTGGAGAGCACGATGAAAGACAAGTACATGTAGTGGTCTTCAAGCGCAGTCTTTCTCAGCCTACTCCAGCTCAACTGATGAGAGATAAATTCCACGAAACACTGTGCATTGAACAGGGACCGGTGCTTTCTTGCACCTTTGCCCGGTCGAAGGCTCGACGGGTATGGCGTGTGCCCTGGATGGCAGTCGTCATGCCGTCAACTGGCGTCGAGTGTCAAGCCAAGTCAGTGACCAGGTGACAGTTCACTGACACTGACAGACTCAGTGGATAGCACGATCTTCAGGCTAGGGTCCGTAGGGATCTGACTAGGGCTAGGGAGCAACCAACAGTTTCCATGGTTTCGTGCCCTGTATTGTGGATTTGTTTTGTTTGATGACGTCAACAGATGTACAGGCATACATGTATCTGCCTACTCGCCACTCGCCAGTCAGTTTGTGGTCGACCGCCCAGCTAGCCAGGCAGGCTAGGCTAGCTGTCCATGATCCATGACAGCTTCATTTTTATGCGGTACTGCACTGGGTAGATCTACTGGAGGATTGCTTTCCGAAATGCTTACGAACGGGGCGTTTTCGGCACGCGGCTGCGCCGTTTGCGGTACCGGTGGCCGATTGCGATCAAAACGTTCACCCACTGTTGAGGCGAGAGACAGCTAGCTCTTCATGTCTGCACCTGTAGAGGGGACGGTTTCAAATAGGACATAGGTTGCAAACCGGAACGGACTCAATATTCACTTTCTCTCTAGGTATTTTGATTAGAAAACATATGTCACAGTGAGACTACGATGTGTTATACTCCGAGCCAAAATTTCATGGCTCTGCGATGACCAGAAGCGCCATATCAAGCAGGTGAGTTTTTGACGTGTTGCTTCGCACTGCGACTTGAGTTTTACGACTTTCGAAAAATCAACTTCTTGTCGCAGGTAAACAGCGGCTCGCCTCTCGCCAATAAAGCACCGCATACCAATCAAAACTAATGGAAGCACACACAAGGCTTATTGTTACTCTGTACTGGCCGTCGTGGAGCGATAGCAATTACCTAATTTCAGACCCAGAGTGAATTTGACGTGCACTCTAAAACGTGTCCGGTTTGGAGCCACCTCTGATTTGAACTTTTTTGAAGCGAAAAATTGGGCAACTTGGAGGCAATGGGTCAACACAAAGGAGTGGCTCAGTTCGATTGACTCTGGCCCCAGAGCAAACTTCAACATGCCAGTTTCCTTCCACAAACATATTTCGAGTGAAAAATCAACGTTGATGATCCGTTTGGGTCTATACAAATTTGGCTGTCAAAGCGTCCCAGTATCGAGCCGTCCCCTCTACATGATATTGTATTTGTAGACTGCAAACAGGGAGGTGAGAACGGGAATGCATAGCCCAGTGCGGAACGGGACTAAACTTCAGTCTGTAGTCTACAGACTACACACACACACACACACACACACACACACACACACACACACACACACACACACACACACACACACACACACACACACACACACACACACACACACACACACACACACACAATGCAGTGTACGTCTAACGCCATAAAAAGGTGCTGAACACTCGCAGACACAATCAAACACACAGTTGCGAGAGCAAGACGATTGTGTGTTACACTATTATAATGCAATGGCAAGGTTCAACTTTGAGACTCAGCTCCAAGAGATACTTGGTGTCCCAGACTCAATTTGGCTGGGACGCGTCCAAGTTGACCTGAACAAACCCGAGATAGGCCGTGGCTCGGATGCCACTGTGTATACAAGTGAGTTGGAGGGTCTCCCTGTTGCTGTGAAGGTCTTACATAGTATTTTACTCCAACAGGGCAATGTCGGGCGTGCAGCTCTTCTGCAGCGATTTGGCACTGAGTGCCTAGTCATGCGGCGACTGCAGCATGAAAGAATTGTGCGACTGCTCGGGATCGGCATTGCTCCCAATCAATCTCCGTGTATAGTGGTAGAACTGATGGCCGGCTCGCTAGGTGATCGAATTGGAGTTGTTCCAAGAGAGCCATTCGCGCAAAGCCTTCAGTATCTTGTCGACACGGCGGAAGGTTTGCGCTTTCTACACGGCAAGAACATTTTGCATCGCGATTTGAAACCCCACAACATCTTGATCACGGCAGGGAGAGCCAAGATAGCTGATGTAGGTTTGGCCCGCTCTCTTCACGGTGGTCAAGGTGCAGACTTGACAACTCTGACACGGTGCCCCGGTACGCCTTATTTTATGCCGCCAGAGAGCCTGCAAGTGGGCACAACATACGACGAAAAACTGGATGTGTTTTCTCTAGGAGTGGTGATGCTATCGCTGCTTGTGGGACGACCGCCTTCCCCAACTGAAGCTACTGTTCTGCTGGAGAATGGAACGCGGAGATCAGTTCCGGAGGGTCGCCGACGCAAAGCAGATCTGGATCGACTGGGCTCGGATCACCCACTACGTGTTCTCTAATCGTGTCGTGTCTGCATGATGATCCTGGATCTAGACCAACATCGGCTGATGTTCACATGCACTTACTGCAGATCTCACTTCCCTCTATGGTAAGGATGTACTCACATAGTATAACATGACATTGTACTCACTGTGCTGTACTGTTAGCATACAGCCTAGCTGGGTATACATGCAATGTGTACATGTAAATGTGCAATACTGGCTGATGCATGCCTGAATGGTGCAGCTACCAGAGCATACATTAGACCTGGCTTTGCCTATGTACACACTCATACTCTAAGGGCACGTTCGCCAAATTGTCACTCTTTGACTTTTCCAGGAGATTCGTTTTTCTGAAGAGGTGGCCTTATTGGCCTCTTCAGAAAAACAAACTCCTCGAAACTCCACAACCTCATCCGATGGGAGGGGTGGATTAGTTCCGAAGAGTTTGATATGGCCCACGTAACGTAGTACGCGGAGATGGTCGATCTTATCGGACGTCATCATCGCCAAGACAATTCGACTGAAAAACTCTAAAATGACAGAAACCGTTCTAATGGGACACTTTAACTAATCTCTTTAAAAAATTTGTTCGAACAGTTGATGAAGACAATTCGAACGTCCCCTAAGTCTTAGCTGGCTGTGCAGCATGACATTATATTACACATGATAAGGATCCTGATCTTTCAGTGGAGGCGGCGCAGGCTGTCTGGACTGTTACACTTCAAAAAGGCAAAACACTGACGTGTGCAAGATGATTGTATTGGAAAACACAGGCCTCACAATAACATGCTGGCTGGTGACTGGCTGTTCCCATGACATCAGCCATGTGACATATACATAGCAGTAGTATGCATCTGCAGTATGCATAGTATAGCCCAGTGAAATTATGTAATCAACTGGGGGGGGGGGGGGTTGTTATAGATTTGTATAGGTCCCTTATCCAGAATGATAACATGAAAACATAAAGTAGTGGATCAGAGCCATAAGAGGTCGTCCGTGATTAAAAAATTAAAAAATCCGTCCTCATACAAAAGGGGTTGGGCGATCAGGGGTGCTGGCGGAATATAATTTTTTTATTTTTCCGAGTCCAATTTTCATAAACTTTTTTACTTCAGTGACTTTCATACAGTTGTTGCACTGGCTTTGCAGGGTACTGACTGAACTCGTAGTGTCGCAAACACCAGTATGATGAACATGTAGTTGTAGGACGTGCATGGCCACTGGTAGACCTACTAAAACAAAAACAAACAAAAACCAGAAACAAAACAAACTAGTACAGTAGCTACTAGTACAATGTACCTGACACAGGTGCAGTCAGTGACCCTGGGGTAGGGTCCAGCGGCTAATGCTCTGAAAATGTTTGTATAATGCTAATCATAATGCTCCAAAAGCTACCTGATAATGCTGATTATAATGCTCCAACAAGGGCTATAATGCTCTTGGTTTGGAACAAAAATGGAAGAAAAGCTGCACATTGTCAAACACCCAGGAAAGGTTGCATATAGTCAATCTGCCTCTGAAGCTGCTGCAATATCTCTCACGAGCTCCACCATTTCTTAGCACTATAAGACATGATCGCGTCTCCATTGGCTGCTCTTCATTGCAACTTTGATGCAGGGCTGTGGCTGAACAGTGGGTGTATCAAATCATTTCCCTTGCTTATCCATGAAGTGGGATGTGAGACCATTATTGCTGGTGATCAATTGGATGCTGGAAGCTTATCATGGGAAGTGATATTCCCGCCTGCAGACAAGCTGTCACTGCTTCCACTCTGTGAAAAATGTCTTCATCTGAAACAGCTTACGTGAGGCAAGTTCCTGAGAGACGATCTCAGATCGAGATCCCTCCCATTTGCGGAAATCCTGAACACACGTGGTGAGAAGATATTTTGCCGCTCTACACCCTCTGCTTGCGCTGTCTTTTTCTCCTGAGGTTGCGTGGAGACAAAATTTAATGGTTGGCCACAATACTCCTCTTTTCTGATAGCACTTGACTAGGCCTTGCATTACAATCGTCCACGACGAACTATACGTGCTTCACCAGGAAAGTAAAACATGCGCTGCTGAACACTCAAATCGACTTGGTGCTGCGTCCATGAGAAATTCTAGTTCTTTTCGAGCCTGCTGAGCTGGACTCGGCAAAGGCAGCTATTAATTTTGGAGTAAGCTCTATCCGCTTATAGCCGCTCCTTCATGCAGGTCCAAATTTTTATCAATGGATTAGTGTTTACTTCAGTATCGCTAGACATGCTATGGCCAGAGCCTATGGCATAACACTTGTTATTAACAGGAAACTCCTCTTCCTCTGTTTCAGTTTGATATTCACTTCGCGTAGATCTACGTAGTCTCCTCCATCATCCATGGCTCTCCATGATTTCTAACAAAATTCCTCGTAAGTCATCGTTACGGATTTTGTGCACTTCGAAGTATAAACAGCCTCAATTGCAACGTTGGGCATGCTACATCACATGTACATTTACCTGACATTGCTACATAAAGACTTTATGTTGCAATGACATACTGCATGTGGTCAGGTAAATGTAGCGCTAAAGGTGTTACGTGTGACGGTGTCTACACTCACAAAGTCATGTGCCGGTACAATATAATGGCGTTGCATGCACCTCATGCAGTCATGGCTTTAGCCGATTGTTGCCAAAAACCATGAGATTTCCCGACATTATCCACTATAAAACTCGTTATGCCACTCAACCTCACATAATGCTCGTCTTGTTCCTTCCTAAGGCCACCCTTTGTTAATTCATTGTTTAACGTCCTTTTTTTCGCGAAAAGGTACGCGGGAGGGCGGAAAAAAAACAAAAGCCCATTCCAAAAACTGGAAACCCCAATCAAACATTTTGACCAGTAAAGCATGTGATATATACAATGTATCTGGGTCTAACGGCACTTGCAGGCATAGAACAACACTCTTTGATGGTACATTGGAGCACATGCCTGATGAATCCAACAAAACAGGTACATAGCATGGAGTTAGCATGTCATGAATTCATTACATCTGGATTTTTACTAGGACACACACCGTACAATATTTAAAAGCCAACAAAAAATGAAAAAGAACACAAGACAAAGGCATGCCCGGGAGGCAAGATTATAAGTTTAAGGTCATGATCGGCACACTGTGAAACTACACAATCATGTATTTACAACTTCGCATATTATTGGTACTACTACTTTCTTGTTTTTTTTCCGGTGGGAGGCAAAAATGTACGCGGGCGCGGACGTTAAACAACGAAAAAAGAAAGGGTGGCCTAATGCTCCATAATGTTCTAATGCTCGGATAGGCTTATAATGCCGAATATAGTGCCGGCATTATCCGCTGGACCCTACCCTGGGGTCAGGATTTCTTTTTTTCTAGCTGGGCATTGGGAAAAATCAAAATATTAATGGAAAAAATTGGGTGGGTGGTTTAGAGACAATTTTGCACGAGGGCGGATTTTATAATTTTTCGACAATTACGGACGAGACTCCTAAATCCATAATAGCAGTGACCAGTTAGTACTACTCAATGTACAGAGATTACTGCTCCACTCCATCAATTTTGAATTCTTCCTTGCAAAATAATTGAATGCTCTCTTTCAGATATGTGAAATTGTCTTGTTGTACTACACATCACAGGATTTTTGTGTTTTCTGGGTAGAATTGCTTCAATTGGGTGTACACAGAGCATAATAATCCATAGTGTATGTGTGTGTGTGTGTGTATGCGTGTGCATGTGCATGTGCATGTGTGTGTTTGTGTGTGCATGTGTGTGTGTATGTGTGTGTTTGTGGATGGTGTTATTTTTGCGTGTCTGTCTAGTCGGCAGATCGCTATTTGAGTCAGTTTGCAGACATTCTGACTCAACTGCAAACGATTTCCACACAACAGCAGGCAATCATCACCCGAGTGACAGCTGTGGAAGAGAAAGTGAACCGCATGGATGCATTGAGGGAGAGAGTTGCCAACAACGACACTAACCTCAGTGCCCACTCATCAACTCTCGCTTCAATCAACTCCACAATGGATTCACGCTCGGCTGCAGTGGATACACGCTTGGCTGCAGTGGATTCACGCTCGGCTGCAGTGGACTCACGCATTGCTGCGCTAGAATCACGTATCTCCAGACAGTCGTCTGGTGCCAGTACTCACCGTCTGACGGCGACTACCTCACACAGCTGTGACTCTATTCCCCAGTCCTCTCCATCACCACGCAGTGCATCTTCTGCAACACCACCGATGATGTCATCCGGCGCTTCCTCAGCTCAAACACCGGTTAGACTTAGAGTGCCCAGACAAGGGTCAGCCTCAGATCAGACTACCCTGCCCAGAAACACGTTGTCACCTTCACCATTAACAGCATCATCAGCAGCGGCAGCAGTAGTAGCTGCATCTGCACCACGGCAGGTTGGTCTACTTTTGAAAGGCTTACTTTTACAAGTACCAGTTTATGCGACGGTGTATTAAATTTTTCCTACAGTCTGTTGCCCTGCATGACTGGGTGTATAGTGGTACGTGTATGACGTCATCATGCATTAGTTGATTATAGTTTACATACACACAACACTGGTGTCTGTTCAAGTCAGAGTTTCACTATGCAGGGCAAAACCATGAGTATATATGACTAGTTATGCTACAAATGATATTAGTTTAGTCCTTTCCTTCGTTCGTTTTGCTGCCGACTCCATTGTTGTTGCCTCATGTTGTGGTCATGGTAACGTTTGAAACTGCTTTGTCATAGACCTTCCGGAGGATTGATAGCGCTGCCAATTCTGATCAATTTTTGTAGGGTTGTATAGTCAAAAATGTGTTCCCTCACCTTAGGGTGATGTATATCCCATCATCTACTCCTTATACGAAACATGAGGCCAATGAAAATTTGAAATCGAAGTATGAAGTGTATGACCACCCAGCCAGGTTTGACATCACTACTTTCTCCCTCTATTGTCCTAGTGTTGATTGGTGTTGTTCTTACTGCTCTCCTGTATTGCAGCGTGATTACACACAGATCTGCAAATCAAGGTATTCATTTGGTAGCTGCGGCAGTGGGAGAGATCAGTTTGACGGCCCTTGGGGACTAGCAACCAACAAAGCTGGTGACCTGATCATCTGTGACGTCGATAACCACAGAATAAAGGTAATGGAACTCACAGTACATTGCTATCCGGCAACTTCGGTGTGTATATAAATGTCACTCTGATGGATGACCTGCTCGGAAGGGTCTGTGTGTGCATTAGTAGAATTGAAAAATAAGGATCCCAATTGGTCAAATTGAAGATGCTCAAGACTGTCTGAAACAGTAGTAGACAATCCCTTGGATGAATTCTTCAACATTCTAAATTTTACTTAATTGCACCATCCAGTTTACCTGTACACCCAGTGAACACAAGAGCTGAGAAGTTGATATAAGCAGAATGTCATTTCTCTTCAGAAGTGATCAGTTTTTTCTAAACTATCAAACTGGAGAAAGGTGATTATTGTAAATCACAAAAGACTTTGAATACCTGTGACATCCCACACCTAAATGTTTTCTTGGCCGAGCCATTCCAATTGCACATCACCACCGCAACGAGGACATTTCCATTGTGATATTGATATCTCAGACCCTGAAGGCAGCTGCTTTGCTCCAACAGAGCCCATCAGTGGTGGTTGGTAATAGTGGATGATCCGGGTGAAGAGATAATGTTATAATAGGGTAGAACAGTCGCAAATGTGCGCTTTCTACATCGAAGTGTGGCATGCCATAGGACACTGAGGCTATAGGTGATAACAGATAGTGCAAGTGTGCGTTACTGGGACATGCTTTCAGGTCGTCTGCAGTACTAGAATTGGTGCAAAATCAACAAACAAAGAGAGGTGCTACTAGTAGCCAATAGCCACTCATACATACGAGTGCTGAATGTCCAAGCACTGCACGCTTGTATTGTCACATCTGTTAAAACTGTCCGTTATCACCTAACCCCTTTTTGCTAGGGCATGCCACACTAGAGAGGAAGTGTGAAATTGTGAAATTCTCCCGGGCCCCTATACAACATCTGTTGTGATCTCGAACTCATCAGTCACTGAACTGATTGTATTGTAAAGAAGACGCCAAATATAACTGGAGTATTTGATACTAGAGCCAGCAGATGGACGGTTTCTGCAATGAGCCAGAATTGCTAGAGAGAGCCTGAGTGAGAGGGCTAAAACGGGTAAAGAGGAGTACAGTTTGAGGACTACATTGCCCCTCACTCGGCTGGATTCGTAATCAAGCCGCTTCTGACACCATGTTGTGATCTTGAACTCGTCAGTCACTGAACTGATTTTATTGTAAAGAAAACACAAACTTATAGAGTGTGAAGAAGAGTATAGCGAGAGAGAGAGTGGTGGAAGAAGAGCTGGGGTCACAAAGGGTTATTTGGAAAGGATTGGGAGAACTTCAAATTGCTCAGTGGTTAGAGCATTGCTCATGACAGCAGGGTCCCAGGTTCGAGTCCTGGTGGGTCTGGCGTTTTTTTCTCTTTTCAGGCAGTTCACTTCCCCGACTGATCATTATTATTATTATTATTATTATTATTATTTTTCCCGTTTGTCTCTTTCCCTCAAACTAGTGAAGATTATTATTATTATTTTTATCATTTATTATTATTTTACTAGGGCAGTCCCCACAGACCTATGGTCTTCTTACAGGGTGCCCTAGTCACGTGAAGATAGCGGAGCGAAATGCAGCAGGTAGGGATATGGTGCGAATCGCGGCAGGGAGCGAGTTCCATCGGTCAGCTCCAAAATAAGATACAGAGTGATAGCCAAAATACAATCTGGCATTGGGCTGTACCAGGCCGAGCGATTCCTGAGAACGGGTAATTCTAGCAGTGCGGGATGATGAGACAGCACGAGGAGTGAAAAGTCGTCAAAGTAGGGGACTAGCACGAGCATTTATGCATCTATGTAGAAACACATAGAGGTTGGCAGCATAGCGAATATTTAACGGTGTTAGGTGCTGTCTAGCTAAGGCAGTGCGGATCGCCCGATTCGCGATGCTAATACGAGCGTTATAGGTGGTCTGTCACGGGCAGTGCACGTACGCATTGCTCGCGTACTCCAGGGTAGATTGGACAAATGCAAGATAGAAAGTTTGCTTGGCTCTAGCACTGAGAAGGTGACGGCAACGGCGAACTGCATTGACCTTGGCATTAACTTTACTTCTAATGTTACTTACTTGCTGTTGAAACGACAGATGCTCATCTATGATGATGCCCAGGTACTTGGCTTGCTGCGATTGCTGTATACGGCTGTTGCAAAACTGTAGGGCACAGTCTGCATGTACATTGGGTTTCCGTAGCAGCAGGAATTGCGTCTTGAATGGGTTCAGCTGTAGTCCACGGGCCTCCAGAAAGCTGCTCACACGGGTCAGATCATGTTCCAAGGTCTGTGAGGCAGTGGAAGGGGACGGGTCGGCAGCGTAGATGTTGGTGTCATCTGCATACAGGAGGCAGAGGGATGACTGTAGGCAGGCTGGTAGGCGCCTGGTGTACACCGTGAACAGTGCCGGTCCCAGCACAGAGCCCCGAGGGACACCGCGATTGGCCGTGTACGGGGTTCCAGGTGGTTGACGGAGGAATTTCACTTGCTGTGGTCGGCTGGACAGATAGCTGGAGAGCCATTGCAGAACAGTGCCTCCTACTCCACAGCGCTGCAGCTCCAGAAGGAGCTCACCATGCAGGACACAGTCAAAGGCCTTGCTGAGGTCGAGGAATGCTACAACCACGTTGCCAGAGTCCAGAGACTGCTGCCAACTGTCAATGCATAGCGCCAGTGCGTCACCGCATGAATGACAGGAGCGATAGGCGAACTGTTCGTCAGGTATAACGTCACCTGCAGAGACCATGAACTGCCGGAACTGGTCGTAGACGATTCTTTCTAGGACTTTGGAAACGATGGGAGGAAGGGAGATTGGTCTATAGTTTGTGGGAGCGTGTTTATCACCTTTCTTGAAAACTGGACAGATTTGGGCAAGCTTGTATTGTTCGGGGAATACGCCAGTGGCTAGGGAGTTGTTATAGATTTCCGCCAAGGATGCAGCTAGATACTTGGAGGAGGCACGCAGAAGTGAAGCAGGAATGTCGTCAGAGCCGGTTGCTTTCCATTCGTCTAGCTTGCATAACCGTCGTTCCACGTCAGTCGGGGACACTGGCCGAAATGTAGTGAATCCAGTTGCTTTGCTGGGGCCTAGGGGTAACTGTGACCCAGTGTTCAGTGTAGGATCGCTAACTTGAGCCGCAAACACTGCACTTACGGCCGGAACGTCTACAAGTAGAGTCGTCGGTTGTTGCTTCCTAACTAAGAGGTGGTTCAGAACCTGGCACTGAGCTCGAGGGTTGAACCGACTCAAGATATCTCAACTAAATTGTCCTGGCTGTGGTGGTGATGTGCAAGTGGAATGGGGCGGCCGACAGCGCTTTGGGTGTGTATGTGTGACTGACATTTTTGGACGAGCTTTTCGCTAGATTCACACTATAGAACTGCAACCAAATGTTTACTACATGTATGTTTGGATCTGGGCTATGTATGGGTGCATGGTTGTGTTAACATTTGTAAATTGCATTCCTTTTTGTCAATACACTTAGATACATGGGGTTGATGGCCAGTTCAAGCAGACGACTGGTCGGATGGGTACAAGCTGTGGAGAGTTCAACTACCCAGCAGCTGTGCATGTAACAGATGATGAACGAGTGATCATTGCTGATTCTGGCAACAACCGACTACAGGTATGGTCTTGGTGTTCCAATCATGTTGTAAGGATTACATGTAAACAGTAGCCTCTTTTACGTGCAAAATTGATCAACAATGCAGTAAAGCCAGCTGCTCAGAAAAACTTCAAAAAGGCCCAGAGAAACAAAAGAGAAAACCCGCACACGGTGGGGGGCAGTCCGTAAATTCATGTATTTACTTAGAGACATCTAGTAGGCGTTTCTTTCTTGACCCACCCACCCCCAGCAAGCCCCCACCCCCAGCAAGGCCCCACCCCCAGCAAGGCCCCCCCAAAATGCAGATAAAAAAATTATCGTGTCCGTTCCCGAAGGGAACTCACGTCGGCCGCTAACACCCAGTAATACCACTCGAAATAAACACCATGCAGCATTGCTATGAACACATATACAGTACAGTCGACTCCACTCATAACGAACTCACATATAGCGAATTTCGTGACATAGCGAACCCTTGTCCATGTCCCTGTTTGAACCCATACAAAATTGACGCTTTATAGCGAACAGTTTTCGTTTATAACGAACCAAATCTTGTAGGGCCGCATGTACATGTACATGTAAAGCAAGTGCACCTGAGTCATACTGTCATGGGCTACATCATAGTACATGTGCACCTGAACCTGAAACCAGGCTCAAGAATCCTGTTTCACACCTACAAGTCTGCTGGTAGCTAGCTGTCACTGCATGCAAGCGCATGTTTCTGGGAGTACAGCGTATGGCTGTGTATGTGTCCCTGTCTACCATGGTCTACTCTGCCGTGACGGGTGTAGTGCAGTGTAGTGCATCTCAACACCTACCTGTACTAGCTGTAGCAGTGCTACATCATGTGCATATACACACGCGGTATGGTATGCATGCACTCCGAAATGTATTTTTTAGAAACGCCTTGCAGGCGAACCCACCACAAACGCCTGTTAGACGTCTCTAAGTAAATACATGTGTTTACAGACGACCCCTGAGTAATCAACAACATACAATTACACATACATGGAAAATTTACACAAACTATGTTGTCATTGGATACCCACATTATAACCCATACAAAAGTAAATACCTCTTTGTAATACAATTTTATTGAAATGGTTTTCTTGCTGCAATGATGAGCACTTACTAACTAATGGCTCATGTTGCGAGCAAAACCTGTATTTGTTGGGCAGCACCACTGTTATTTCACACAAACTCTCTCCTCTTCATACATTGGTCCACACATGTTAACACCCAAACACACACTTACACTAACATACACTCACACACGCTCAACCACCCACCCACAGAATACGCACTCAAAAACCTGTGCACATACCTGCATACATCCATTCTCTCTCAAGTGTACACAGAACCACACACACTGCCAACTTATGACATTTCGTGGCCAAAGGTGATGAAAAGCTTATAGAGCAGATAACAGGTAGAAACCAGGATTGAGCTACATTGCAAGGAGATAGAATGTGTCGCGCCTCCAGACATGTGTGGCAAGCGAGATAGCGGAGTTTGAAGAAGAATCATCAACAGAACAATGAAGCAGACTATCGCCATTGTGGGGAGAAGCCCAATTCATGACCGTCGTAAAGCACCGCATTCTGCCATTAGCCGTCTCAGACCGACAGATTATGGGGATGTCCCTAGCCGAAGTTTGAGGTCATGAGCAGCTGCATCCCATCACCTGTTTTTTTTTACTTGGAGCACATCCAAACAAGTACATGTATTGGGCAGCTGTCCAAACAGGAGTTGATTGGAAATCTGGGAGGTTTGGCATTCTGGCAAGGTGACCTAGCCCCTCAGGGCAATGCTGGCCAAAACATGTTGAAATGCCTGGTTTCAAGGTCTGCTTTCAGCGGAGTCCAGCACTCAGTACTATACACTAGGATGGAGGATATACAGGAAAAGTTTAGATGTCATTTGGTGCACAGGGACAGGTTTTGTGGACAAAAACACATCACAGTTCACAAAATGTATTGTGTGCTTCAACATTGCGCCGGCACAATTCTCTTTTAACGAGTAAACCGGTGTAGCAACAGAACCAAGGTAGAGAGGAATAGGGGCAAATCCTCTGTTGCCTTCCCTTTCACAAAAACAATGTTACCGATGTCAGATGGTGTGATGTTCCTATCAGCCACAAGGAATTTTTTATCTTATCGACATTGATATTTAGAGGGCCCAGTTAGAGCCAAAAAGACACATCCGGCAACGCACAGACCCCTCCCCCCCCCCACAAAAACACACCTAAACACACATGCACACACACACACACACACACACACACACACACACACCATTGACCATTTGACGCCCATCGCCAGAGGCGATGATAGCGATGCTACAGCAGAAGCCATAGCAGCTTGTGCTGGGGGGGGGGGGGGGCACACACACACACACATACACACACATGCGCGCATGCACACACACACCAGGGTCGGATCCAGGATTTTTCCAATACACTCATTGCCGAAGTTGTGTTGCCATGGTGCAAAAATGGCGTTGGATGGCTACGCCTGAGCGCTCGCGCTGTCATCGCAGCCCACGACACGTCTTCCTGCTGTGCTTTCTTGACAAATTATTTTGTTTCGCTTTGTCCTTGTTGCTGGAGGCTTTGATTCTTTGAGATACTGTAGAGCGATTTGGAGTTGTTCAGCCGAGAGTAGTCGTGAGAAATGGAGAAAGAATGTGAGAGAACCTGGACTGCGGATCAAGTCGCTCTGTTCCAGCGGAGGCGAGCAGAGGGTTACGATCTCAGTGCCCAGGCACGTCGCTCCTGATTATTTCAAGGGGCTCGATGTGCAAGTGGCACTCGAAACCAGTGCTGCGCAGAGTGCCCATGTTCCTGCCAGTGTCGCTGCTTCAGCCGGGCTGGCGCTGGTGTCTCCAGTGCAAGCAGTATACCTAGTAGCTGAAACCACTCCTGAACCTGCTGTAAAACCCGCCGCTCAGGGCAAGTGCAAACAGCAGCTGATGCTGCTACTGAAAGGGCCACATATTCACTTCTGTCCAGCTCTGTCCTGCGCGCTCCCACCTCTTGTGGGGATCTCATGCGCTTACGCATGCAAGGGCTGCGCCAACTTTGCAAAGACAGTATTCCCTACCAAGGGCGTGTATCCAGACGTGATCTTTACCTTCTCATCTGTGAACATCTCCACTTGAGTACTGCTGGCGAAGGGGTTCCAGACGAGGAGGCAGACAAGCCTGCATTACCAAAGCCAGTAATGGCAGCGTACAAGAAGCTACCAAGCTTTTCACACATAACATCTGGCTGGTCTCTATCTCGCCTAACTAAAATCCCTTTCTTCATTACTGAGGCTGTCAAGCACTATCTGTTAAATTCCCCGGGAAAAGATTATGACAAGGAGAGCTTGCAGTGCTACAAGCAACTTCGTGAGTACCAATTATTTGATGAGCACCACCTTCACCATTTGGAGGGAAACCTGTTTGCAGGTGGAACAAACTTTTGTTTCGTCCATGCGAAATGCTGGCCATCACAAGATACATCAAAGCAAGCCTACACGTGTATCGTCTGCATCAGCAGGGACGATCCAGTGTGCTAAGGTGGATACTGCCAGTGCATTTCCGGATAAGGAGAGTGCTGTTCACATGTCGCGGCTTTGCTGTTTGCGCAGGATGATTTTTGCAGC
>NC_088647.1:28917469-28922469 GCF_964019385.1 Sycon ciliatum
CACATGTGTGATGAGCCTCTAAGTGGAATAATGTCCCGAAGTCCATCCAGAGTTAGTCGATTTAAGTATAAGTTATCTGCCGTTGGATGGATCGATAGCCAATCCATCATCTCAAGATGCCTTTGTATCCCTTGCCCTTTAGGCTTTGGAAATGAGCATGTAAAAGGACAAGCGCATTGGTATGCAGGTTGGGAGCATTGGTGTGACGTTGGTGGGTGGCGCCGTTTGAGTGTGGGTGGGCGGGTCCATTTGGCTTGTGTTTGTGTGTGGGGGCTTGAGGGTGTGTACACAATTGTGTGTGTGCATGTGTGTGCGCGCGCGTGTGTGTGTGTGTGTGTGTGTGTGTGTGTGTGTGTGTGTGTGTGTGTGGTATAGTGTGTGTGTGTATGTGCAAGCATTTATGTGTGTGTGTGTGTGTGTGTGTGTGTGTGTGTGTGTGTGTGTGTGTGTGTGTGTGTGTGTGTGTGTGTGTGCGTGTTGGTGGGGTGATCCCGACACCATCCGCACGAAGGTGGAGCACGGCCGCCTTGAATGGCTCGGGCATGTTGCTCGGATGGAGGACCACCCGCTGCCGAAGCAAGTTCTCTTTGGCATGCTTCCGTCGCGTCGCCCAGCTCATGGCCCCCGTCGGCGCTGGAAGGATTGTATCATGTCTGACCTTCGTTCTCCCGGCCTCGAGGGGAATGGCGAGCTGAATGCGAGTCGCGTTCCACCTGGCGCTCGGCGTACTCAGCACCGGTAGATGCCCAGCATCCCCCTCCCGTCACCTGCTACACCTGCGACCGACAGTTTGCACGCCCCAGTGATGGCGCACGCCACAAGTGTAAGGTTGAGCGTGCGAAGCCGGTTACGGAGCAGAAAGGTGCATGCCAGTGTAGAGAGTGTGGCCATTGGCTGAAGTCCCGTGGAGGTCTGGCAAGGCACAAGTGTGCTTACCCCCAGTCAGCAGTCGGTGCGCCCCTGCCGCTGCCTGCTTCTCCGCTGGGCTGCGTCGCTCACTGCCAGGCTTGTGACCGCTGCTTTGCGTCTACACGTGGCCGCGCCCGTCATCGCCGCTCACGGAATTGTAGTCGTCCGACCGTTCAGGACCGTCAGGGTTTCGCATGTGTTTGCGCCTGCTCCCGCCGATTTCGCTTACTGCATCACCTGGATTGTCACAGGGCTGTGTGCTCCTCCTCTCTCTCAGCTGCCCCTCCGGGGCCGACGTAACCTTCATGGCAGTGACTCAACAGGACAGGACAGGACAGGCGTGTTGTGTTATGTATGTGCAAGCATGTGTGTTTGTGTGTGCGTGAGTAGGTGTGTGTGTGTATGTGTGTGTGTGTGTGCATGTGTGTGTGCGTGAGCATGTGTATGTATGAATATGCGTGTGGGTTCCATTGGGATAACGGTACATCACTACATGTTTGTGTTTTAGAAAGTCTTCATAAAGCTCTGTCACAGCCCAACCACCAAATCTAGTTGTAAGTTGTGTGCAAATGAATTACATATCTCACAGGTTTACACACACACACTTGAGAGGAATCAAAAGCGTTTCTGCTGTAACTCTGAGTTTCACGGTTTAATCGATCATCAGACAACAACTCACAGGTGTATATTCTTCTATGTACACTGGTACTGTACAGGTTGTGCCATGCAGTGGTGAGACAGGATATGCATTTGGAACGAGAGGTAGTGGTCAAGGCCAATTTCAAGATCCAAGCGGCATCGCAGTGTACCTCAACAGGTTGTTTATTGCTGATAGTGGCAACGATCGCATCCAGGTATTTTATCATGTTCAGCTGGCAACAACAGCAACAATCACACCGAAGACGACAACATTCGCAATGACAACGACGGCAACAACGATGATGACAACAGAGACGACGGCGACTGCAACAACAACAACAACAACAACAACAACAACAACGACAACGACAACGACAACGACAGCGACAGCGACAGCGACAGCGACAGCGACAGCGACAGCGACAGCGACAGCGACAGCGACAGCGACAGCGACAGCGACAGCGACAACGACAACGACAACGACAACAACAACTACTACTACTACTACTACTACTACGTAATCTACTACAGCAGCAGCAGCAATGGAAGCAGTAGCAAGTTCAGCTTTATAATTATCATTGGGACAGGTATTTGTAGGTGGTTGTTCCAAACTTTGGTGCTTACACTTCATTCTGATTGACTTGACACTTGACTGATTCATGACTGCCGCCTAGAGACCATGATCAGCAAGTGGAATGTTTGACTCAGAAAATCTGCAAAAATCGCCACCCTCTGCTATATGCAGTGTTCCGGGGAATTCCCCCTGTATCAGCTGAGCTTCAGAACGTTACTGTAATCTGTGCTCTGAGAGCACTGCAAAATGTGTTGCTCTCTGGCAAGAGCCGAGATCCAAAGTTTGGAGTAGCCACCTTCTTCAATTATATCCACTGAAATTGCAATATCTACATGTAGATCTGGAACTATATTGTTTCTTTTTTGCATGTCTAGTGTGCATAAGACTTTACTGGTATTGACAACCCATCTATCGGAATATACACTAGACAGGGTCGGGCAGGAAAATACTCATCCAATCAGAAATGAATGTGTACGTCATGCAAGTGCTTGTTGGCCATGTTCGCCTGTTACTTGTCCTTTTCAGTGTAAGAGTGTATAGGCTGATGTGAAGTTAGACTCTTAAACATCATGTCTATACATCATGTCACAAACCAAACAGTGTCTGTGCTACAATAAATACATACAGAGTAATCAAATGTTGGTGCCAGGTCCATGTTTCACCTCAGGTTTTGAGTTTTTACAGTTGCACACCAGTAACCTTATCATCACTACAATAATGATGGTAGCTATGCACTGTGTGTTGGAGTATTATTCTTACACTCCTGTTATATCTATACTCTTGCTGTCACCACAGTGGTGTGTGTGAATGTTCAATTTTTTTTATTCCTGCAAAAGGTGATGACCGTCGATGGAGAGTATATCACTTCATTCGGTTCTCGGGGCAGCGCTTTCGGGGTTTTCACTTCGTTCGGGTCAAAGGGCAGCGCTTTTGGTCAGCTGCGCAGACCGTTTGATGTCACTACAGATACCTACGGCAATGTTCTAGTCGTAGATCGAGGCAATGGACGTGTTATGGTAAGGGAGAGCTTGTTGTCGTGTTCTTCTTTCTAAATACCTACAGGCAGAGAGTAGTACCCAGTACATATACAACAGTGGAGCATGGTCAGTTTGTTGCTAGTCTGTGATTCATGGTCAGTACAATCATCAGACAACACTGATATGAACACAGAAAGTGATGTACATTGCATGCACAGAGTACAAGTAAAGCAAGAGTACATTAGCTCTTACAGTTCAAAAAACAAGGGTACATTCTACTCTTACACTACTTTCTTGTATAAAAGTGTGTCTCACATGCAAGCTTGCAATGAATACTAGTACTAGCATGATTTGCAAAATGGTACCTCTGGCACATATGCTTTAGGGTTTACCTAGTGTCCATGCATACTCAGACTGTGTGGAGTGCTGAATGTCTGGAGAACAGAGCAAGGAATACAGTGGACACACATCAATGCTACGACCAAGTCTTGGATGTACTGTAGCTGTGTTCTTACTGTATGCTTGGCTTGCATGTTAACATTTAGAGAAATGCCTAATTTGATATACGTGCCATGTTGTGGTGGATTCTGTTTACGCCGATGTAAAAGGCCGTTGTTTGAGGTAACGTTACTGAATCCCTGACCGAAATTGTCTCCATGTTGCTGGTTTGACGCATATTCATCTTTCAATGAATGTAAACATACTTCAGAAGTAGCAAAGTGGTTTACACACCTAGCAGTAATACATCCAAAGAGAATCCGGTGTGCCTTATACTACGATGATCAAATCAACAGTAGTAAATGAGAAAGATGTTTCTATTTGGTGCCAAACAATTCAAATTGTTCAGATAGGGCTTTTTATTCCAGTGCGGCTAATACTCCAGTGCGGCTTATACTCTAGTGTGGCCTCTACTCCAGTGTGGCTTATGCTCCAGTGCGAAGTATACTCCAGTGTGGCTTATACTCCAGTGTGGCTTGTACTCCATTGTGGCTTATACTCCATTGTGGCTTATACTCCAGTGTGGCTTGTACTCCTCTGTGGATTATACCCCAGTGTGGCTTATACTCCAGTGTGGCTTATATTCCAGTGTGGCTTAACCATGCTAACTCATACCTTCCATGATACCATCATCCATACATGAATTGCGCATCATTCATGGACCCGCCATACATCATCCATATACTGTATAGCAGGAAAGTTTCAGACGGAATTCATTTTCGTACGATTTCGTACACGGCTTCTTTTGTACTAAAATTAATTCCGCACTAAAGTTTGTTCCTGTGAAGTTATGTACACTATACATTGTGAACACGTGCATTTAGCATGCAGCACTGTACGAAAATAAAATCCGTTCGAAAGGAAAGGTCGAAATTCAGCTTTGTCCGAAAATATTTCCGTCCGAAAATTTCCTGCTATGCAGTAACATTCATACATCATCCATACATCATCCATACATCAACCATACATCATCCATACATCATCCATGCATCAACAATCTATAATACGTGTTATTCCTGTACGCTCACCAGTGGTGTCCATGTTCTCTGCAGGTATACGCCGCAGAAACACACACACCGCTGGCTGAGTTTGGAAAAGGAGAGCTGGACCGGCCGACGGGTGTCTGCGTGACAAGTGAGGGCTTAGTAGCTGTTTCCTGTTATGGAAACCACAAGATTTTTGTGTTTTGAAGATTTCTTGTTAGACACCTGTCATCAGTCACCTGCTCACACTTTTGTATGCATCATAACATAAATGACCATAGCGTGACACAAACTGTTCTTGTATCCGATCCTACTCCCCTCCCCTCCCCCCCCCCCCCTCCCCCCACCCCCAACACACGCACACACATAACCACAACCCCTTAGTTGTACATCCTTGATAATTTTCAGTTGTCTTTTCTT
>NC_088647.1:28927469-29017469 GCF_964019385.1 Sycon ciliatum
TAGTCTTCGGGGTGCTGAGTCGAATGGTCTTGGTCCGAGAAAGCTGAGACGCTCCCTTCCTACTTGAATCCCAATCGAACTCGCGCACTTCCACCGAAACTGGGTGACTGCGCCCTACTACATGGGGATTTGTATGCAAAATCTCACTAAAAGCGCCATTTCGTTCTTATAAAAGCACGGATGACCGCGATTGGTCCATATGTTGTAGTCTTTTGGACGCTGAGTCGACTGATTTTGGTCCGAAAAGGCTGCGATGCAGGGTTCCTCCTTTATTCCCAATCGAACATGGTTGAACAAGCGGTCACGTGCTCCTGGGTGCCCAAATCACCTGGTCACCACGCCAGCAGGCGACAACTTTCACACCAAGGTTCAACTCGAGTGACAGGACTGCACCCAAAAAAGGTCAAACAGGCTAGTAAGTTGTACCCTGCAGGCACGGTGACTAGGTGACTGGCGTACGCAGGAGCACGTGACCGCTTATTCAACCATGTTCGATTGGGAATAAAGGAGGAACGCTGCATCGCAGCCTTTTCGGACCAAAACCAGTGGACTCAGCGTCCAAAAGACTACAACATATGGGCCAATCGCGGTCATCCGTGCTTTTATAAGAACGAAATGGCGCTTTTAGTGACATTTTGAATAAGAGTTGGTGGACAAGCCGTTGATTATTCACTCTCATTGTAATATCAAAAAGTATTCTTTCTAGACCAAAGAGTGGTATATTTGATAACATTTAATAACGATAGAAATTTTTACGATACTTCTCCAGACGTTTCGTTGTTCTGAACAACATCGTCAGTGGATAAAGAAAGACATTTTGAATACAAATCCCCATCTAGTAGGGCGCAGTCACCCAGTTTCGGTGGAAGTGCCCGAGTTCGATTGGGGTTCAAGTAGGAAGGGAGCGTCTCAGCTTCCTCGGACCACGACCATTCGACTCCGCACCCCGAAGACTACAACTGGTGAAATTTTAATTTTTGCCTCAACTTCCCCTTTAAGTGATGTCTTTGTGTTTTCCCGTCGTCGGAGTATCCGTTTCTGCGTCGGCTTGAACGTGGCAGGGTGCGACTTGTTAGTCCACCTGCTAAACCTACAATTGTAGGTGTGAGCGATGGCGTTACTGCGCCGTTACTCGGTGATACAAACAAATCTCGACCGGTCACACTTTCACACACGCAAACATACCACACACACATACACAGACATGCACAAACAAACATACACAAACACACACGCATACATGTACATGTCCATGTTCACATACATGTACACGCACGGGCGCATGGACGCCCACCTTGACGCTCAACCCTGATCATCTTACCACGGAAGATGATACTAAATACAGTGCCTCACACAAGCCACCAAGGAAGTCAGTTCGAGTGGGGTCTCACGTCACACACACACACACACACACACACACACAAACACACACACACACACAAACACACACACACACACAAACACACACACGCACGCGCGCACACACACACACACACAAACACACGCACGAACGCCCATAAGCATACACGCATTCATATCTTGTGTGCGCGCAATCTCTCATTGTAAGAACATATTCATGCTGCAGATGCTTGATACACAGTCATATACATGACTGTACAATGTATAGATATGAGATGTGCCAGACTTACCGTCAACGCGCTAGGGCACATCCATCTTATCAGCACATTTGTTGCCGACATTTGTAGCGTGCCAATTGAGAATTGAGGAAACGCACACGGTTGCTGAGTTCTTGGTTGAAACAAGTACAATGTGCACGCATTATTTGAAGTGGATAAAACCGTTACTTAGTCTTATGTCTTCATGTTCATGCTCCCAGACCAGGGCATGTACTGTAGATCTCCATGTTCATGCTCCCAGACCAGGGCATGTACTGTAGATCTCCATGTTCATGCTCCCAGACCAGGGCATGTACTGTAGATCTACATGTTCATGCTCCCAGACCAGGGCATGTACTGTAGATCTACATGTTCATGCTCCCAGGCCAGGGCATGTACTGTAGATCTACATGTTCATGATCCGAGGCCAGGGCATGTACTGTAGATCTACATATTCATGCTCCCAGACCAGGGCATGTACTGTAGATCTACATGTTCATGCTCCCAGACCAGGGCATGTACTGTAGATCTTCATGTTCATGCTCCCAGACCAGGGCATGTACTGTAGATCTGCATGTTCATGCTCCCAGGCCAGGGCATGTACTGTAGATCTACATGTTCATGATCCGAGGCCAGGGCATGTACTGTAGATCTACATATTCATGCTCCCAGACCAGGGCATGTACTGTAGATCTACATGTTCATGCTCCCAGGCCAGGGCATGTACTGTAGATCTTCATGTTCATGCTCCCAGGCCAGGGCATGTACTGTAGATCTACATGTTCATGCTCCCAGACCAGGGCATGTACTGTAAATCTACATGTTCATGCTCCCAGGCCAGGGCATGTACTGTAGATCTACATGTTCATGCTCCCAGACCAGGGCATGTACTGTAAATCTACATGTTCATGCTCCCAGGCCAGGGCATGTACTGTTGATCTACATGTTCATGATCCCAGACCAGGGCATGTGCTGTAGATCTGCATGTTCATGCTCCCAGACCAGGGCATGTACTGTAGATCTACATGTTCATGCTCCCAGGCCAGGGCATGTACTGTAGATCTACATGTTCATGCTCCCAGGCCAGGGCATGTGCTGTAGATCTACATGTTCATGCTCCCAGACCAGGGCATGTACTGTTGATCTACATGTTCATGCTCCCAGACCAGGGCATGAACTGTAGATCTAGATGTTCATGCTCCCAGACCAGGGCATGTACTGTTGATCTACATGTTCATGCTCCCAGACCAGGGCATGTACTGTAAATCTACATGTTCATGCTCCCAGACCAGGGCATGTACTGTAGATCCACATGTTCATGCTCCCAGGCCAGGGCATGTACTGTAAATCTACATGTTCATGCTCCCAGGCCAGGGCATGTACTGTAGATCTACATGTTCATGCTCCCAGGCCAGGGCATGTGCTGTAGATCTACATGTTCATGCTCCCAGACCAGGGCATGTACTGTAGATCTACATGTTCATGCTCCCAGACCAGGGCATGTACTGTAGATCCACATGTTCATGCTCCCAGGCCAGGGCATGTACTGTTGATCTACATGTTCATGCTCCCAGGCCAGGGCATGTACTGTAGATCTACATGTTCATGCTCCCAGGCCAGGGCATGTACTGTAAATCTACATGTTCATGCTCCCAGGCCAGGGCATGTACTGTAGATCTACATGTTCATGCTCCCAGGCCGGGGCATGTACTGTAGATCTACATGACTTGTACAATAATTGTGAGCCACTGTACATGTACATGTACATGTACAGTGACTACATTGTGTGTCTTGAACATCCCCAAACAGACCCCTGTGAAGTGATGTGCACTTTTTTGCTCTGTTACGTCCGGGTCAACACCATTTTGCAAATCATAATTGTAGGTTCCCAACACGAGTTGTGCGTGTCATGTGTTATCACTACTGGACAGTTCGTGCATATCACATAAAATGCTAGCTGTTTTAACCGGGATTGGAGTTAGATTTCATGCGGTGTGTACCGTCGTGTTTTGCCAGGCATTTCACGACAGTGGGGAAGTGGTGAGACGCCAAACTAGTCGCTGCACAAGGAAAATGTAACGGAAGGTCTTCTCTCTCGGTTTGATGCCGATGCCTGCCTCAGGCGATGGACTTAACACCAAAGTCATCAAGCTGGAGTCTTTCCTGGCATCGATTAGTCCTAAATTGCCTGAAGCCTCAGGGAAGTTGGGGACGGTGACACCAGCGGTGCCTCCTAAGAAACGGAATGCCGGGAGCAGTTTGGTAAAGTAGACATCCATGAGCTTCTCGTTGGGGAAGGCTTCCTGCTCGAATTCCTTAGTCCTTGCATTTTTTGGTCCAGTATCCTTGGGAGGAGGAGACTTTGTGACTCGCATTTTATGTCTCCTGGTCTCTCTGGGTCCTCCATATACAAATGTACAAAGCAGGTCGACTCTATGCTTGTACATACATACATGTAGCTGACCATTCCAGGCGAGCATGGCGAAGCCCTGGAGCTATTCTGCATGCCGTGAATGACATAGTGTGAATCCGATCTGAGGGAGAACTGAACTACACGATAAGAACGTGCGACGGCATGTAGTGGAACGAGCAATGCGTGTACAGAATGATACATGTCCATGTGCACCACACAACACCTGATGCAGCACAGTACAGCACTACTACACTGTATTCTCCACGGGTGTCAGAAGAGTTCGACTCCTCAGGATCACACAATGACATGGATTCTGAATACATGTACTGGTGTTGTCGACAGACACCTAGAGCTTGTAATCGCTGTTATAGTCTACATGAAGAACAACCGGAAGATGTTCATATCGAGCATTTTTAAGTGGTAGGAAACAGTGCTGAAGGACATATGCATCACTAATGATAATAACCGCAACAGAGCTATCATGCACACAACCGGAAACTGCTATATCGCGTACTTGGCCTTCTCGTTTCGACGTGCCCAGATAACCCCACTGGCCTTTTGCGACTTTGGCTGCGTTGTGGCGCGCAGCAAGTGTATGAGGGTCAGTGTGTTTACTAAACTATTGTCTACCTTGGCATTAGCATAATTCATCTGTCAAGCCAGAGCCAGAAATGTTGCTGCTGTCCAAACACTAACTGTCTTGATCTCGCCTCTTGGATTGGCATGAGAAAGCTTAGGCGTCAATTAGCACCTAACGTTGCATGTAGTCCTGTGCCAACACTTAAAAGTACGGGGCGGCTCTTAAAGGGTTAAGAACAATGACACAACACAGTTGATGGCCTGTTTACTAAGCTCGAGGTCTCCATGTACACATAATGTATTTACATCAAATCGAATTCAAGACCCAAATGATCCTTGCCAATAGAAACATCACTATGAACCAGTGAGTAGTAAAATATCGGGTATTGTGCTACTCCCTGATATGAACAGCTTGTGCGAAGTAAACAACAAACGTGCTTTCCTGAAGATAGAACACTTATCACCCGATCATTAGGTCGTTGAATGTCAGCATCACATCAGTCAGTATTATGATAGCTGTTGCACCTTCCCACGGCGGTTCCGGAAAACTCGCCTTCCAGCCGAGTGGCCCGAGTCTCACGCAAACCGTGCAATTTATTATTTATTTGCACCTTCTGACTACACAACATCTTACTTATAACTGTTAGTGTTAGTGTTGCACACAAACTACAGATAACATGTTACATTTTGGTCATTTCCTTTAAAAATAGAACACTTACCAAATACATTTTTGCTATGTCTATTAAAGAGAAAGGCATGGGAGGGTAAGCAGGTTATGCGTGTTCATCATGATGTAGTCGAAGTGCCACAACATGCGCTCTCTGGCCGACCTCATTCAGCACATGAGCCTGCAAAACGACTCGAAGTTAGAGTAGATAATGTATTCCAAGTTACATGTATAATGTAGAATTCCTCTATGCAGCTTTTTCAATCACACAAATCACTTCAATAAAGGGACAGTGAAACCTGTCTAAGACGACCACTCAAGGGACCTTCAAAATGTGGTCTCTGTTACCAGGTGGTCTCCTTATCGAGGGTCATTTGTCTGGAAATAGCATCCTGGTTTCAGTGGTCTTCTTCGACAGGTGGTCGCCCTATCCGAGTGGTCGCCTTGACAGGTTTTACAGTAGAGACATTAAAAAAATGGAGAATGTACATGCCATTATAATAGAACACCTTGAAGTCGTGTTGCTGGCTGGCGTGGCGAGTGGAGTCGCCACAACAGAGTGCATGTGCTGGAGTTGGGACTAAATGCCTGTCGCAGTACAGAGAGTAAAGGCTCAGTGCTGCTGGCCGTGTGTAACTCAAACTTTCTGACTAACTTGATTCGAACATGTAGCTGAGAAACATGCATTCGTTCCGGAAGAAGGAAAGCTGTCAAGAATGCATCAGAGGTTTAAAGGGGAAGTTAAGGCAAAAATTAAAATTTCACCAGTTGTAGTCTTCGGGGTGCTGAGTCGAATGGTCTTGGTCCGAGGAAGCTGAGACGCTTCCTTCCTACTTGAATCCCAATCGAACTCGCGCACTTCCACCGAAACTGGGTGACTGCGCCCTACTAGATGGGGATTTGTATGTAAAATGTCACTAAAAGCGCCATTTCGTTCTTATAAAAGCACGGATGACCGCGATTGGCCCATATGTTGTAGTCTTTTTGACGCTGAGTCGACTGGTTTTGGTCCGAAAAGGCTGCGATGCAGCGTTCCTCCTTTATTCCCAATCGAACATGGTTGAACAAGCGGTCACGTGCTGCTGCGTACGCCAGTCACCTGGTCACCGTGCCTGCAGGGTACAACTTACTAGCCTGTTTGACCTTTTTTGGGTGCAGTCCTGTCACTCGAGTTGAACCTTGGTGTGAAAGTTGTCACCTGCTGGCGTGGTGACCAGGTGATTTGGGCACCCAGGAGCACGTGACCGCTTGTTCAACCACGTTCGATTGGGAATAAAGGAGGAACGCTGCATCGCAGCCTTTTCGGACCAAAACCAGTCGACTCAGCGTCCAAAAGACTACAACATATGGGCCAATCGCGGTCATCCGTGCTTTTATAAGAACGAAATGGCGCTTTTAGTGACATTTTACATACAAATCCCCATCTAGTAGGGCGCAGTCACCCAGTTTCGGTGGAAGTGCGCGAGTTCGATTGGGATTCAAGTAGGAAGGGAGCGTCTCAGCTTTCTCGGACCAAGACCATTCGACTCAGCACCCCGAAGACCACAACTGGTGAAATTTTAATTTTTGCCTTAACTTCCCCTTTAAATCTACAATCACGTGTACAATGTACGTGTACATGTACTTGCACTTCGACCTTAGAAATAATTGAATTCTATTGCAGAACTAGCTGCACTACTATCGTGTTACATGCATTCCTTTCACAGCGGGGTGTGCTGGTTTTTTTTTGTCTTCACACTACATGTCTTGACATTTCTCCAGCAAACTCGACGCTCACCATCACTCTGAAGTCAGGTTTCTTTGATTGGATGTTGTGGTTGTTGTTGGCTGCAGTGTGCAGTGATCACCATCGACTCGTGACGTACATTGTACTGTAGATGTACGTGTGCAAGTATACTTACATGTACACTGTACATACATGTAGTAGTAGTAGTAGTAGTAGATTTTATTATTTTACTAGGGGAGTCCCAACAGGCGTTGCCTTTTTACTGGGAACCCTAGGTGAATTTTTACCATGTTTACATACAGAGTAAGAGACGGGCATGTGGATACCTGTTTAATGCAATTTAGAGTCACAGTGTATTCCAGTGCTGGTGTTATCGCCTCACGTGTCGTGGTTGTAGCACTGCTTTAGCCTACATTTAACATTATAATTGCCCTATTAGCCCCATCCCTCACACAAACAAGTCAACAAAGAGGCATCTTTGGATTGAGGAGTGCTGGTTTGGAAACAACTGGTTTGAAGCTCAAAGTAGAGCTGGTGTTAGCTCAGAGCAGAGCTGCTGTTAGCTCAGAGCAGAGCTGCTGTTAGCTCAAAGTAGAGCTGCTGTTAGCTCAAAGTAGAGCTGCGGTTAGCTCAAAGTAGAGCTGCTGTTAGCTCAAAGTAGAGCTGCGGTTAGCTCAAAGTAGAGCTGCTGTTAGCTCAAAGTAGAGCTGCTGTTAGCTCAAGGTAGAGCTGCTGTTAGCTCAAAGTAGAGCTGCTGTTAGCTCAAAGTAGAGCTGCGGTTAGCTCAAAGTAGAGCTGCGGTTAGCTCAAAGTAGAGCTGCGGTTAGCTCAAAGTAGAGCTGCTGTTAGCTCAAAGTAGAGCTGCTGTTAGCTCAAAGTAGAGCTGCGGTTAGCTCAAAGTAGAGCTGCGGTTAGCTCAAAGTAGAGCTGCTGTTAGCTCAAAGTAGAGCTGCTGTTAGCTCAAAGTAGAGCTGCGGTTAGCTCAAAGTAGAGCTGCTGTTAGCTCAAAGTAGAGCTGCTGTTAGCTCAAAGTAGAGCTGCTGTTAGCTCAACGTAGAGCTGCAATGCTAAATGGATGTAATATAGCGCAAGGCAGAGCCGCAGCAAATAGCTAGATAACACCAGTTGTGAGAGTGGACCCGATTAGTGGGTACGATAATTATGATGGTGTGAATAAGTTGGATAGGGAGGGATGGTGGGAAAAGAAACACTGCTGAAGCACGATCCGTTGTCTGGAAGAGCACAACAGGGCAAGCAAGATTTGTTTTTCTTTTCCGCAAAATGGGCTGGTGCCATTTGTGATTACGCAGCAAAACAAAGCGCATGACGTCAGTCGTGAATGCAGTACAAAGCAATGCAGTGCAGTGTGTGCGCTAGTTCGGATTGTTGCTAACAAGTACTAGCACAGCTAGTACACCATATACATGTACAATGTACATGTAACTTGCGAATAGCACTATTATGTTTTATCGCCTGATGAGTGTTTTTTGAAACACGAAACTCGGAGTTACGAGAAAGCTTTTTGGTGTCTGTTGTTCTGCCTTGTGTAATGAAATTATTTACGTACTTTTCCAGAGTCCAATGCTCACGCCTATTGTTTAGTTACAATGCGTAGCAGCCCTGTTCACAGTCATGGCTTTACTGGTCATGTTCAAAAATGCACTGGCCAACACACCCAGTCATCACAATGTGACATTAGAGAGGTTTTGCAGAGCGAACGTTCGCGCGAATTTTCGTTTGACGTCACGAAAAGCGAAACTTCGTGCGAACGTTCGCAGTTTTGAACGCGAAAGTTGCAGGAAACGCGAAACAAACTTTCGCAGTAATTTTCGCTCTTTGTGGACCGCTGGTCAGCCTGGCCTGGTGCACGGTGATCTTCATGCAAGTATTAGTTGTGCTTTATCTCTACTCTTCAAAGTCTCTTGGCTTGGTCCGCGAGTGCTAGCTTTCATACTTGTGGCAGCCCGTGTTGCTTCATCTCCAGAACCATCTCCGATCTCCTGCTTGCTCGTCTTCTCACTGCTCAGAGTCGGTTACATCAATGATGCCTTTTGAATCTCACGTGTTGATGCACAAGATTACGGCACAAGCCAACCCGACCCGTTTGTCTGTGGGTCTCCGGCCATGGACAACGTAGTCAAAGAGCTCTCGTCTCAGGCCGTGACTCAGGCCTCAGGGTATCTGGTGCGCGTGCCGCCACTCGCAACAAATAAATAATCGGATGGAGACGACTTCTCAAAAACAAGCGAGTGCACACGAACATTTCTTGGAGCGAGATACATGCAAACTTTCGCAGTAATTTTCGCTCTTTGTGGACTGTTCGTGCACGGTGAGCCACCCTCAGTCCTCATGTTTGTGCTTGATCTCTACTCTTGGCTTGGTACGCGGGTGCTAGCTAGGCTATACTTGTGGCGGCCCGTGTTGCTTCTTCTCCGGGACCATCTCCTGCCTGCTCGTCTTCTCACTGCTCAGAGTCGGTTACATCAACGATGCATCGATGCCTCTTTGAATTTCAGGTGTTGATGCGCCAGATTACGGCACAAGCCAACCCGTTTGTGACTGTGGGTCTCCGGCCATAGACAAGGTAGTCAAGGAGCTCTCGTCTCAGGCCGTAACTCTAGGTGCCACCACTCGCAACAACAAAAATAATCGGATGAAGACCACTCACTGTACTTCTCAAACAAGCGAGTGCACGCGAAAATGTCTTGGAGCGAAAAACATGCAAAACACAAATTTCGCGCGAACGTTCGCAATAGTTTTCGCAACCCGGAACGCGAAAATCATTGCGAACGTTCGCTCTGCAAAACCTCTCTATTGCAATTGTGCTGTGTCCTGTGCAATGCATGCGTAAGGACAGCAGTTTCCGCCAAGGGCGACTGCCCACTGCAAGTGAGCATAAGATGGAGGCGAAAAAACTTTTGAAACTACCGCCTTGGCTTGAGTCGCGCAGGGTCCTTCGCGCCACAATTTCATCCGCATGAGGGTGGAAACGCTATACAGTAAAACCTGTAACTAAAGACCACTGTGATTAGCGACCAGCCTGGTACAGTAAAATCTGTGACTAACGACCACTCCTTGGGGCCAGAGAAAGCGGTCTTTATTGGCAGGTGGTCCTTAGTTAGAGGTTTGCACCGCACAACCATTATAATAAATGTGAGACCGTCCGTGCCTGGCGAAGTGGTCTTTAGTACCAGGCTGGTCGCTATTCACGGTGGTCTTTAGTTACAGCTTTTACTGTGCTTCAGACCACTTCGCCAGGCACAGACGGTCTCACATTCATGAACAAGAGTATGGTTGCGCGGTGAAAACCTCTAACTAAGGACTACCTTCCACTAAAGACCGCTTTCTCTGGCCCCAAGGGGTGGTCGTTAGTCACAGGTCTTACCATACATGTACTTATACATGCAGTGACAGGCATATCTTTGCTCTGAGATCACACCCTGCAATTTCGCTACTGGTATAAACCAAGAACACATCCAGGAGCGATCACAGAATACACGATTCACGTTAGGAGAAGTCTAGAAAAAACTCCCCTAGAATAAAGAGGGTCAGAACCGGGTCTAAGATCCACACGGTTCAGGTGGTCTCAACAGACTGGGGCTCTACCAACCGTGGATGGTTGTAGAAAGGTCACTGTTTGCGAACACGGTGTCCTCAACCTTGTTACATGCTGTCAACCAACAGCATGTTTTTTTAAAACGAGGTTCAGAGGGTCAAAAAATGAATTTCTGAGTTTTGAACTTTTTGCTATGGAATCTTGTCTTAGGATATTTGAAGTGCCAGAATTTCAAATTTGAGCGTAATCGGTTGAGTAGAAGTGGAGTTATGAGCTAAAGTATGTCGAGATAAATTTCAAATGTAAAATACTCAAATGTTTACAATTGCCTAATTATTTTTGTGATTTTGGTTTAGTCCAAAATCAAGCGTTTTTGATTCAACTTCGCCAGGTAAGCGACCCTGGCTTCTGTTTTTGTAGTCATGGAGAGCTGCCACGTGCTTCCTTGATCGCGTATGACGTTCTGCAGCGCCACGACGCCACGCGAAGGAAAAAATCTTTGTTTTTTTGTTTGTGATCGTGAAAGTGAACATGGGGAAACGAAAGAGAAGCACCAGCAGCTCTGTAAGTGGCCATAGGAGGAAGAAAAGGAGATACTACGCCCCAAAGCAGTCAAGCTCTGTACCAGTTGTGGAAGAAGGCACCGTTGAAGCGGCGCAGAGCGCTTCCTCTCGGAAGATTTCGTCGAGGCCAAAATGGCTTAGTGATTATGGTCATGGAATTTGAATCTGAGCTTGTGTGCTCGAGTGACAGTGATTCAGACGAGTCGTCCAGTGATAGCTGCCAGGAGTATGATGATGATACATTCTATCCTGATGTTGAGGAGTCTGTCTCTGGCTACAAGATCGTGGATTTACAGTGTCTCCAGGAACTGATGGATCAATTTACTGTCTGTAGGAAGTGCACGAAGGGAGACATGATCATCAGTAACTGTCATGACACTGGACTTGGATCGACCCTGCGACTTCAATGCGCTTTGTGTGGACACAGTGGAAGTACGTCTCTGAGCAAGAAAATTGGCAGGAGCTATGATCTGAATCGACGATCTGTACTGGCGATGCGATGCATTGGACGTGGCCATGGTGGACTCCGAAAGTTTTGCGGCGTAATGAATTTTCCTGCTACTGTAACGGAGAAAGCGTACCGCAGCCACCAGGAAGTTGTCCTTGCTGCAGCCGTAAAGCTAGCTGAAACTGACATGGTTCAATCCGCAGCTGAGTTGCGTGCCATGACAGATTCCACCCACGTCGCAGTGACGTTCGACGGCACTTGGATGCGCAGGGGATATTCGTCTCTGTATGGTGTGTTCGCGTGCATCTCCTTCCAGAGCGGCCGTGTACTGGACATCACAGTGAAGGGTCGATACTGTCACGAATGTAAGATCTGGACTGAGAAGAAGCGAAGTGGTGCAATCACGGAGGAAGCCTTTTCAACCTGGCTGGATAATCACAAGTGCAGCATAAACACAGCGGCATCTGCACCCGGTATGGAGAGTGAAGCTGCGTGCGATATTTGGCAGCGGTCTGTGGGCACACGCGGAGGCCTCATGTACACGTCGTACATCGGAGATGGCGACTCCAAAGGCTATAAGAAGGTGTGCGACCTGGACCCTTATGATGGTGTTGCCATCAGCAAGGAAGAATGCATAGGCCATGTGCAGAAGCGTGTTGGCAATAGGCTCCGGGAACTGAAGCGGCAACACAAGGGCATGAAGCTGAGCGATGGCATCGGTCTCAGTGGAAAGGGCCGTCTCACTGACAGGCAGATGGAGCGTCTCCAGACCAATTATGGCAATGCCGTCAGGAGGAATGTCGGAGACCTGCAAGCAATGGCCAAGGACATCTGGGCTGGGCTCATGCACTGCTGCTCAACAGATGCTACGCCGCAGCATCAATTCTGTCCGGAAGGTCCAGACTCGTGGTGCAAGTGGCAGCAGGCGCAGAGTGGTGCACGCCAAGCTTATGAGCATAAGAACCCTCTCCCAAAGGCTGTGTTAGAAGTCGTGAAGCCCATCTACATGCAGCTGTCCGAACGAAGTCTGCTGGAGCGCTGCCAGATGGGTGCAACGCAGAATGCGAACGAGTCGTTCAACAACGTCATTTGGAGAATGTGTCCGAAGGAAGGCTTCTGCTCCGTCGAAACCGTTCAGCTGGCAAGTAGTTTGGCAGTGCTCAACTTCAACAACGGCGCTATCACCTTGCTCAGTGTGCTGAAAGAGTGTGGATGCATTGATGGCAATCACACGAAGGCAGCGCTTGAGCTAGAAGTCCAATGGCGTGTGAAGAAGTCCCTCCGCAAGTCATCAGCAGTGGAAAAGGAGAGCAGGAAAAGGAGAAGGAGGCAGAGGAAAGGCTGGGAGGAGACCACTATTGAGAAAGAGGGCACTACATATGACAAAAGGTGGTTTCTGAATGGCAACTTCAGGTCAGATATGTGAAAATATTTCAGTAGCACTCCACTATCAGTCCTTTTTATGTAATTTTTAGGTGTATTTTTCACTGATTTTAGGGGTATTATGGGCACTCCGCGCAGTTTTTTAGAAATGCTGTACATATCTTGTATGTAAAAGTATATATTTTCTGGTTCTGTACGGTCCATTCTAGATCCGTTGCCTTCTTAGGACACAAGATCTTCTGTTAGAAACAAAATAATGGACCTTGAACTTCAGTCAAGTTATCTTGCGCACGTGCATTGTTATTTCAAGGCTGCAGTGGCACACCATTGGAACTGTAATCGCATTGTGCTTAGGCAACATCCCTAGCCCCTTGGTACCTGATCATTTTGCAGTGTTATGTGTTTATCTTCAAGTGACCATGTTTGAGAAAAACTGCGCAGAAATCATGCCCGGCTATCGCATTTTTTCCAAAATTGCTTTCCTGCATTTCTCCATGATACCAGTATACTTTCCACAGTTCTTGGTTGCAATGTCGTCAGTGGATGTCAAGGAACATATACTGAAAATTTGAAGGAATTCTGATCTTTGAGTGCTGAGATTCAAGCGAATTTATAACGGGCACCGCAATATGGCCAGCGAACCTCCCGTGGCGAGTGTATCCAAGCAAACGTGAAGAACCTCCAAATGTCCAGGCAAAAAAGGCAGCAATGACTTGGTAGTAACCCCGCATACCAGCCGACGGTGTTGTGCAGTTCATGTCATTACTTTGCAGTACATTTTGTAATACTAATAGTGCACTGGTATGCTGGAATGGACATGCAGATACGTAAATGTCCATGTACTTGCAGCTGATTGCATGTTCCATGCCGGTCACACATCTGAGAACAATCAGCTTAGCCGACAGGTGAGAATCGGCATTACCCGAAAACAAGACGCTCTCCACGGCGCGCAACGCAAGAGACGCGCAAGAACTCGAGGAAGAAGCGATGCGTTGCGCTGCCCGATATGTGACTGGGTGTATTTCTTGGCCGTGCCCCTAGGTGATTGCGTATTGCTCCGTTCATCGATAGGGAGTTCTGAACACCGGTGCAAGGAGAGATGCGGATCTTCGTGCATCTGACTGAGGCGTTGGAACTGAACGGGAACATTCGGGATTCTCTACCTGACCTGAGTGGAAGCATGCAACTCGAGAACAAAGGCAGGCTTCACGACCTCCACGCGAACAACGTTACGTACATGTATTAACTCCCGTTTTTTAGGATAGACTTTCTCAATCAAATTCCCTCCGCCTATCCACCAACTACTAGCATAGGCTGCCTTGCTGGTTCTGCAGTATCAGCAAATACAATGTACATGTCCGACGGGATAGCTCCACTAGGAACCAACTCTCCCTTCCTCTAGCCCGCTCTTCAGCCTTGCTACACTCCCCCCCCCCCCCCGTTTCATTGGCTTTTTGCATTGGCTTAAGCTGCACCAGGAGACAAAGGGCCTTTCTACTTTAACAGCATTCAGGAACGCCTTGCTTTACCAGTAGACCACAATTTTAGTCCATATTTGCTTCTTTCTTCTTTTCCTTTTCTTTTTGACTTCTTACTTTTTTCCTTGTTAGCCGTGGTTGCCGTGGTTGCCGTCTTGTAATTTAGTGGAACCTGTATTGAGTAACTGAGTTTTATGTTTCGTTACATTGTCGACAGATCTCCTGTGTACCGGTTTTGTGGCACAATGATTATAGCCATTATATTTTGTCGTCTCCATTCTTGTGCAATCATGCATATGTAGGTTGGTTCTCTTCATGTTATTGTGACCAATTTCATAGATGTTGGTTGCCTTGTTGCTTTCTCTCCCCTCTCCTCTCACCCAAGCCATTCTGCATAAGCGAAGCTGTGGACGCAGCATACTGCTGCTACACTTCAACGCGGGAATGCGTATAATAATAATAATAATAATAGCCGTGGTTGGCAATAAAAAGCTATTAAAAACCCTGCAATCGCCACGCAAAGTGGTCATTGGCTACCCCAGCCATGTGTTGCTTGGAATAAAACAATAAAAAATAAGAATACATGTAGGTGCGTGTTTACCTGCTGCTGCCCATGTCTCCTGACATGCATTATCCACGTGAATGAATAGTGGCGGTCATTTGTGTTTCTCAAATTCTTTTTTCATGTTGGCCTATGACCTCTGGCTGGTTGGTGGATCCGATCTATCCTTCCGCACCAAGGTTCAACTCGAGTGACAGGACTGCACCCAAAAAAGGTCAAACAGGCTAGTAAGTTGTACCCTGCAGGCACGGTGACTAGGTGACTGGCGTACGCAGGAGCACGTGACCGCTTATTCAACCATGTTCGATTGGGAATAAAGGAGGAACGCTGCATCGCAGCCTTTTCGGACCAAAACCAGTGGACTCAGCGTCCAAAAGACTACACCATATGGGCCAATCGCGGTCATCCGTGCTTTTATAAGAACGAAATGGCGCTTTTAGTGACATTTTGAATAAGAGTTGGTGGACAAGCCGTTGATTATTCACTCTCATTGTAATATCAAAAAGTATTCTTTCTAGACCAAAGAGTGGTATATTTGATAACATTTAATAACGATAGAAATTTTTACGATACTTATTTATTTATTTATTTATTTCTGCACCTCGTGGCATGTCAAGACAGCCAATTGAATTGAGGAGAGGGTGAGACCAACCACGGAAGAAGAGAAAAAAAGAAAATTAAGAGCACGTACACAAAGTGGGAAGGGATTAGCAACTTACAAAGCAATGGGATGCTCAGCGAGCTATGCAGCGGAAGTGGTGACTGTGACTTTGTTTACTGGGAGATACTGAAGTGCTGTCTGACGAGGGTACGGAATTTGGGCATATCTGGAGCTTGTCTAACACTGGGAGGCAGTTGGAGCCACGTGGAGTAGGAGGAAAAGAAAGGGGAATTTACGAATAGGGTAGACCTAGCTAGGGGGAGACGAACGCAGCTTCGGGTGGTGCCACCTGAATTGAACCAATTAAGGGACTGTAAATGAGCAGGGTGCTGGTCAAGGAAAATTGAATGCGCCAGGGTGCACTTGGAAGCATCAAGGTAATGTTGCAGAGTGGTAGTGGATGCAGCAGCATACAAGTCTAGATTTGAGGTATAACGATCAGTACGGAATATGATTCGCAGTATACGGCGATGGAGAACTTCTAATTTACCTATGTGGGTTTTGTTAATGGTGGACCAGGCAGGGAAGCCGTACGTGAAGAGGGGAAGAATGTATGATTTATAAAAATTAATCCGGCAATTTTTGGGCAAATGGGACAAGTGACTTGACATTATGCCGACAGATCGGCATACTTTGGACGACACATGATCAGCATGGTGAGACCAGGAGAGGGCGGAATCTATGACAATGCCAAGGTGTTTATGGTGGGGCGCTACAGAGATAGGGTGACCGGGATCATCGGGAAAGTGGAAGATGGGCACTGGATCTGTGGGAGGGGGAAACAGGAGGAGCTCGGTTTTGGTCACATTTGGCTTAAGGTACCAAGTGCTCATCCAGTGAACAATGTCGTTGATACAGGTCTGAACTTTGGGGTACAGGGTGGCGTGAGATGGGGAGGAAGCAAGGACAGTGGTATCATCTGCAAACAAAGAAATATTGGGAATTGAATAGGGGAGGTCATTAACGTATGTGAGGAAGAGCAGGGGACCTAAAATGGAGCCCTGGGGCACTCCGGATGTCACAGACTCGGGGTCAGATAAGGTTCCATTTACTGTGACGCACTGATTTCGGTCCAAGAGGTAGCTAGTTATCCAGGCGAGTAGGGAGCCGGAGACACCATGGGCACGAAGTTTGGCGATCAGGCCCTTGTGCCACACGGTGTCGAAGGCCTTGGAGAGGTCGAAGAAACAGATGCAGGAGACCTGCCGCTGGTCTTTTAGGGAGCAGAGGTCTTGGATTATGCGGGATAATTGCAGGGATGTGTTGTCCTTACGACAGAAGCCAGATTGTGCGGGATGAAGAAGAGGGGAGATATGGTCGTACAAGCGGTCGTACACTATTCTCTCTAGCAGTTTGGAGACGCAGGACAGGAGGGAGATTGGTCGGTAATTAGACGGGTTGTTCTTGTCGCCTTTATTTTTGTACACTGGAATGACAGTGGCTGACTTCCATCGTGACGGGAATGTGCCGGATGAGAGGGAAAGGTTAAAAAGAATGGAGAGTGGGCGGGCAATTGAGTAGCTCAGTTTCCTGAGGATCTCATTGGTGATCCTATCAGCTCCGGGGGATTTGTTCAGAGGCAGTCTTGCAATATACTTGTGAACAGTCGATGAGGTGATGATCAGGGAGTGCAATGTAGTTGCTGGTGGAGGTAGAGAGGAAATAGTGGGAATAGGAGCATCGGGATCAACCTGTAAGCCAGCACTAACGAAGTGGCGGTTCAATAAGTTACCAATGGATGCCGGAGAGGTGCTTGTTCGACCATTGGGGCCCACCATCTTCGAAGGTATAACCCGGGCGCTGGTAGGATTTCGCAGTTGACGAATGAGCACAGGGAGGGATGGGAGGCGAGGGTTTGTGGGAGATATCGTGGCACGGAGGTTGCGGATGTAGCAGCGATGGCAGGATCTGGAAAGGCATTTTACATAGTTACGTTGGTGTTTGCATTTGTTGAAATTTGTAGGGGATGGGTATTTCCGGTAGATGCTGTAGAGATCGCTCTTGACTTTAATAGCTGCTTTCAGTGATGGAGTCATCCAGGGGCAGGGTTTGTGGCGTGATTTCCGACGAGGAGGTGAGGATCTTCCTATATATAGGTCCAAGGCACCTTCAAGGATGTCAGTGAATGCGGAGACAGCCGTGTCGATGCAGTGGGAGGCAAGGACCTGAGACCAGGGTACAGCTGCGAGAAAAACATTCATGGCATTCCACATGTTATCCGTGGCACTCAGGACATTGTATTTTTGTGTAGATGGTGGGCTACGGCAGGTGCTGGCTGCTGTGGGGGAAGACTTTGAGGAGGAGAACTCAGCCAGCAGGACGGCATGGTCTGATGCGCCAAGAGGAGCCAGGTGTTGAATGTGGTTGAGTTGGTTAGGGATGTTGCTCGCGATAAGGTCTAGACAGCTGCCAAGTCCATTCGAGCGGAGGTGGGTGGGAAAGGTTACCGATTGGGTCAAATTATAGCATGAGAAGAGGTTGTCAAGACTCAGACCCTGTGCATCCGTTTGGTCAGTTGAGCACCAGCCGGAATACCTACAGTTGAAGTCGCCTGATATCACAAGGGCTTCGGGCTTCCTTTGTGTTGATTGCAGGGCTATTTGGAGGCGGTCGAGAAAAGTCGAGAAGTCATCCGTCGACGGGGAAGGAGCACGGTAGATACAGGCTACTGTTAGGTGGGTTGTTGGCAGGTCAGAAGGTGAGATAAGCTTATGTTCAGCGAGTGTAAGCCGAAGTGCTAGCGCTTCCAAGCCCGGTTGCTGAAAATCCGGTAGCTGATCAATGGAAGTGCACAGACCTTCACGAACTAAGATTAGAACTCCTCCATACCCCCTGTGTGGGTCACGGTTCTGTCTATTTTCTAAAACAGGTCGGTCTCGACGGAAGCATTCATAGTGTGGCACGTGGAAAGCTTGTGTGGGAGTTAGCCAGGTCTCTGTGATGCATACTACGCTGGGTGTGTGATCTTCACAGATTTGAATGAGTTCGCCAGACTTGTTTGCTATGGAGCGAGCATTAAGGACACAGATTGTAAGTCGGTGAGTAGCAGCATGTACAGAATGGGGGAAGAAAGGTGGGGCAAGAGCGTTGAGAGGCGCAGGGGTTGAAGTGGAAGAGGAGGGATAAAGGTTACGCATTGGAAGCTGGCTTCGTCACTTTGGGGCTGTCCGCAAAACGCCACTTGCGTACTGAGTGGCTGATGGCTTCGGGCCAGAAGGCTCTGTCTAGTACACGCTCTTCATGTTCTGCAGCCACAGTGACTCTGGCATACGATGTGCCAAGGTATTTGGACTCCATGACGGAGCAATTTAATACCTCCACGTCCCTCGCTTCGCACCAGTCTCTGATGGAGTGAGCGTTGCAACCGCTGTTGATGCTTCCAACGTAGAGCACAAGTTTGTTGATGGGCACCACCCCTGTCAGGACGCACGGATCAGCAGGTTCCGTGTTAGGTGATTCCTTCACGTACCGAGAGGTTATAGTAGCCCGCAGAGCTTTGGATACGCTGTCCGTGAATTTGTCCTGCCGTCCTTTTCGTCTATGGTTCACCTCTTTCCACGTGTTCTGTGTTGGCTCTGTACTACATATGCCAGTGACCCCTGCTTCACAGCATTGTGTGTCGGCTGCGTGGACTGTACAACTACAAGTATCACTGGTGCATGCAGCACACATTGGGCTTTGTTGGGCAGGCTGGGTCTGGGTACTACTTGGACTTGTACCTTGTGGTGTTGCAGCATGCTGGGTGCGTACGGTATTACTGTAGGACTTCGCAGCTGGAGGTCCCATGGCCACGTTTTGTTGGGATGTGTACGTGGGTACGGTGTGTGGTAAGGGGTCAGGGATGGAACACTTCTGTTGACGAAGCTCTACTACTTCACGCCTCAGCTCTTGGATTTCCAATTTCAGGGCCAACATTGTGCTGTCTCTATCTTCCCTCGACATAACAATCTCCTTGGACAAGGTTGAAACACATGATACAAGGCTAGACAATTGTTCCAACGTACCGTTTGGACTTGCTGGCTGCGGCAGCACTCCCACGCCCATCTTCCGGAGTTCTTTGACGAGTTCCGGGCGAGAAAGGCTTGAGGGTTGGTCTACTGATTTCCGCTCGCCCAGGTCAATTAGGTCCTTGAATCCCACCAGGGCTAGGTCTAGATTCTCATCAAGTGACATCGTAAGGTACACAAAGGTTTGGTCACTGCTTAAGGGATGCTGTAGGAGTGCCGCTGAGGCTGATCCTCAGAGCACGAAAACCGCCAACCGTCCCCAAAAACTTCAAACTTTTTTCTCATTTAGAACAAAGACTTCTCCAGACGTTTCGTTGTTCTGAACAACATCGTCAGTGGATAAAGAAAGACATTTTGAATACAAATCCCCATCTAGTAGGGCGCAGTCACCCAGTTTCGGTGGAAGTGCCCGAGTTCGATTGGGGTTCAAGTAGGAAGGGAGCGTCTCAGCTTCCTCGGACCACGACCATTCGACTCCGCACCCCGAAGACTACAACTGGTGAAATTTTAATTTTTGCCTCAACTTCCCCTTTAAGTGATGTCTTTGTGTTTTCCCGTCGTCGGAGTATCCGTTTCTGCGTCGGCTTGAACGTGGCAGGGTGCGACTTGTTAGTCCACCTGCTAAACCTACAATTGTAGGTGTGAGCGATGGCGTTACTGCGCCGTTACTCGGTGATACAAACAAATCTCGACCGGTCACACTTTCACACACGCAAACATACCACACACACATACACAGACATGCACAAACAAACATACACAAACACACACGCATACATGTACATGTCCATGTTCACATACATGTACACGCACGGGCGCATGGACGCCCACCTTGACGCTCAACCCTGATCATCTTACCACGGAAGATGATACTAAATACAGTGCCTCACACAAGCCACCAAGGAAGTCAGTTCGAGTGGGGTCTCACGTCACACACACACACACACACACACACACACACACACAAACACACACACACACACAAACACACACACGCACGCGCGCACACACACACACACACAAACACACGCACGAACGCCCATAAGCATACACGCATTCATATCTTGTGTGCGCGCAATCTCTCATTGTAAGAACATATTCATGCTGCAGATGCTTGATACACAGTCATATACATGACTGTACAATGTATAGATATGAGATGTGCCAGACTTACCGTCAACGCGCTAGGGCACATCCATCTTATCAGCACATTTGTTGCCGACATTTGTAGCGTGCCAATTGAGAATTGAGGAAACGCACACGGTTGCTGAGTTCTTGGTTGAAACAAGTACAATGTGCACGCATTATTTGAAGTGGATAAAACCGTTACTTAGTCTTATGTCTTCATGTTCATGCTCCCAGACCAGGGCATGTACTGTAGATCTCCATGTTCATGCTCCCAGACCAGGGCATGTACTGTAGATCTCCATGTTCATGCTCCCAGACCAGGGCATGTACTGTAGATCTACATGTTCATGCTCCCAGACCAGGGCATGTACTGTAGATCTACATGTTCATGCTCCCAGGCCAGGGCATGTACTGTAGATCTACATGTTCATGATCCGAGGCCAGGGCATGTACTGTAGATCTACATATTCATGCTCCCAGACCAGGGCATGTACTGTAGATCTACATGTTCATGCTCCCAGACCAGGGCATGTACTGTAGATCTTCATGTTCATGCTCCCAGACCAGGGCATGTACTGTAGATCTGCATGTTCATGCTCCCAGGCCAGGGCATGTACTGTAGATCTACATGTTCATGATCCGAGGCCAGGGCATGTACTGTAGATCTACATATTCATGCTCCCAGACCAGGGCATGTACTGTAGATCTACATGTTCATGCTCCCAGGCCAGGGCATGTACTGTAGATCTTCATGTTCATGCTCCCAGGCCAGGGCATGTACTGTAGATCTACATGTTCATGCTCCCAGACCAGGGCATGTACTGTAAATCTACATGTTCATGCTCCCAGGCCAGGGCATGTACTGTAGATCTACATGTTCATGCTCCCAGACCAGGGCATGTACTGTAAATCTACATGTTCATGCTCCCAGGCCAGGGCATGTACTGTTGATCTACATGTTCATGATCCCAGACCAGGGCATGTACTGTAGATCTGCATGTTCATGCTCCCAGACCAGGGCATGTACTGTAGATCTACATGTTCATGCTCCCAGGCCAGGGCATGTACTGTAGATCTACATGTTCATGCTCCCAGGCCAGGGCATGTGCTGTAGATCTACATGTTCATGCTCCCAGACCAGGGCATGTACTGTTGATCTACATGTTCATGCTCCCAGACCAGGGCATGAACTGTAGATCTAGATGTTCATGCTCCCAGACCAGGGCATGTACTGTTGATCTACATGTTCATGCTCCCAGACCAGGGCATGTACTGTAAATCTACATGTTCATGCTCCCAGACCAGGGCATGTACTGTAGATCCACATGTTCATGCTCCCAGGCCAGGGCATGTACTGTAAATCTACATGTTCATGCTCCCAGGCCAGGGCATGTACTGTAGATCTACATGTTCATGCTCCCAGGCCAGGGCATGTGCTGTAGATCTACATGTTCATGCTCCCAGACCAGGGCATGTACTGTAGATCTACATGTTCATGCTCCCAGACCAGGGCATGTACTGTAGATCCACATGTTCATGCTCCCAGGCCAGGGCATGTACTGTTGATCTACATGTTCATGCTCCCAGGCCAGGGCATGTACTGTAGATCTACATGTTCATGCTCCCAGGCCAGGGCATGTACTGTAAATCTACATGTTCATGCTCCCAGGCCAGGGCATGTACTGTAGATCTACATGTTCATGCTCCCAGGCCGGGGCATGTACTGTAGATCTACATGACTTGTACAATAATTGTGAGCCACTGTACATGTACATGTACATGTACAGTGACTACATTGTGTGTCTTGAACATCCCCAAACAGACCCCTGTGAAGTGATGTGCACTTTTTTGCTCTGTTACGTCCGGGTCAACACCATTTTGCAAATCATAATTGTAGGTTCCCAACACGAGTTGTGCGTGTCATGTGTTATCACTACTGGACAGTTCGTGCATATCACATAAAATGCTAGCTGTTTTAACCGGGATTGGAGTTAGATTTCATGCGGTGTGTACCGTCGTGTTTTGCCAGGCATTTCACGACAGTGGGGAAGTGGTGAGACGCCAAACTAGTCGCTGCACAAGGAAAATGTAACGGAAGGTCTTCTCTCTCGGTTTGATGCCGATGCCTGCCTCAGGCGATGGACTTAACACCAAAGTCATCAAGCTGGAGTCTTTCCTGGCATCGATTAGTCCTAAATTGCCTGAAGCCTCAGGGAAGTTGGGGACGGTGACACCAGCGGTGCCTCCTAAGAAACGGAATGCCGGGAGCAGTTTGGTAAAGTAGACATCCATGAGCTTCTCGTTGGGGAAGGCTTCCTGCTCGAATTCCTTAGTCCTTGCATTTTTTGGTCCAGTATCCTTGGGAGGAGGAGACTTTGTGACTCGCATTTTATGTCTCCTGGTCTCTCTGGGTCCTCCATATACAAATGTACAAAGCAGGTCGACTCTATGCTTGTACATACATACATGTAGCTGACCATTCCAGGCGAGCATGGCGAAGCCCTGGAGCTATTCTGCATGCCGTGAATGACATAGTGTGAATCCGATCTGAGGGAGAACTGAACTACACGATAAGAACGTGCGACGGCATGTAGTGGAACGAGCAATGCGTGTACAGAATGATACATGTCCATGTGCACCACACAACACCTGATGCAGCACAGTACAGCACTACTACACTGTATTCTCCACGGGTGTCAGAAGAGTTCGACTCCTCAGGATCACACAATGACATGGATTCTGAATACATGTACTGGTGTTGTCGACAGACACCTAGAGCTTGTAATCGCTGTTATAGTCTACATGAAGAACAACCGGAAGATGTTCATATCGAGCATTTTTAAGTGGTAGGAAACAGTGCTGAAGGACATATGCATCACTAATGATAATAACCGCAACAGAGCTATCATGCACACAACCGGAAACTGCTATATCGCGTACTTGGCCTTCTCGTTTCGACGTGCCCAGATAACCCCACTGGCCTTTTGCGACTTTGGCTGCGTTGTGGCGCGCAGCAAGTGTATGAGGGTCAGTGTGTTTACTAAACTATTGTCTACCTTGGCATTAGCATAATTCATCTGTCAAGCCAGAGCCAGAAATGTTGCTGCTGTCCAAACACTAACTGTCTTGATCTCGCCTCTTGGATTGGCATGAGAAAGCTTAGGCGTCAATTAGCACCTAACGTTGCATGTAGTCCTGTGCCAACACTTAAAAGTACGGGGCGGCTCTTAAAGGGTTAAGAACAATGACACAACACAGTTGATGGCCTGTTTACTAAGCTCGAGGTCTCCATGTACACATAATGTATTTACATCAAATCGAATTCAAGACCCAAATGATCCTTGCCAATAGAAACATCACTATGAACCAGTGAGTAGTAAAATATCGGGTATTGTGCTACTCCCTGATATGAACAGCTTGTGCGAAGTAAACAACAAACGTGCTTTCCTGAAGATAGAACACTTATCACCCGATCATTAGGTCGTTGAATGTCAGCATCACATCAGTCAGTATTATGATAGCTGTTGCACCTTCCCACGGCGGTTCCGGAAAACTCGCCTTCCAGCCGAGTGGCCCGAGTCTCACGCAAACCGTGCAATTTATTATTTATTTGCACCTTCTGACTACACAACATCTTACTTATAACTGTTAGTGTTAGTGTTGCACACAAACTACAGATAACATGTTACATTTTGGTCATTTCCTTTAAAAATAGAACACTTACCAAATACATTTTTGCTATGTCTATTAAAGAGAAAGGCATGGGAGGGTAAGCAGGTTATGCGTGTTCATCATGATGTAGTCGAAGTGCCACAACATGCGCTCTCTGGCCGACCTCATTCAGCACATGAGCCTGCAAAACGACTCGAAGTTAGAGTAGATAATGTATTCCAAGTTACATGTATAATGTAGAATTCCTCTATGCAGCTTTTTCAATCACACAAATCACTTCAATAAAGGGACAGTGAAACCTGTCTAAGACGACCACTCAAGGGACCTTCAAAATGTGGTCTCTGTTACCAGGTGGTCTCCTTATCGAGGGTCATTTGTCTGGAAATAGCATCCTGGTTTCAGTGGTCTTCTTCGACAGGTGGTCGCCCTATCCGAGTGGTCGCCTTGACAGGTTTTACAGTAGAGACATTAAAAAAATGGAGAATGTACATGCCATTATAATAGAACACCTTGAAGTCGTGTTGCTGGCTGGCGTGGCGAGTGGAGTCGCCACAACAGAGTGCATGTGCTGGAGTTGGGACTAAATGCCTGTCGCAGTACAGAGAGTAAAGGCTCAGTGCTGCTGGCCGTGTGTAACTCAAACTTTCTGACTAACTTGATTCGAACATGTAGCTGAGAAACATGCATTCGTTCCGGAAGAAGGAAAGCTGTCAAGAATGCATCAGAGGTTTAAAGGGGAAGTTAAGGCAAAAATTAAAAAATTTCACCAGTTGTAGTCTTCGGGGTGCTGAGTCGAATGGTCTTGGTCCGAGGAAGCTGAGACGCTTCCTTCCTACTTGAATCCCAATCGAACTCGCGCACTTCCACCGAAACTGGGTGACTGCGCCCTACTAGATGGGGATTTGTATGTAAAATGTCACTAAAAGCGCCATTTCGTTCTTATAAAAGCACGGATGACCGCGATTGGCCCATATGTTGTAGTCTTTTTGACGCTGAGTCGACTGGTTTTGGTCCGAAAAGGCTGCGATGCAGCGTTCCTCCTTTATTCCCAATCGAACATGGTTGAACAAGCGGTCACGTGCTGCTGCGTACGCCAGTCACCTGGTCACCGTGCCTGCAGGGTACAACTTACTAGCCTGTTTGACCTTTTTTGGGTGCAGTCCTGTCACTCGAGTTGAACCTTGGTGTGAAAGTTGTCACCTGCTGGCGTGGTGACCAGGTGATTTGGGCACCCAGGAGCACGTGACCGCTTGTTCAACCACGTTCGATTGGGAATAAAGGAGGAACGCTGCATCGCAGCCTTTTCGGACCAAAACCAGTCGACTCAGCGTCCAAAAGACTACAACATATGGGCCAATCGCGGTCATCCGTGCTTTTATAAGAACGAAATGGCGCTTTTAGTGACATTTTACATACAAATCCCCATCTAGTAGGGCGCAGTCACCCAGTTTCGGTGGAAGTGCGCGAGTTCGATTGGGATTCAAGTAGGAAGGGAGCGTCTCAGCTTTCTCGGACCAAGACCATTCGACTCAGCACCCCGAAGACTACAACTGGTGAAATTTTAATTTTTGCCTTAACTTCCCCTTTAAATCTACAATCACGTGTACAATGTACGTGTACATGTACTTGCACTTCGACCTTAGAAATAATTGAATTCTATTGCAGAACTAGCTGCACTACTATCGTGTTACATGCATTCCTTTCACAGCGGGGTGTGCTGGTTTTTTTTTGTCTTCACACTACATGTCTTGACATTTCTCCAGCAAACTCGACGCTCACCATCACTCTGAAGTCAGGTTTCTTTGATTGGATGTTGTGGTTGTTGTTGGCTGCAGTGTGCAGTGATCACCATCGACTCGTGACGTACATTGTACTGTAGATGTACGTGTGCAAGTATACTTACATGTACACTGTACATACATGTAGTAGTAGTAGTAGTAGTAGTAGATTTTATTATTTTACTAGGGGAGTCCCAACAGGCGTTGCCTTTTTACTGGGAACCCTAGGTGAATTTTTACCATGTTTACATACAGAGTAAGAGACGGGCATGTGGATACCTGTTTAATGCAATTTAGAGTCACAGTGTATTCCAGTGCTGGTGTTATCGCCTCACGTGTCGTGGTTGTAGCACTGCTTTAGCCTACATTTAACATTATAATTGCCCTATTAGCCCCATCCCTCACACAAACAAGTCAACAAAGAGGCATCTTTGGATTGAGGAGTGCTGGTTTGGAAACAACTGGTTTGAAGCTCAAAGTAGAGCTGGTGTTAGCTCAGAGCAGAGCTGCTGTTAGCTCAGAGCAGAGCTGCTGTTAGCTCAAAGTAGAGCTGCTGTTAGCTCAAAGTAGAGCTGCGGTTAGCTCAAAGTAGAGCTGCTGTTAGCTCAAAGTAGAGCTGCGGTTAGCTCAAAGTAGAGCTGCTGTTAGCTCAAAGTAGAGCTGCTGTTAGCTCAAGGTAGAGCTGCTGTTAGCTCAAAGTAGAGCTGCTGTTAGCTCAAAGTAGAGCTGCGGTTAGCTCAAAGTAGAGCTGCGGTTAGCTCAAAGTAGAGCTGCTGTTAGCTCAAAGTAGAGCTGCTGTTAGCTCAAAGTAGAGCTGCGGTTAGCTCAAAGTAGAGCTGCTGTTAGCTCAAAGTAGAGCTGCTGTTAGCTCAAAGTAGAGCTGCTGTTAGCTCAACGTAGAGCTGCAATGCTAAATGGATGTAATATAGCGCAAGGCAGAGCCGCAGCAAATAGCTAGATAACACCAGTTGTGAGAGTGGACCCGATTAGTGGGTACGATAATTATGATGGTGTGAATAAGTTGGATAGGGAGGGATGGTGGGAAAAGAAACACTGCTGAAGCACGATCCGTTGTCTGGAAGAGCACAACAGGGCAAGCAAGATTTGTTTTTCTTTTCCGCAAAATGGGCTGGTGCCATTTGTGATTACGCAGCAAAACAAAGCGCATGACGTCAGTCGTGAATGCAGTACAAAGCAATGCAGTGCAGTGTGTGCGCTAGTTCGGATTGTTGCTAACAAGTACTAGCACAGCTAGTACACCATATACATGTACAATGTACATGTAACTTGCGAATAGCACTATTATGTTTTATCGCCTGATGAGTGTTTTTTGAAACACGAAACTCGGAGTTACGAGAAAGCTTTTTGGTGTCTGTTGTTCTGCCTTGTGTAATGAAATTATTTACGTACTTTTCCAGAGTCCAATGCTCACGCCTATTGTTTAGTTACAATGCGTATCAGCCCTGTTCACAGTCATGGCTTTACTGGTCATGTTCAAAAATGCACTGGCCAACACACCCAGTCATCACAATGTGACATTGCAATTGTGCTGTGTCCTGTGCAATGCATGCGTAAGGACAGCAGTTTCCGCCAAGGGCGACTGCCCACTGCAAGTGAGCATAAGATGGAGGCGAAAAAACTTTTGAAACTACCGCCTTGGCTTGAGTCGCGCAGGGTCCTTCGCGCCACAATTTCATCCGCATGAGGGTGGAAACGCTATACAGTAAAACCTGTAACTAAAGACCACTGTGATTAGCGACCAGCCTGGTACAGTAAAATCTGTGACTAACGACCACTCCTTGGGGCCAGAGAAAGCGGTCTTTATTGGCAGGTGGTCCTTAGTTAGAGGTTTGCACCGCACAACCATTATAATAAATGTGAGACCGTCCGTGCCTGGCGAAGTGGTCTTTAGTACCAGGCTGGTCGCTATTCACGGTGGTCTTTAGTTACAGCTTTTACTGTGCTTCAGACCACTTCGCCAGGCACAGACGGTCTCACATTCATGAACAAGAGTATGGTTGCGCGGTGAAAACCTCTAACTAAGGACTACCTTCCACTAAAGACCGCTTTCTCTGGCCCCAAGGGGTGGTCGTTAGTCACAGGTCTTACCATACATGTACTTATACATGCAGTGACAGGCATATCTTTGCTCTGAGATCACACCCTGCAATTTCGCTACTGGTATAAACCAAGAACACATCCAGGAGCGATCACAGAATACACGATTCACGTTAGGAGAAGTCTAGAAAAAACTCCCCTAGAATAAAGAGGGTCAGAACCGGGTCTAAGATCCACACGGTTCAGGTGGTCTCAACAGACTGGGGCTCTACCAACCGTGGATGGTTGTAGAAAGGTCACTGTTTGCGAACACGGTGTCCTCAACCTTGTTACATGCTGTCAACCAACAGCATGTTTTTTTAAAACGAGGTTCAGAGGGTCAAAAAATGAATTTCTGAGTTTTGAACTTTTTGCTATGGAATCTTGTCTTAGGATATTTGAAGTGCCAGAATTTCAAATTTGAGCGTAATCGGTTGAGTAGAAGTGGAGTTATGAGCTAAAGTATGTCGAGATAAATTTCAAATGTAAAATACTCAAATGTTTACAATTGCCTAATTATTTTTGTGATTTTGGTTTAGTCCAAAATCAAGCGTTTTTGATTCAACTTCGCCAGGTAAGCGACCCTGGCTTCTGTTTTTGTAGTCATGGAGAGCTGCCACGTGCTTCCTTGATCGCGTATGACGTTCTGCAGCGCCACGACGCCACGCGAAGGAAAAAATCTTTGTTTTTTTGTTTGTGATCGTGAAAGTGAACATGGGGAAACGAAAGAGAAGCACCAGCAGCTCTGTAAGTGGCCATAGGAGGAAGAAAAGGAGATACTACGCCCCAAAGCAGTCAAGCTCTGTACCAGTTGTGGAAGAAGGCACCGTTGAAGCGGCGCAGAGCGCTTCCTCTCGGAAGATTTCGTCGAGGCCAAAATGGCTTAGTGATTATGGTCATGGAATTTGAATCTGAGCTTGTGTGCTCGAGTGACAGTGATTCAGACGAGTCGTCCAGTGATAGCTGCCAGGAGTATGATGATGATACATTCTATCCTGATGTTGAGGAGTCTGTCTCTGGCTACAAGATCGTGGATTTACAGTGTCTCCAGGAACTGATGGATCAATTTACTGTCTGTAGGAAGTGCACGAAGGGAGACATGATCATCAGTAACTGTCATGACACTGGACTTGGATCGACCCTGCGACTTCAATGCGCTTTGTGTGGACACAGTGGAAGTACGTCTCTGAGCAAGAAAATTGGCAGGAGCTATGATCTGAATCGACGATCTGTACTGGCGATGCGATGCATTGGACGTGGCCATGGTGGACTCCGAAAGTTTTGCGGCGTAATGAATTTTCCTGCTACTGTAACGGAGAAAGCGTACCGCAGCCACCAGGAAGTTGTCCTTGCTGCAGCCGTAAAGCTAGCTGAAACTGACATGGTTCAATCCGCAGCTGAGTTGCGTGCCATGACAGATTCCACCCACGTCGCAGTGACGTTCGACGGCACTTGGATGCGCAGGGGATATTCGTCTCTGTATGGTGTGTTCGCGTGCATCTCCTTCCAGAGCGGCCGTGTACTGGACATCACAGTGAAGGGTCGATACTGTCACGAATGTAAGATCTGGACTGAGAAGAAGCGAAGTGGTGCAATCACGGAGGAAGCCTTTTCAACCTGGCTGGATAATCACAAGTGCAGCATAAACACAGCGGCATCTGCACCCGGTATGGAGAGTGAAGCTGCGTGCGATATTTGGCAGCGGTCTGTGGGCACACGCGGAGGCCTCATGTACACGTCGTACATCGGAGATGGCGACTCCAAAGGCTATAAGAAGGTGTGCGACCTGGACCCTTATGATGGTGTTGCCATCAGCAAGGAAGAATGCATAGGCCATGTGCAGAAGCGTGTTGGCAATAGGCTCCGGGAACTGAAGCGGCAACACAAGGGCATGAAGCTGAGCGATGGCATCGGTCTCAGTGGAAAGGGCCGTCTCACTGACAGGCAGATGGAGCGTCTCCAGACCAATTATGGCAATGCCGTCAGGAGGAATGTCGGAGACCTGCAAGCAATGGCCAAGGACATCTGGGCTGGGCTCATGCACTGCTGCTCAACAGATGCTACGCCGCAGCATCAATTCTGTCCGGAAGGTCCAGACTCGTGGTGCAAGTGGCAGCAGGCGCAGAGTGGTGCACGCCAAGCTTATGAGCATAAGAACCCTCTCCCAAAGGCTGTGTTAGAAGTCGTGAAGCCCATCTACATGCAGCTGTCCGAACGAAGTCTGCTGGAGCGCTGCCAGATGGGTGCAACGCAGAATGCGAACGAGTCGTTCAACAACGTCATTTGGAGAATGTGTCCGAAGGAAGGCTTCTGCTCCGTCGAAACCGTTCAGCTGGCAAGTAGTTTGGCAGTGCTCAACTTCAACAACGGCGCTATCACCTTGCTCAGTGTGCTGAAAGAGTGTGGATGCATTGATGGCAATCACACGAAGGCAGCGCTTGAGCTAGAAGTCCAATGGCGTGTGAAGAAGTCCCTCCGCAAGTCATCAGCAGTGGAAAAGGAGAGCAGGAAAAGGAGAAGGAGGCAGAGGAAAGGCTGGGAGGAGACCACTATTGAGAAAGAGGGCACTACATATGACAAAAGGTGGTTTCTGAATGGCAACTTCAGGTCAGATATGTGAAAATATTTCAGTAGCACTCCACTATCAGTCCTTTTTATGTAATTTTTAGGTGTATTTTTCACTGATTTTAGGGGTATTATGGGCACTCCGCGCAGTTTTTTAGAAATGCTGTACATATCTTGTATGTAAAAGTATATATTTTCTGGTTCTGTACGGTCCATTCTAGATCCGTTGCCTTCTTAGGACACAAGATCTTCTGTTAGAAACAAAATAATGGACCTTGAACTTCAGTCAAGTTATCTTGCGCACGTGCATTGTTATTTCAAGGCTGCAGTGGCACACCATTGGAACTGTAATCGCATTGTGCTTAGGCAACATCCCTAGCCCCTTGGTACCTGATCATTTTGCAGTGTTATGTGTTTATCTTCAAGTGACCATGTTTGAGAAAAACTGCGCAGAAATCATGCCCGGCTATCGCATTTTTTCCAAAATTGCTTTCCTGCATTTCTCCATGATACCAGTATACTTTCCACAGTTCTTGGTTGCAATGTCGTCAGTGGATGTCAAGGAACATATACTGAAAATTTGAAGGAATTCTGATCTTTGAGTGCTGAGATTCAAGCGAATTTATAACGGGCACCGCAATATGGCCAGCGAACCTCCCGTGGCGAGTGTATCCAAGCAAACGTGAAGAACCTCCAAATGTCCAGGCAAAAAAGGCAGCAATGACTTGGTAGTAACCCCGCATACCAGCCGACGGTGTTGTGCAGTTCATGTCATTACTTTGCAGTACATTTTGTAATACTAATAGTGCACTGGTATGCTGGAATGGACATGCAGATACGTAAATGTCCATGTACTTGCAGCTGATTGCATGTTCCATGCCGGTCACACATCTGAGAACAATCAGCTTAGCCGACAGGTGAGAATCGGCATTACCCGAAAACAAGACGCTCTCCACGGCGCGCAACGCAAGAGACGCGCAAGAACTCGAGGAAGAAGCGATGCGTTGCGCTGCCCGATATGTGACTGGGTGTATTTCTTGGCCGTGCCCCTAGGTGATTGCGTATTGCTCCGTTCATCGATAGGGAGTTCTGAACACCGGTGCAAGGAGAGATGCGGATCTTCGTGCATCTGACTGAGGCGTTGGAACTGAACGGGAACATTCGGGATTCTCTACCTGACCTGAGTGGAAGCATGCAACTCGAGAACAAAGGCAGGCTTCACGACCTCCACGCGAACAACGTTACGTACATGTATTAACTCCCGTTTTTTAGGATAGACTTTCTCAATCAAATTCCCTCCGCCTATCCACCAACTACTAGCATAGGCTGCCTTGCTGGTTCTGCAGTATCAGCAAATACAATGTACATGTCCGACGGGATAGCTCCACTAGGAACCAACTCTCCCTTCCTCTAGCCCGCTCTTCAGCCTTGCTACACTCCCCCCCCCCCGTTTCATTGGCTTTTTGCATTGGCTTAAGCTGCACCAGGAGACAAAGGGCCTTTCTACTTTAACAGCATTCAGGAACGCCTTGCTTTACCAGTAGACCACAATTTTAGTCCATATTTGCTTCTTTCTTCTTTTCCTTTTCTTTTTGACTTCTTACTTTTTTCCTTGTTAGCCGTGGTTGCCGTGGTTGCCGTCTTGTAATTTAGTGGAACCTGTATTGAGTAACTGAGTTTTATGTTTCGTTACATTGTCGACAGATCTCCTGTGTACCGGTTTTGTGGCACAATGATTATAGCCATTATATTTTGTCGTCTCCATTCTTGTGCAATCATGCATATGTAGGTTGGTTCTCTTCATGTTATTGTGACCAATTTCATAGATGTTGGTTGCCTTGTTGCTTTCTCTCCCCTCTCCTCTCACCCAAGCCATTCTGCATAAGCGAAGCTGTGGACGCAGCATACTGCTGCTACACTTCAACGCGGGAATGCGTATAATAATAATAATAATAATAGCCGTGGTTGGCAATAAAAAGCTATTAAAAACCCTGCAATCGCCACGCAAAGTGGTCATTGGCTACCCCAGCCATGTGTTGCTTGGAATAAAACAATAAAAAATAAGAATACATGTAGGTGCGTGTTTACCTGCTGCTGCCCATGTCTCCTGACATGCATTATCCACGTGAATGAATAGTGGCGGTCATTTGTGTTTCTCAAATTCTTTTTTCATGTTGGCCTATGACCTCTGGCTGGTTGGTGGATCCGATCTATCCTTCCGCACCAGTTTAAAGCTGCACCTAACGTCTGAACATGGGGAATCTCACGAAGGCGGAAAGGTAGTCTTTGATCCACCACCTGTACGTGGAATACATCATACACATGTACGTGGAATACATCATACACATGTACACCCTGTACGTGGAATACATCATACACACGTACACCCTGTACGTGGAATACATCATACACATGTACACCCTGTACGTGGAATACATCATACACATGTACACCCTGTACGTGGATCCGTAATACATCTTACCGGTGTACAATGTCATGCTTTTTGCGCCTTTCGCCTGCATCAACTCCTCGTCACAAGATAAACACGGTCGTGTTCATATATCGGCCCCATGTCATAATCAAGCATGCGCAATCATGTACTGCACATGCCACACGACGTGGTTGGTTCGAGCCTGTTGGTTAAATAGTTTTTCGTCCTGGTCATCATGCGTGACCTCAGTCTCTTCCTCTCGCGGAGACCTTTCCAGGAAGCCCAAGATTGTGAAGATTGAGTGAGTAGAACTGAAGTTACGTCCCAAACAATTTGAAAACATGCAGAATTTCGAAATTTCCAATCGGCTCTCAAAGGCTTTTAAAAGTATTTACTGTCTGTGCAGCGTTCGCAAGTCAACTCTGATCGTTCCCTCTATCCCCTATCCCATCGATCTAGCTGGCTAATGTCCCATGGCGAACAACTGCCATCCGGAGAAGCACAGTTTTGGGTATGTCTCTGACGAGTTCACAATGTGGAGGGTCAGCTCACAGACAATTGTTCCGTCGCAGGTGGCCAGTTCTCATTGTAATCACAAGCAGAACATGTCCTGGTCGCCAGTCTCCTGCGAGCATCAAGATTTTCCGCTTGCTGCTAGCAGTGAAAGGACTATTTTAGATTAGGTGATACTTGAGGACGCAGTTCAAAACGACATTCACTACACTGGAAATCATTAATTTTTATGATGTCACTGATTATTAGTGTTTGGCGAGACACACTCGCAGCAGAGATGACTGTTGTTAATCGTGGATGACTGTGCATTTGCAGCACTTGGGGCATGACATTATGTTGTGAAGTGTTATCTGCCAGCGATATCTGGCAGTAAAAAAGCAAGAAGGGATGATTAAATCGACCTTATGCCATTTGTACAGATCCACGAAATCCCGTAGAATCCCGTAGACCCGGTAGGGTGTTCATTGTGTGCTATGCATGCGCATTTGACCTTTTTAGCGTCATAACTCAATAGCCAACAATCGCTTTTCCAGCTTCTTCACTTTGGTTAGAACTACCTAGATCTTTTTCAGAAAAAGGTTTTCGTATGAAATGCCTTCAGGCCCCATTTCTTAGTGGAAATAGCAGAAACACAATAGGGTCCTGCACATTCAACACCCTACCGGGTCTACGGGATTCTACGGGATTTCGTGGATCTGTACAAATGGCATAAGGTCCATTACATCCGACTGATGAGAAAGTAGTTTGTACATGTTCCTACATGCACATCATACATGTGTGATAACTAGCTCGGACAGCGTTCCGGTTAGCCTCGTCTGGCTGGATCGCTAACCTCGGAACGTTTCGTGACCAGTGTAGCCACGGCTGGTACGGAACGCAACTTCACCCAATCCTAATCCCAACACATACACACCAACTGGTCTCGTCAGAGCAGAGAATCTGTTTAGTGTTTGGAAGAAGAGCACCGAAAGAACCTCTCGCTAAAAGCAACAGCATGCTATGATATAACACATTGTAGAAAACAGCAAGCAGGGGCAGTAGCGATAGTACTTGCTAAACATGCAGCTAAACTGCTACTTTGTCCTCTGCGCGGAACGGCGATCGGACACGCACACGCACACACATACACATACACGCACAGGTCTGCGTGATCTAGAAGCGGCGGTCATCATGATAACATAAAATTGTGTGAAAGAGTATTAGAAGGGGTGAGACTAGACCCGGCGTCGGGACCGCAATAAGTACATGTACTTGATTAAAAGCATAGCCAGTCCATGGTCAAGTAGGTGCACTCACGCACATCCACACCTAGCGTACTACTACTATAATTGCGAGTTCATAACTACAAGTAGTGCACAGTCGTGCACTTCATCTATTGACAGCCAAACCTATCATTCTACAGGTAGGTGATATAGCTGGCACACACCGTATAGTATAATCATTGTACAATAACTGTTCCAACTACAGAAGACATAGTGTGTCCATGTTCTACGCACAGTAGCTATCAGCAGTAAGTTACAAGCCCTCACTCCCGGGCTATGACATCTCCCCGCGCCTTCGAAAAGACTGCCACGTCCTCGTGGCGACAACATTCGGCTTACCGTCGTCTTCTCAACTGGGTTTGCATCCCATAGTACTGCGGTGGCCGGACGGTCCTCCCAGCTCGAGTCTGAACCGCAATCTGGGCTGGTTGTGGCGGTGGCTGGTTGACTGGTAGCGGGATCTGCACAACTGGTTGGCCGCCAACACCGTCCACGCCGCCATACGTCTCATGCTGGGCATCCTCATCAGAATCCCAATACAACAAGTCTGTAGGGTCCGGCACATACACATCAGCCGGGGGCGTTTCGACAGACTCAGCATCTTCAGGTTCCTCCACCTCACTCACAGCGTGAAGATGGTTAGGCCTTACTCTACATCGTTTTAGCCTGTTCACGTGCACAATCTGCACCTTGACACTGGCCGCTCGTGTATCTCTCACCCGATACACTACGTCTGACAACTTCGTTACTATTTCAAACGGCCCTTGCCAGAGCTTGGAGAACTTCGGAGTAGTCCCCACCGGAACTGCTGGTACCAACAACCATACCAGATCTCCTTCTGCGAATGAAACGGGTACTGCTCCCGAATCATGCAAGTGAGCTTGATGCTTGTGCACGGTTTCCAACTTCTTCCGCACAACTGCATGCACATGCGCTAGCCTTTGTCTCAAATCTCTGACATAGCTAGGCTCGCATAAGCTGACCATCTCATCAGGTGGTAAGCCATAAGCGACATCCTGTGGCAGACACATCTGTCTACCGAACAGTAGATACGTAGGCGTGTAACCCGTACTCGCCTGAGACGTGGCTCTGTAAGCCATCAAAACCGCCGGCAAATGCACATCCCAATCTCGCTGATGCACATCGACATAGTGAGAAATCATCTTCTCCAATGTCTGATTAAAACGCTCTACCAACCCATTTCCAGCAGGGTGATAAGCCGTCGTCCTGGTCTTTTTAATACCAAGCATTGAACAGACATCTCTGAACAATCTGGAGTCAAAGTTTTTGCCCTGGTCAGTGTGCACACTCTCCGGTGCTCCAAACCTTGCAACAAACTCACTCACAAACTTTGAAGCTATCGTGGATGCATCCATCCTTTTCAGCGGATACGCTTCAACCCATTTGGTAAAATAGTCAACAATTACCAAAATGTGCTTGTTGCCAGCATCTGTCTCTGGCAATCCGGGAATTAAATCCATTCCAACTCTCTCGAACGGATAACCCGACCAGGTGACCTCTAGTGGTGCGCCACTGCCACGTCCCACAGGTCTCGATCGTCTACTGCACGACGCACAACTACCAATCCAGTCTTCCACATCTCTCTTCATGCCATACCAGAAGAGCTTGGACTGAATCTGGTGATACGTTCTAGTCACCCCTAAGTGACCTAGATGATCATGGTACTCACTCAGCACCTGACCGCGCAACGCAACTGGCACCAAAATTTGAAACTTTGTGCCCTCTCCTGCGTTCTCACTGTGCAAAACGCGACATATCACGTCCTCTCGCACCACAAGACATTTTCGTCCTCGGAAATAATGCCTCAGAGCCGGACTCACACCAGTCAAGTCAGGCGAAGATGACCCGGAGCTAAGCCACTCACTCAGCCGTGTCAATTCATGATCACGTTGCTGAACATCAGCCCAATCAGCTGATGTCCAGTTTCGTCGCCGCACAAAGGGCGTAGGAAGGTCACTCTGGACCGACTCAGCATTCTCCACTGAGCTCCTTTCGTCTGATACCACAGCAATCACCTCATCAGGGATTGTGGTGCCACACCTCTGATCCTGCACTTGTCGAGACAAGCCATCAGCATTGGCATGGACTTTACCTTTCCGATAACGCACCTCGTAATCGAAATCACTCAGAAACTCAAGCCACCGCGCCACGATCGCACTTGGTTCTTTGAAACGGTTCAGGTATTTTAGTGCTTGATGGTCTGTGCGCACGACAAACCTTCGACCCAGCAAATAGCATCTGAAATGCCTAAATGCCCACACTAGTCCGAGGAGTTCACTCTTCGTCGAGCCATAATTCCTCTCTGCAGAGTTCAACCCTCTGCTTGCATACGCAATAGGTCGCTCCCGACCATCTGCGTCGGTCTGGGACAACACAGCTCCCAAACCATGACCACTTGCGTCCACATCGACTACAAATGGGGGCGCATCGGTCTCAAACCTCGGATACGCCAACGTGGGTGCTGAAGACATCTTCTGTTTCAGCAATTGGAATGCGATCTCACACTCGCCATCCCATGAAAACCTCTGGTTTTGCCTCGTCAGCTTCACCAGCGGCCGAGAAATGGATGCAAAATCCTTCACAAACCGTCGATAGTAGCCACAGAAACCCATAAAAGAACGCACCTCTGCTACGTTCTTTGGGCACCGCCACTCTGACACGGTCTCAATCTTGTCCGGATCGGTGCGCACACCATCCTTCGTGACAACATGACCCAAGAAATTGACTTCTGTCCTCAACAGATGACATTTCGAGGGTTTCAACCGAAGACCAGCCTCCAGTAGTCTTTGGAACACTGCTTCGAGTCGTTCCAAGTGTTCGTCAAACGTCTTTGAGAACACGATAATATCATCGAGGTATACCAGGCACATCTGCCACTGCAAACCTCGCAAAACGGCACTCATCAGCCGTTGAAATGAGCTCGGGCCATTGCACACACCAAATGGCATCACATTGAACTCATAGTGCCCATCAGGCGTGGAAAATGCCGTCTTGGCCTTGTCTGCCTCGTCCATTGGCATCTGATGATACCCAGAGCACAGATCAAGCGTCGAGAAGTACATCGCACCGCCCAACGCGTCCAACGTATCATCAATACGCGGGAGTGGGTATGGATCTTTCACGGTTATCGCATTGACTCTCCGATAATCAACACAGAACCTCGTCGATCCGTCCTTCTTCCGCACCAACACAACTGGTGAAGACCATGGACTGACCGATTCTTCGATCACACCCTGTTCAAGCATGTCGTCAACCAACTTCCGACATGTTTCTCGCGAGCTCCAAGGCAATCTCCTTGCGGGCTCATAGACTGGACCATCACAGCTAGTCCTAATCTCGTGTTTCAACACGTCTGTCCGACCCAGCTCGGACATGTTCATAGCGAATACACATCTGTACTGCTCGACCAAGGTGCTGAGCCTAGCCAACTGCTCGGCCTCAACCACAGGCTGCTCGCTGTTGCCTGTATCAGGTGGGGAGCATGCCTCCCGGTTACCCTCCTGAGAGCAACAGCCATCAGGCATCGTACCACGACCACGCTGGTCAACGTCGGCCTCGTGTACTGCCTCATCATCCCTCATCGCACAATGGTGTGACCGACCATCGTCATCACCACCACCGGTTTCAAGCAGCCTCTTCCCGCCTGGAGAGCGCTTCCCTGCGCCGGGACCACCATCGGGGTTCCCCACTCGCAGTACAGACCACAAATCCTGGTTAGCCCCGTAGCTACACCAGTCATTCGCCTCGTCCAACTCTTCACTACCGTCCACCACAGTTGCAACTGCACACAGCTTGCCAATCTGGGCTCTCTTGGGCAGAGTGATTTGTTCCGCCGTGCAATTCATCAATCGCACGGGAACACGATTCTCTTGTGGCCGCACAACACACTTTGCCACCAAGAGACCAGGGTCGCTCGCAGTCCCACAATCTGGTTCCGTGAGCCCCAACTCTGGCATCCCATCGAATGCAAGAGTGTCCACCACAGCCGCCACGGTCATCTCGTGGTGTGGTGGGAGAACAATCTTCTCTGCAAGCGGAGCGGAGCCTCATCTGCACCACTCCCTCGCCTTTCTTCGACCTTGATACATAGCTTGCCATTCGTAGAGGTTATGTTACAGGGAATGCTGGACAGCACATCACGTCCCAGCACACATGGAAATCGTAGCCCATCGACTACCCGCATTTCCGGCGAACAAACACATCCTTGAACGCCAAGGTGAACAACCACTTTTCCGTTCACCACCAAAGGCTTACCATCTGCCCCGCAAAACTTCAACCCAAGCGCATCCGCCGTGAGTCGATCCGGATCGTAGCCCAGCTTCCTGGCTAGATCCGCAGATACTAAGCTTACAGCCGCTCCAGTATCTACCAGCATCTCCACTGACAACCCATCGATTGTCCCCGTGGTCAACATCCCCGTTCCAGAGTCGCATCCGACCAAAGGAATGGATTGTTCGACAGCACGCTCATCAGGTGCTGCCGGATTACACTCTCGACCCAAAGAAATGGTCTGACCAGGCACGTGGGCCATCGCCCCAGTCACTGGCCGTTTCCCAAAGGCCCCCTCCTCGAGCCATCGTATCCTCCGCGCCCCGTCTGCGCTTCACGAGGACATTGGGCTGCCCTGTGGCCCGGTTCACCACAGTTCCAGCAAGTGAACATCCTCACTCGTCGAGCGGGCTCCTGATCCCGAGTTCTTCCTCGGCCTCGCCCTCCTTGACCACTTGGAGCATCACGCCTCTCCAGTAGTTGGTCGAGCGTCCTCACCAGGCTGCTCAAAGTACGCTCGAGGACGTCCGTCTGTCCTCTCGCTGGGGCCTCAGCAACATCCACAGCGGCCGCCACCAACTGTGTTTGCGGGCTCTCTCCGTAGGGGCCCACCAGCCTCTGCGGAGCTTCGCTTGGCAAGTCAACACTTCGCCAAACCTTTTCCAGGTGCAGCGCCATCTCTAATGCCGCCTGCACCGTCGCCGGAGGATTCTCCTGCAGCCTCACTCTCAAGGCCACAGGAGATACCGCCTCGATGAACTGGTCCTTCACCAGCTCATCCTGTAACCCACCCGCCATGTTGGGGTACGCCCGCACCACCAGCCGACGCAGATCATCCGCCAGATGCGCTAAATCCTCACCGGATTTACGCCTCCTCGTGCGGAATTGAGCCTTAAACTGCCGCTCATTAGCAGGTGGTGCGAACCTTCGCTCAAGGTCCGCACTCACATGCTGCCATACAGCCGGTATAGTAGCCAAAAAGCGTTGCGCCCCACCTCTGAGGCGTACCGCTAAGTACTGCGCTTTCTGCGGGTCATTCCACCCGTTCACCTGCGCGCACTGATCGAAGTACTGGATATACTCCACCCAGTCTCCGGAACCATCGTAGGCCTCGGGCATCACCGCAGGCCTCCCGAACGCTGGAGCAACTGGCGCTCCTCCAGCACCAGCTACCGCTCCCCCTGCTGCAGCCATCACTGCACCAGGGCCACCCGCCGCAGCAGCACCACCAGCTACTAACGGTTGATGAACATTTGCAGCAGGCGCATTCACACCTCTGCCTTGTTGTTGCTGTTGCTGAGCCATCGTCAACACAGCAAAAGAACGAGCAAAGTAGACAAAACAATAGGGCTAGCAGGACGACTGATCCGCGAAGAACTCAATCCTCTTCGCCTCAGCTCGCCTGATATAATCAGCCACGCCGCTGCCGTCCGATCACGGCCCGCGCGCGCCTACGAGTGCACACCCCAATTGCACGTGGGCACAGCGTACTCAACCACTGTAACCCTAACCGCCGTGTGAACATGCCAAGCGACCACCGTCGCATCAGGTTTCCCGATCCCACGCCTGAATCGCGACATCTCGCGGAGCCTCGTGCGCCATCCGGAGTCCCGTTCATCACACATTTAGCCAAGCCGACCAGTGCAAGCCGCATCATGCATGCCTCTCAACATCATGCCATGATTCCTCGCGCAAAAGGCCGCCAGTATTTCACCCTAATCACTCCGGCTGGCATCCCAGCCTGAGGACTAGACCAAACAGACTAGAGAGATACGACACATCCATACCCCTCCTTACGAACTGTATGCCCATCATGCAGCATGCAATTCTCATCACAAAAGGCAGCTCAGTCATCACTGCGCCATGCCTATCGAGCACAACAGAGAACAAACCTCTTTGTTCCCTGGTGGAGGCCAGTTCCCGCACCCACAACAACACAACCAGTAGTGAGGCAGGATACATTGAACATCTTCAATATACTTAGACTGCGCTTGCACCGTCTACAAGCGCCTGGCCGAGATCTTCGCGCCTCTTCTAGGAATGGTGAACTTTGTTGCCTCGTTCTTGCCAGCCATCCTGGTCACAGCACCACTTGTGATAACTAGCTCGGACAGCGTTCCGGTTAGCCTCGTCTGGCTGGATCGCTAACCTCGGAACGTTTCGTGACCAGTGTAGCCACGGCTGGTACGGAACGCAACTTCACCCAATCCTAATCCCAACACATACACACCAACTGGTCTCGTCAGAGCAGAGAATCTGTTTAGTGTTTGGAAGAAGAGCACCGAAAGAACCTCTCGCTAAAAGCAACAGCATGCTATGATATAACACATTGTAGAAAACAGCAAGCAGGGGCAGTAGCGATAGTACTTGCTAAACATGCAGCTAAACTGCTACTTTGTCCTCTGCGCGGAACGGCGATCGGACACGCACACGCACACACATACACATACACGCACAGGTCTGCGTGATCTAGAAGCGGCGGTCATCATGATAACATAAAATTGTGTGAAAGAGTATTAGAAGGGGTGAGACTAGACCCGGCGTCGGGACCGCAATAAGTACATGTACTTGATTAAAAGCATAGCCAGTCCATGGTCAAGTAGGTGCACTCACGCACATCCACACCTAGCGTACTACTACTATAATTGCGAGTTCATAACTACAAGTAGTGCACAGTCGTGCACTTCATCTATTGACAGCCAAACCTATCATTCTACAGGTAGGTGATATAGCTGGCACACACCGTATAGTATAATCATTGTACAATAACTGTTCCAACTACAGAAGACATAGTGTGTCCATGTTCTACGCACAGTAGCTATCAGCAGTAAGTTACAAGCCCTCACTCCCGGGCTATGACACATGTATGTAGATGAAGAGGATGTTCATGCTTCCACAACTCTGACAGGCATTTTTCACTAGTTTGCGTACCGGACGTACATGTAAGTACATTATTGTATTGTCCATTTGCCATGCGTCACGTGGACACACACACATACACACACAAGAAACAAACAATCAAACGTGCATAAAACAGTCACACTCTCTCACTGCACTCACACACACACACACACACACACACACACACACACACACACACACACACACACTGCGCAAAACACAGTGATCCTTATCCTGTTTCGTGCTATGGTCGGGGGGGGGGGGCGGGGAGGCGCACAAGTGATCGCGTACAAGTGATCGCGAGCAAGGGATAATCCTCAGCGGATAATGTATGCAGAAAAATCGGCAGAATTCGGTACATTTTCTTGTTTGTTTTGTGCATGTCTGGGCACATGTATGTGGATCATGAAATGGAGCAGAATTCAAGAAAGTGCCTGCAATACGGGGGGAGGATACAATGTCAAATCATGGTTCCGAAGTCCAAACGGACCTATTCCTTGCTTCTGATTCTTATCGATGTCCTCCCCACACGCGCAGGTGTATATCGTGGATCTCACAGGGACCAGTTCCACGTTATAATCGCTGCGAAGTTAGTTGTGGAGCGCCTTAACCCCCTGTTTTTAAAGTTCATGTCCTACCACATCCAACCCTAGCGTCCCTTGAAAGTTCACTTTCATGGCTAATAGTCGCATGGTCTCTTGTCCCTAAAGAGACCTCTGCGCTCTGTGCTTTCTCCACACCACTTTTGAAAGTTATCTTCTCTTTTCTCCCTTTCCATTATCGTAAAATATTTGGCATGATCGTCCGTTTGATGTACTATGTGAAACAGAATAACTACACTGAATCCCTTAGGTTTTTAGTTAGGTGGCAACTACATGTAGATGCAAGTACAGTCTGTTGGGTCCCCAGGCAAAATATCAACACCAAATCAAGAAAATTGCACTCAGAAATTGGGGAAATTGTATTGAGAAGGTATGGCATTACATGATGTAGAGAGTCCCATTCTTAAAAGTGAATGTCGACTCGAAAGCTTTACTCAAAGTTCCAAGTTAGATACACAGTTGACTCCACTCATAACAAACTCGTATAGTTATAGTAGTGAATTTCGTGCTAGCGACCATGGTCCATTTCCGGCCCTGTTTGAACCGATTCAAAAATGACCCTTGGTAGCGAACTGTTTTTGTTTATAACGAACCATAATAATATCTTGTAGGGCGGCATGATAACCAATTGCACTCATGCAGTCATGGACCACATGCCAGTCATGACGTGTTCTTTTTATGGTGTGAGAGCATTTCTGTTGTAACAAACTTCGGATATAAAGAACTAATTCTCCTGCAAAATGGTGGTCGCTACATCAGGAGTCGACTGCATAACATGCTCCATTCTGGTGGAGTTGTTTAACCTGCTTCACTTCAGGAAAAAGCACTCAGGCCAAAGATTGACTCGGAAGGAGAGCCAATGATTAATAATAATATTATAATTATAGTAAAGAAAAGCACCAAAGAAACTACATAATTATAAGGTCAGCTTTGTGCAATGTTATCGCATGCGCTGATTGTCAAGTAACTGGGGTGTTAGTGAACATTATAGCATAACTTTTCTCGCTCCACATATACTGGCACACACAGAGACATAGACAGCAATAGCGACACTACACAAAGTGAAGGGTAGTTGGCCGCAGCCAGATGTGAACCGGATAATGAGTGAGGTATGGAAGCAAGGGCTGAGAACAGAGTGTCTAAAATCAGTAGAATAGGCGTGCCAGTGGATAGCAAAAATAGGCCATGATTCAGAACCACTTGGGACCGTCAGATTAATTTTTCTGAACCGAGCCAGCCGGGAAAAAACTCTCGCGCAGCCGTACACAGTTATGAGGGGTAAAAACCGGGTGTATATCCCCAATGGCGATTAGGCATCATGTAGGCATGGCAAGCACATCACGGCAAAAAGTGATAAAAAAGCAATGATAATATGCACATAAATGAAGTGTGGGAGGCCAGGGGCACTGGTAAGACTCAAAACTGACAGAAGAAGTCAGGAAAAGAAGCGACAATAAAGAACACACCAGATGCCATATTTTCAACTGAAAATATTTCGCGACAAATCAGTTCTCGCCTATCTCGCTGCGCTCAGCCAGCGAGAAATACAACGTACTTCCTTAGTTCCTTTCTTTACTATAAATTAACTTAGCCCAAAGATGCCATCTCATCATACCAACTGACCTGGCTCCTTCAATAATGATACGACGATCAAGTGAGTTCACTGCTTCAAAATCAACTTCAAGGTGAACATAAAAAAAACATCTCCATCATTTTGCGAGAACTGTGGCAATACGCCCAGTGAGAAGGCATTTCTCCTGTGCCTATGGTGAAAGAAAATGAAGCTAAACAAACAAACAAACAAATACTAGTAGCATGAGCACCAGTGTGGGGAGCAAACCCTTTTCAAACAAACATCACCATTGTAATAATTACTACTGCAGTTCATCCTGCAGTACTACTTGCTGTTTGACCAGAGATGCCGTACCGGAGCTCAGCTGTGTGGCCAGCTCGGCATTTTCACACACGTATTCTCGGAGACACGGCCAATGGTCTTCATTTCCCACTGTGACAGCATCCGACTCATTCTTCGTAAACCCTTGACCAGTGAAGAGCTCCAAGAGGCGTAATTCACAGTAGAGAAAAAGACGCGTTTGCCAGGCCGAGCGAGGAGCTGCAAGAGCCATGAATCTGCTATAGTCCATTAACTGGCTGGGCGATCGTTTTATTGAGAGAAAATTCACGCCGTGCGCCTTCTCATAATCGGCAACTGAGTGCGCACGGAACTCGCTCAGATGCCACATCACGTCAGGCACGGCACCGGGGTAGAACTGGCGGCAGAGCTCCACGATAACTCTCCACGTTGCTGGCACACACTTCGGCAAGTGAGCGTCTGCGGGTTTGTCATCGGGCACATCTTGTTGATGAGCCTGGGCAAGAGCAGCATGATGACTGTCATCGCATTCGACAATCTTGGCCTGGAAGAGCAGCAGCCATGCATCATTCTTGTCCACCTCGAACTGCACAGGGACAAGGAAGAGAACCAAAGGCAAAGCACACGCATCAAGTTTTCAGGCACTGCAAATCGTCATCATTCTGCATCCAGAACAATCGGGTGATGTAGACTTAGCACCGTCACACAGCTGTGAGTAAATATGCATAATGTAAAGACGTTCGGTTGGGCCTGTGTTACGAACCGTATTCCAGAGTATACACCGTTCCCAGATTTTTGCTACAAATCACAGACATCCACCGTGTTCATCGCCACACAAATCACAGACATCCACCGTGTTCATCACCACACAAATCACAGACATCCACCGTGTTCATCACCACACAAATCACAGACATCCACCGTGTTTATCACCACACAAATCACAGACATACACTCTGTTCATCACAAGTAATGCTGACGGCTGGGTACACGCCACTGGCCACAGAAAGGTGGATTCTTGTCATATGTCACTGGAATTGTAGAAATTATGGCGAATATCTATCACTTGTCCTAGTTGACGTTTACCGTATTTTCCCGAATATAAGTCGACCTTCTGTGCGCCAGAAATTTCGCCAAAAGCTGGTGGTCGACTTACAAGCGGAACTTGACTTACATACGGGAATCTGGCACAACAAATGAAGTGACTGCAAGTAGTATAGTGCCGTAGGGGTTCTGATCCAAAAGTGACCTTTGACCCCTGGCTGCCAAATAAGGAAGAATAGTCCATATATGGCAGATGACCTTTGACCTTTGAGTTGACCTTTGACCTTTGAGGTACCATATAAGGCAGAATAGTCCATATATGGAAGATGTCATTTGACCTTTGACCTTTGGTGTTGACCTTTGACCTTTCCATATAAGGATGAATAGTCCATATATGGAAGATGACCTTTGACCTTTGACCTTTGACCTTTCCATGTGACCTTTGCTGTGACCTTTGACCTTTCCAAATACGGCTGATTGGTCCATAGAAGGAATGTGACCTTTGACCTTTGGGATTGGTCTATATATGGGGTGAAGTGTCCTTATAAGGAAGGTGCACGTGGTTCAGGTCATAGAAGGCATGTGCCATAAAGGGGTGAAGTGTCCTTATAGGGAAGGTGTACACGGATGATGTCATAGAAGGCATGTGCCATAAAGGGGTGAAGTGTCCTTATAGGGAAGGTGTACACGGATGATGTCATAGAAGGCATGTGCCATAAAGGGGTGAAGTGTCCTTATAGGGAAGGTGTACACGGATGATGTCCTATAAGGCATATTCCATAGTAGGGTGAAGTGTCCTTATAGGGAAGGTGTACATGCTGTAGTTTTTAAATAAGGCATATTCCATAGTGGGTGGAAGATGCCTTATATGGCATGCGTATCCTGGCCAGGTCATAGTAGGCATGCAGTTGAAACAATCATTGAGGTCCTTTCTGTCTGAGGCTTTGAAGAAAAGAAGCATCATGTAACAAAGCTGGGTTCGTACCCGCAACCTCTCGTACGGAAGGCATGAACTGTACCAAACGACCAGGACGACTACACACAAGACCCAAGGCTCAAATCACCTATTTATACCCGGACCGTAAAGAAGAAGAAAAAACGCATCATGTAACAAAGCTGGATTCGTACCCGCAACCTCTCGTACTGAAAGCACCAACTGTACCAAACGACCAGGACGACTATGCATAAGAGGGAAGGCTCAAATTGACTATATATACTGGGACCGAAGCTCACCAAGGTCTCGCTGGATGAGACATCAGCGACCTATCGACAATGTCATCGAGCATGGAAAGAAGGGTGGGTGGTGGTGGTGGTGGGATCAGCATGACATCCAACAGATGGACAGTCGCCAACAATCACTACCCGGTGAAAGGGAGGTGAAGGCCCCATTTTTGGGGTAAAAAAAAAACCGGGTGCTGTATTTTTATATTTAAAAATCATTTTTCGGGTGTTTGAGGTGGTTGAGGGGATATGACATCATGATTGGACCCCCAATCGTTGTACCTGTTAGTTGCCTCGGATGGGAGTCGGTATATAAAGTAGATACATTGTTGGATAATGTTTCATTATGAAGATGGTGATGATGTGGGGTGAAGATGGATTCTGATTTTGATATCTTACGGGCCTATGTACGTGAAAAGAGACTTCGTGAAGTAGAAGAACAAGCAAGAGAAGAAGAAGAACAACAACAACAACAACAACAACAACAAGAAGAAGAAGAAGAGCAAGAAGGGGAGGAAAAACAGTGTCATCATCTTAATCATGTTGTTCATGAAGGAAGATACGTATGTTCTTCGTGTGGACTTGTCATGGATGTGGTTTACTTACCTGAAGTTGATGTGCATCAGAGATGTAGTTTGATGAAGAAGCCTTATGCTGCACATGAGCGGTTATGTGGTGTGGATCGTCATCTTTTGCATTTTCTTTCGAAAACTGAACTCTTATCCGATCAGCTTCGTGTACACCCTCTTCGAGAGCAGATAAGTGCGATGAAGAAGTCCTGTTTATACAAGAGTCTAAACTATTCTATAGCATTATCCTGTATAGTATACGATACGAATGTGGATGCATTACGTAAACTACATTCCTACTTACCTCGTAGCAATGTGTCCTGGTTGAGGTTCAGTCGAATCATGAAACCTCTTCCTCAGCATTTTCCACTCCTATACGTACTGCATCTCATGGAGTCGACTAGGATGGTGTCTTCATTGCAACTGTCCACGTTGCGTTCGAATTTGCTGCTTTTATCTCCATCTGATATATCTCTTATGACATCATTGATTGATGCTTATTGCTGGGAAACCTATTCACTTGATCACGTGATCCAGAACATGCACACGTTTGACTGTGATCTTATTTCTATACTGTATCAGTTCACAAAGGTGGCGGTATCGTGTAAGGAACCTTTAAAATGAGATGAATTTTAGCGTGCACGATGCTGATTGGTCAAATATTTTTGGCGGGCTTAATTGACTGTATACTACTTTCTACTCCAATATCTCATGATAATCATAAAAAAAAAAATAAAAAATAAAAAATAAAAAATAAAACTTCTAAAGAACAAGTATGGGTGGTGTTGTGTCGAGTAGTACGTCCACTGAAGAGTGCTGCCTTGCCTCTTCTGACTCTAGTATCCCCACTCCTACTAGTGGAGAATGGGTTGCAGGATGTGAAAAGAATGGAATTGGGAAAGATGAACCAGGGTGATCTCATGTGCACACCCATCAAGGAATACGATTTATTTGAGAAAGAAAATATTTCCTAACCTAATTAGTACAGTGTGTGCGTGTGCGAAGATGGCATACTGGGCTACGCATTTCCGTAGGAGTGATGGTGACGAGGCCTCCCTCAAACACATGCAAAGCATGCGGAATGACATTGCCGAGATGCAATCGGTTGTGGGGAACGATGACACCGACAACACCTTGGTTCATGATGTGGAGAAACTGAAAGAGGAGAAAGCCGATGAGAGCAATGTGCAAGATGTGGAAAACAGATCTATGCGCTACACAGATCAAGCCATAGCAGCTGATGAGCTGCACGTTAAAACAGACGGATCCGTGCCCATGGATGCTAACCTCGACATGAACGAGCATTCGATCTGTAATTTGACGTACGACGATAGCTCTTTGACATGTGCTGTCCCTGCCGGTTGGGTCAAGAATGAAATCCGTCAATCATCATCAAGATTGCAACACGACATCGACGCTGTGCGCAAGATGAAAGGTCCTCGTGGTGATCGGGGATTGGGATGGCTTAGCGGAGGTAATATGCCACTGAACTCTGTAGGGAGAAACGGTGACTTCTATGTGGATGCAACCACGCTCATCTTGTACAAGAAATTCAGCTCGGAATGGATGGCTTTCGGTCAGCTTCATAGATCAAGAGGTGAAGCTGGTCCACGTGGAGAACGCGGATTGATCGGTCCTGAAGGTGAGACTGGACCTAGAGGAGCTGATGGACAAGGTGGTGAACGCGGTCAAAAAGGTGATCAAGGAATACCTGGTCCAGAAGGTCCCAGAGGTAAAGTTGGACCACGTGGAGAACGTGGATTAGTGGGTCCTGAAGGTGAGATTGGACCTAGAGGACAAGATGGGCAAGACGGCTCACAAGGTGAACGTGGTGTCCAAGGTGATCAAGGAACCATAGGCCCCGTCGGCCCCCAAGGAACCATCGGTCCAACCGGTCCTCCAGGAAAAAGAGGTCCCGTGGGCCCCCAAGGAACCAGAGGTCCCGTGGGTCCGCAATCAAGTCAGAACCTATCCGATCCGTTTCATCTACTACCTTACATTCGGAGAAACGCCTACCTCTACATATACTCTCATCCTAGCAGATTTGAATCCGTCATCAGGGTGAGGAGAAACACGTACAGAGGTGGAAATCTCGTTGCCTTGAACGACAAGAGAATCGTCGTGAACGGCATCGACATGTTCCGAGACGGTCACTTCTACCTCAACATTTCACAACACGAGCAAGTTTCCATTAGAGAACGATTCGTCAATCTGTTTCACGACAACATGTCTTTTGCAATGTTCCAAGTCATTCAAGTGGACGCACCTGACCCTAGAAACATGGCGTTGAAGGCATTCGACATCGATACTGTCGGAAATTTCACCTTGGATAGTTTGTACGTGTCCCACATAAGTGGCAACTACTTCACGGGTTCAGGCTCTTCATCATTCAACCTACCCGTTTCGTCTTTAACAAACCAATTATCGGTTGCTTTGGATAAGCCTGTGTCGAGCATGACGGATCTCTTGGGTACAAAGTGTGTCATAAGTTACGCTCGGAATTCAGAAGGCCTATTCACTCTATACGTAAACTCCATTTTGATACATTCCAACTTGGACACGGATCCATTTTCCAGAATCAATGGAATCGAAGATTGCGATTATCGCATTGGTGGTAGTCAATTCTTCAACGGCACTACGTCAAAGTTGTTCTGTCATTTGCACTTTGTCGAGAGTTTATCTTCTCACACAATCCAGGGCATCCACACAGAACTCATGGCACACTACAATATCTGAAAGTATTAAGTACTTCGATTGTACATATAATATATAGCGCACACATGCTACTCTACATTCTTGAGATGAAAATGAAAAATAAAACCTACCTATAGTGATTACCATCACAACATCAGAATGTCTGTGATACTGACGGTGGCGAACAACACGTCGGGGGTGAGCAGGGGATTGCACAAACCGAACTTTACTCTAAATGTGAAGGACCTGGATACGCGCGATAAAGTCCTGCATGTTGAATCGGCTCAGTTTGAAGTACACTTTGAGAACATAGACGAGGCAACGAACAAACTCTATGTGGTACATGGTGAAGAAGAAGAAGAAGAGGAGGATAGACTGTCCATCAAGACGGGAACATACAGCGATGTAGACGATTTGGTGTCTATAATCAATGCCACTCTGAAACGAGCGGGACACGGAGACATTGTGTTTTCCTACTCTCGTCACACCAGCCGCATAAGTGTCTCGGTACCCAGGAAGAAACGGTGCTTGTTGAAGAAGGACTCACCCGGATTGGTGCTGGGTGTGGGCACTATTCTCAAGCCATACACGATCGAGGGATCTCACACGTTCCCGTTCGCTGTGGATCTGACAAAAGACAGACGACTTGTCCTGCTCTACACCGACCTCATTGGACCTGCTGTGGAGTACGAAGACAACACTGATTCGAGGGTGTTGAAGACCTTTCTCATTCAAACCCTCAACGGTTTGAATAACTACGTGTTTGGAAAAGAAGACAAGCGATTGCTGCTTCCACACGAAAACGTGACTAGCATTTCGTTTTGGTTGAAATTCAACACCGGCGAACACATCACTTCGGGATATCCCGTCTACCTTGATCTTCGGATCACCAGCACGACTTAGATGGATCTTCCAGATGTTCGTGTCCGCCACGTGCGAGACATGGTGGAGGATATAGCAAAACGAAAGGAATTGGAGAGCGAAAAGGTGCGTTGCCTGGAGAAGTACGTGATTTACAACACCGCAATCTTGTCCTTTCTCATACTCACTCAAACCCTTCTCAATATTCTCCAAGGGAGTGGTGTCGTATCTGGAGAACATCGCATTCGAATCATCGCCATCAGTAGCACGATCATCGGCGTGATCATGGCATGCATAGGCAAACACGTTCTCGACACCAAACGTCAGCTTGTCACGTGTATCGAACAACTGCAGCAGATGGAGAGAGCTGAAGACGCGTTCATGTTGGAATTGGGCATTACTCTGGAAGATGGGAAGCTCACTAACGAGGAGCATCGACGATTGATAGCGATGATGAACGACTTTCGCAAGACACTGGATATTGGATCGTTGAAAAAAATTCGCCCCTATTATAATGTGACTGGCAAGAATGGCACAGGAAATCTACTCGCCGCAAGCTCCGGAGTCCTTCACGGGACTCCTGACCAACACGAAGATCGTTCAGAAGAACATCCTCGACAGGACGGAGAAGAAACTCTCGTTGCTTGAGGGTAGACGCGGAGTACGACTCTTTTCCACAGCAGATCGCTCACCACCATCCCTTAACAATGAACTGGACATCTCGTCACCGAATTTCATTGCTCTCGGGGAGAGCTATTTCATCGTAAAAATGCGCTATAGTGTCAAAAACAATCTCGATAATGAACCTGGAGCCTATACGCGATGGGTGTGCACCACGTCACCAGCCTTTTCGTGGTTCAAGAACATTCGAGTGGAGATCAACGGAACAGAGGTCACGCAATCGAGTAAAGTTGCCGATATGCAGATGGTTCAGCATATCCTCAGTCTAATGGAAAGCAGCAGCGAACGTCTTCAGTACGTTGACTCGGATCTCTACGGTCTACAGAAACTGGATCCGCAAAGAGCATTGAGAGGTGTGGATTTATCGCCCTATCAACTTGGTGTGAAGCGTAAGCATGGCTATGCCTTCGAAACAAACGCTGTACACGCTGATGCAGCACGAGCACCGGATTTCGACGCTAATTTCACACCCAAGCGTGCCCCCACCGTCGAGCTTGTCACCAACGAAGGCTTCTCCAACACGGTACAGGAAAATGCACTTCGGGCAGCCGTTGGACGGTTTCAATACAAGCTGAGACCCTTCCTACCGTTTTTCAATCAGGACGATGCTTGGTTACCGCCGGGTACACAGATGAAGCTTCGCTTTGATCTACCCCAATCCGAGCTTTCCAGATACATCATGCTTAGCGATCAGGGTGGTGGTGGCAACAGTGCTCTGAGTGTCGGTGATATTAACATCGATCTACTCCAACTGGACTTTGTGTACACTACCTATCGCATGGAACCCAATCTTACCGATCGTGTACGCCTTCCCAAGCAACTCTATTTCCACACGTGGTGCCCTCGTCTCATACAAAAGAGCATTTCAGATGATGCTGGTACACTGGAACTGCTTCACAATGCAGACATACCACGCAGAATGATCCTGTTCTTCACGGATTTGACTCATGGTACACAACCAACATTGGCTGGAGGCCAAGCATCACATTCTTCGAACAGACTGGCCATGATTCATGCAAATCTCAGTCAACTTCGCGTCACTGTCAACGACGAGACGCTCTTTGACAACCCGCTCAAGTTCCAGTGGGATGTGAGTCGTAATACGGAAGGACAATACTTCTACGATTACAACAAATCCTCCTACCTGCGTGGCTACAATCTGGTTCAAGACTTTTTCGGCAAGACGTATGGAACGCAAATCCCCATCACTGCTGCAGATTACTGCAATCACTACTTTATGGTGCCTATCAACTTGAATCTGGATCGGATGACAGACAATCCAAGATCGAGAGGAAATCTGTCCATCGACTATCAATTTAACGACGTGACAAACGCCCCCGTGAGGAGACCTAGCGAAAATGGTGCCTCGATCAAAGTCAACCTTCTCTGCATGGACAAGTACCTGTACACCATGAGCAAAGACGAAGGCATCAAAGCCGAAGTTGTATAAATTAATTCCGATCTAGTACTAAAAGGGCATCATGGAAGGTGGTGACCTAGAGACCAGACATCGTGTCTACGGTGGTGATTTGAAATCGTCGAGTCGACAACACGGTGGTTTCTTCTGGAAAAAGAGCTTCTGGAAAAACCTTATTGGTGCTGGACCCGAGGAGATGGACAAGCAGATGGCGGAACCCATGACAAAACAAGATGACATGCAACGCGGTGGACTTGGACCCTTGGCTGCCATGGCAGGAATGACGCTTCTTCCCATGCTTTTGGGGAGAGGAGAGTCCGGAGACATCGTGGAAGCACAAATGAAAACGGCTTACAACCCGTCCATGCACCGAGGTGGTCTAGCCATTCCACCAGGATTAGCCGCCAAGGCCATACCACTACTAACCAATCTGGCTGCTCCCTTAGCCATGGGTACCATGGCATCACTAGGTGACAACGTCATGGATAAAATATTCGGTAGAGGAGTAAAGAAGGGAAGATCAACAGGTACCACGAAGCGCGCTAAAAGTCGTCGTCGTCACGCTCCGAAGAACATTCGGCAACGAGCACCTCGAAAAACCAAAAAGCCAGCTCGTCAAATTCTCTTCAAAGGTCGCAACAGACGAGGAATAAAGAAACAAGGAAGGGCCTTGTTCAAGCAATTAGGACATCGTGCCCTGAACGAAGCTTCATCATTCCTGTCTGCACCACCACCACCACAGAGATCACTGACCCGTCCTGAAACCCCATTTGCTCAAAAAATTCGACAGAACATTAACAGTGCAGGACCGTCTTCTCTGAGTTCCGCTCACATCGGCCCATCCTTCAACATCTGATCATGGACTTTATCTCGCTCCTTGGACAGGAAACCGAGAGGAAGAAAAAGGCTAGTCCCGTAAGGAATGACGATGTACCATCCACGGTCACTGCTCGACACAAGCTGCACGTTCCTGGTCTTCAATTCGAGTCTAAGGATTGGTTCACGGAAATCATTCCTGCTCTGAAATCCTGGGGACAAAACGTATTGTTTCTGGGACAGAGCAACATGGGTAAATCCCACTTTCTCATCAAACTCCTGAAACGCGTGCAACCCGAGCGTATGGTGGTCATCTCCAACACGCCGGCCGATCAGTATCGTCTTCCAAACCTCAAATCCTTTAAGCATTACAGCATCATGCCCGAGTGCATCGAAGACATGGATCTCCAGCCTAATACCTATGTGATCATTGATGACATCAGAGTGATGGGTTTGAAGCATGGTAGTCAAAGAGAGTGTCTCTACAAGTTCTTCACCATGTACAGTCATCATCATAAGTTGAACGTGTTCTTTCTCTCTCAGAGCTTTGATAACATTAAGGACATGAAGATCAATGCAAACTTTATGTATCTGTTTCGCTTCACCGATAAAAGCAACATCAAACGTTATCTCAATACTCTGTTTGGTGGTCTGTGTACGAAGTCATTCATTATCTTTAGATTGTATGAGAAGTTATTGACGGTGTGTCGCAGGCCTATCCTAACCATTGATTGCTCTTCTAATCAGTACTACACGTATTGCGAAGACACTGCATTAAAGGTGTTTTTTGAATAAACCCCTCGTTGATGTGTGTGTGTGTGTGTGCGTGTGTGTGTGTGTGTATACGATCGCGATACATGTAGTCGATAACAGCTGAAATGTTAGCCTGAAAGCTAGCCGAAACATTAAAAAATAAAAAGAAAAAAAAAGAAAATTAAAAAAAGAAAATAAAGAAAAAATAATAATAATAAAAAAATAAAAAAAATAAAATAATAAAAAAATCCAATAATAGCCGAAAAGTTAGCCCAGAAGTTAGCCGAAATGTTAGCCTGAAAGTTAGCCGAAATGTTAGCCTGAAAGTTAGCCGAAACATTAAAAAAAATATATATATATATACATGTATATATATATATAAAATAAAAAATATAAAAAAATACTCAATCTGCGGACAGCATGCTGTTTCGTTCTAAAAAAATATATAATAATAAAAAAATAAAAATCCAATAATAGCCGAAAAGTTAGCCCAGAAGTTAGCCGAAAATAATGTTAGCCCGAAAGTTAGCTGAAACGTTAAAAAAAATTCCGACCATGAATAAGAATGGAGCATCTTACGGTGAAATTCTCCAATGGGCTACCGAGCAGTATACAAAGAGTGGGGCTCAGAAAGGGATCTTTCGTGATACCCAAGCGGAAAAGGTTGCAAACCTTACAGTTTATGTCAAAACATCCCCAGCACATCATCAAGAAGAGAGCAAATTCGTGGGAAGTTCTCGGTATACCACCACGGATGCGGCAAAAAGGAGGTAATAACTACAATAGCTACTTGAAAAGCGTCAAGAAAGTTCTTTCTCAAGTGCCAGATCACAGTTTGAACACCTCCACCCTGTTGGAACTGCAAGCCGATCCGCGTGTAAAGCGTCTATATGACACCCACTTCAAAAACAATCCCGATCACATCAGTTACCCGTCTGTGAGAAATGTGATTGCATCCAACATACTCAACTATGATTCCACTACCGATCAAGTTCGCGATTCCGTTGCAGATGTCAGGAAGAAGAGAAAGGCACCTTTAACATCGGTGCCTTTCAATCTACTACAAGATCATGAATTTGACCGATGGATCCTGCAAATCCTGGACAGTTTCCTCCGGCATACAAATATACCGGTAACCTTTTTGAAGAGCAACTATTTCACAAGCCGATCACAACTGCTGCAACTCTACGACGAAGATCGACTGAGGTTCAGGAGTCGGGTGGAAGCGGCTGCGGATGCCCTGAAGACGCAGACGCTGGACGACTACACTACTCTGGTGAACGAGACGAATCGCATCTACATGTCCAGGTACCCGTTTGCAGCCATAGCAGGTGCCATGGGAATCGACAAACACGTCGATGGGTTCCTTCGATCGGAACGAAAGATTCATGAACTAACCACCCTTGTGCTAGCTGTACCGGGATCACAGCTCAAGTTTCAAGATCTCAACGATATGACTTCCACCTATGGTAGAACAACAGAAGCAAAATTGATCCATCCCGAGCATTTCATGATCAGAGCACAAAAGGTGATGGTGGACGATGCATCATTCATTCAACAGGTGCTGAAGGACAAAAGCAGAATCACTCGTATCATCAAGGATATCCTGAGCGGACGCTCCATGTGATCACGTGCCAAATATTTTCAGGCTATGATCAAGAATGGACTATCCTCTCAGCAGTGCCGATATCAAAGGAAGATTGAATGGTGTCGAAGGGTTCGTGGGCTGTACGAGTTACGACCTCTTGCCACCCTTGAACAATGGAGACTTTTGTATCGTCAACACCGACAACGTTCTACCGGTGTACGATGCAACGGAAGGCGGACATCATTGGTTGACCGTGTGTCGCGAGCAAAACGTGATCTTGGTTTTCGACAGTTTCGGACGCAGTCTATACACTATGGAGCAAGATTACACTGAACCTGCACTGTGCGATTTCTTTAAAGAAGCCTACGCAGACTGTAAGATCATCACCAACACCCAAGCCGTTCAAGACAGAAGCACAGCAGTATGTGGATGGTATGCCATATTGATGGGAAAGCTATTTTCCAAATATGGTCTGGATGAAGCACTTCGAATTTTCCGAAGAGTCTTTGATGATGACGAAAAGCTGGAAAACGATAAACTGGTTCTCAGTTTAGGTGCCTTGCAAGGTGGTGGTGGAGTCTTGTGGGACACCAAAGTGCAAAGGGCAATTCATGATGGAAGACCGAAGAAGAAGAAGAAGAAGAAGATACAACCCGCACAGTTCCATACGAAACTGGCTAACGAATTGCACAAGCCCAGACGAGTGCATTTCAAAAGACGCAAGGTGAAGAGCAGAGCAATTGACCATATATGGAGTGCAGATCTCGTGGATATGCAACGGTTTGCCCGAAGCAATAAGAACATCAAATTCCTGCTAACAGTCATCGACTTATACAGCCGCTATGCCTGGGCAATGCCTTTGAAATCGAAGACGGGTATCGCCGTGAGAGATGCGTTCGATGAGATTGTCAGTACATCCGGAAGGACACCGTTAAAACTCTGGGTAGACGAAGGCAAGGAATTCTACAATGCCCCCATGAAACGATGGTTATCACAACACAACGTCATCATGTACAGCACCCATAACGAGGGTAAAGCGGTGGTGGTCGAGCGCTTCAATAGAACGTTGAAGTCAAGACTGTGGCGTCACTTTACAGAGAAATCCACGAACACGTACCTCAACGTCCTACCTCAACTACTAGACCGCTACAACCAGTCAAAGCATAGAAGCATTGGAATGACACCTACCGAAGCATCGAACGGTAGAATACCAAAAGATGCAGATCAACAAGACCCCCTGCAGTCGAAACCCAAGTTCAAAGTGGATGATGAGGTGCGCTTAACCGTATCTAAGCGTCATTTCGAGAAGGGCTACACTGCAAACTGGACGGAGGAAGTATTCAGGGTGGATGACATCCTACCAACATCACCACACACCTACAGGATTCGTGATCTGATGGGAGAACACATCATCGGATCGTTTTACGAAGCAGAACTGCAACACGCCAGAGAGACCGGTTTGAGATTCGATAAGGTGTTGAAATACAACAAGGATCAACGTCTTGTGCAATGGAAAGGCTACACGGATAATAAATTCAATACCTGGCTCACAAAGAAGGATGTGAACAGTCTTAGATCATGATTCACAATGTCATTCATATGAAAAAATAAAATATAAAATAAATGAAACGAGTGCTCTGTACGCGGGTTGACTTGCATCATGATCCTGCACGGGTAGTGATTGTTGGCGACTGTCCATCTGTTGGATGCCATGCTGATCCCACCACCACCACCACCATCACCATGACCACCACCATGACCACCACCACCACCACCCACCCTTCTTTCCATGCTCGATGACATTGTCGATAGGTCGCTGATGTCTCATCCAGCGAGACCTTGGTGAGCTTCGGTCCCAGTATATATAGTCAATTTGAGCCTTCCCTCTTATGCATAGTCGTCCTGGTCGTTTGGTACAGTTGGTGCTTTCAGTACGAGAGGTTGCGGGTACGAATCCAGCTTTGTTACATGATGCGTTTTTTCTTCTTCTTTACGGTCCGGGTATAAATAGGTGATTTGAGCCTTGGGTCTTGTGTGTAGTCGTCCTGGTCGTTTGGTACAGTTCATGCCTTCCGTACGAGAGGTTGCGGGTACGAACCCAGCTTTGTTACATGATGCTTCTTTTCTTCAAAGCCTCAGACAGAAAGGACCTCAATGATTGTTTCAACTGCATGCCTACTATGACCTGGCCAGGATACGCATGCCATATAAGGCATCTTCCACCCACTATGGAATATGCCTTATTTAAAAACTACAGCATGTACACCTTCCCTATAAGGACACTTCACCCTACTATGGAATATGCCTTATAGGACATCATCCGTGTACAACTTCCCTATAAGGACACTTCACCCCTTTATGGCACATGCCTTCTATGACATCATCCGTGTACACCTTCCCTATAAGGACACTTCACCCCTTTATGGCACATGCCTACTATGACCTCATCCGTGTACAACTTCCTTATAAGGACACTTCACCCCACTATGGAAGATGCCTACTATGACCTGAACCACGTGCACCTTCCTTATAAGGACACTTCACCCCATATATAGACCAATCTCAAAGGTCAAAGGTCACACCTGAACCACGTGCACCTTCCTTATAAGGACACTTCACCCCATATATAGACCAATCCCAAAGGTCAAAGGTCACATTCCTTCTATGGAACAATCATCCGTATTTGGAAAGGTCAAAGGTCATCCGTATTTGGAAAGGTCAAAGGTCAAAGGTCAAAGGGCAAAGGTCATCTTCCATATATGGACTATTCATCCTTATATGGAAAGGTCAAAGGTCAACACCAAAGGTCAAAGGTCAAATGACATCTTCCATATATGGACTATTCTGCCTTATATGGTACCTCAAAGGTCAAAGGTCAAAGGTCAACTCAAAGGTCAAAGGTCATCTGCCATATATGGACTATTCTTCCTTATTTGGCAGCCATGGGTCAAAGGTCACTTTTGGATCAGAACCCCTACGGCACTATACTACTACTGCAGTGTCCGTACAAAAATGCACTACCGTATGAACCATGTGAACTTTCGTCCCGCGAGCGACACTGGTTTTGTCTTACTGGCATGATATGATCTCTCCTCGCAGAGAACTCATCATTTTGTATGTGTGGGTGTCATGGAGCAATAAAAACTTTTTTTCATGAAATCGACTCCTGGATTTGGGGTGGTCGACTTATAATCGAATTCGACTTATATTCGGGAAAATACGTATACGCTTTTACACATGCTTGCAGATCAGTATAGCTAAACATACTCTAAACATACTTTAAACATACTCTAAACATACTCTATGTTAACACCATGCACTACAGTGGTGTACAACTGCACATACTACACACATTACAGGAGCATGGTAGATCACATACTACACACATTACAGGAGCATGGTAGATCACATACTACACACATTACAGGAGCATGGGAGATCACATACTACACACATTACAGGAGCATGGTAGATCACATACTACACACATTACAGGAGCATGGTAGATCACATACTACCAGAGGTCACAGACACAGACACAGACACACACACACACACACACCACTACAAATCTTTCATTCCAGCTTGCATCTCCTTTCGCTTCGTCCAATTATGGGCATTCATCAGGCAGTTGTGACAATGTGATTATAGGTATTAAAATAAACAAAATGTGACAAAGGAAGCAAACAGCTACATGAGCATGGATCATGACTAGACTGTGTTCACCAAGGACAAGGTCATGTCTGCATGCAGTGTACATTGGTCATCTGACAAGACCCAGCCTAGCCACAGCCTGTACACCACCAGAAGCAGCGAACCATGACCCAACCTGTTACATTTTACTGACGTACTCAAGTGCATACTCAAGTGCATTTGAGCTTGAGTGAAGAGCTAGCACTGAGCCTGAGTAGCCAGTGCTATGTACTGTACTGTACATACCTATGCCTAGGATATGGGTTGTACTCCACCATCTCGACTCAAGTGCTAGTGCAGTGCACTACAGTCTACATGCAACATGGGGGTGACTGCAGCCGGCCAAAATTACCCTTGGAGCTGTCTCAGCTGGCAGGTCCCCTCCCAGGTCCTCTTTTATCCGGATCCCTCGCCATCTGGAAGAAAATCGTTGGTTACCGATTTACAGCATATGTCATGCATACATACAGTATGTGTGTTTGATTATCCGGTTCCCTCGCCTACCCAGATAATTTCGTGGAAAACGGATGTGTGCGGTTAAGCGAGGTCTGACTGTAGCTCGCATCCCACAAGTTGAAAACACTTCCAGGCTCATTTGATGCTGTTAGCCATTTTTAAAAACAGGTACTGATTTCCCGTAGCTGTTACCTTGAGGGTGATGAACTCGCGTGTTAGACCGAGGGCGAGCAGGACATCATACGGTGACTTGAATGGCAGAACGCGGCAGGCAGTATCTCGGCCAGCAACGAACGCCGTGCGCCGTCCTGATGCCTCACTCAGCCTTGTCGGCACAGTACCACTTTGTACCATGGACACCCTGCACATGACGTTTGCCGCAACTTCATCATCGGCGAGTCGACGTGCTGCTGTCTTTCCAGAGTAGAATTTGGTTAGATGGTCAGCGAGGGCTTTAGCGTCCATAGTGACTAGCTGTGGCGAGCTATCTCAGTGACCTTGTATGGTTCTTCCATATGACTGTCCAGTACACTGAACAGCTTGCTCTGCAGAGACAGAGACGGAGAGAGAGAGAGAGAGAGAGAGAGAGAGAGAGAGAGAGAGAGAGAGAGAGAGAGAGAGAGAGAGAGAGAGAGAGAGAGAGAGAGAGAGAGAGAGAGAGAGGAGAGAGATATTAGACTCCATAGCAACAAACACAGAGATACGTAACGGAGAGCACACACACGCACACATACAATGTAGAATATAGCAACTGGGTGTCACTAACTGCTTGCGTGGCGGCGTGTTTGAACAGCAAACTCCAAAATCAATGTCATTTCCACAGGAAGACTACTGGTGTCTCCATGACTGCTCCAGTGCGTGCTATATGCTACAAGTTCAAATATCATGCTACATACTTTTCATCACGGCTTGATTGTTTCGTTAAAATCTTTTTCTACGAGTACTGTAATTTCAGAGTGTTCCTCAGTAATTCTACTCATACTTCAAGTTTCAATACCTTCACAAACACTGACAAGCATCATACAAATGGGAGCTGCCTCTCTGTACGTACCTAGAACTTTCTATTTTAGATCACAGCATTATTTTAAATTTTGTGCAATTGTCTGCTCCTCCACTACATGTCTACATGTACCAGTTTTTTTCATGCTCTTACCGTCACAGTGCACGCTACGCTGGGGTAGTTTATAGGAGTAAGATCAAAACACCGCTAGCTAACGAACGTCAACCGATTAGCAAAAAACAACTCTCCTCTATGTAACTAGCAGGGTCGACTCCATACAAGTAATCTGCAAATACCAGAAATACCTAATGGCCATCACCAGGCTATGCACTGCTCCAGTGAATGTTACTGAATGAACTAGTAGTAGTACTACATAAGTCATGTAGTAGTCTTGCCTCTTGCTGTCTAGGTACTCGTACATCTACAATCCAGCACAATGACTATGTTAGCAGTGGCGGATCCAGGGGGGGTTCCGGGGGTTCCATGGAACCCCCTAAATTTTGCAAAGTGTGCTGCTGAGAAATATCGAAATATATCATGTCACGATGTCATGATTGTGCGCGTGTGCACAAAAGGACGTCCATCCGATCACAGTCAGTGCAGTCACTGAGTCAAGGAGTACAGACTCAGTGCACCGCATGCGGGTTCGGTGGATCGATACTGCACCGATAGTAGTAGTCTGGTCACATCCGTGCAAACGGACACTGTAGACAACATTGGGTGGTTGTTTCCTTTTTGATCTTTCGAAACGATCCAAACTTACCTCCATTGGCGCTGTCATTCACTGCTGCTCAGGATGGGTGTGGTGTGGTCAGTATTCCTTGGACAAGTTTTTTGCAGAAGAGAAAGGATGTTCCTATTGATCATTATTGTTAGTAATACTCGTCAACGAACTTCGAATCGTATACGTAGAGTTCAAGCTCCTCAGAAGATGAGGGCTCCGACATCCAAGCAAAGTCAGTAATCTCTACCTGCTGCAGCATGCAGTAGTGACTAGTTGTTCCTCCGCAGGAACGGAGTGCTGCGCTAGCGATGTGTTTTCGATGACATTGGAAAGATTGTCAATTGTCGACACTGTTTTGCTGTTGTTGTTTCTGTCATTGAAGTAAAGACGATGCTCTTGTCCTATGACTATAGAGCATTTCGCATCGTAAAAATGCCAAAATTTTCCGAAAGTACAAATGGACAGGGAAAGTAACTTAGTTGTCATTTCGGCATTCCTGGCTCTCAACGTACCCATGGCTTGCACATTCGATCTTTACAAGAAGTTGAAAGGGTCTTCAAGCCTCACTGAACCTGTGTGCCAGTCGATTGCGTACATGTATTATGATTAGGTGTCTGTACTATATACAATGAAGGGTAAGCAGCAGCATTTGGCCCTGTACAGGTTTTCCATCGTCCACCACACCACAACTGCGCTCCCCAGCGCTGGTGGTGTGACTGGTGTGCTGTGGCAACGTGTCGAGGCCGGCTGGAGAGCGCAGTTGTGGTGGGGTCGATGATGGAAAAATATATGTCCGTAGTGTGTTTTAAAAGCATGCGATTCCCACTAACACAATCGGATTGTCGTAATTACAAGTGTCAACCGCGCAACTTCAAAACAATCTGATTCCATAATATTTTGGCTGTTCAATTAATTATTTTGGTTCAACCGGAACCCCCCTGTAGAGATCTCTGGATCCGCCCCTGGTTAGTATGTAGTCCGCCAATTATTTTCAAACGCAAACATTTAAAAAATAATGTTTCAATTATTTTTGAAGTCAACATTATGTTCCCACCGAACAATACATGATTATGAGACTTGAGTCGAGAGATCCTGGGATCGGGAGCCTACCATGCCATGGTCTACCCATGCGTGACCATGGTGACGAAGAAGCGTAGGGCGCGCCAAGGCCAAGGGCAAGGTTCCTGCGGCGCTCAGATAATGATTGGTTATTCGAACAACGACGAGCATAAACACAAAATGTTCCGTACTACATGAACTAGTACCACCGGTAGTACCGGTAATACTAATAGTAACATAACGACGCGAGTGCGAGTACGAGTAGTGAGTCGAGTAGCGGCACGCTTTGTTGTAGAGAGTAGAGGCAAGAGTACAACAGGCTGCTGCCGTGCTGGGAAAGTTGAACAGGCTAACGAGCGCAGTACGGATCCGACCTGGACTACAGACTACAATCTCTACATACAGACTCACGTGAGTGCGTTCGATTTTGCCCACAAATCAATTTTAAATTTGTTGAACCCATGAACGTGAATCCATTCATGAATCCATTCATAATCCATTCATGAATAGTATAATTCATGATTGGATTATTTATTACTAGTACCAAGAGTACATAACCAAGAGTGTGCAACTCTAAGATCCCCCAGCCCACGGCCCGATTTTTTTATGACATCAATCTTTCATGAAAACGCCACAACCTGAATTCCAGGCTGTGTATGTTTTCCTGCCTGATATTGCCTGTCTTGCTGTATAATTGTGCGCTTTGGACCTTATCGCAAACATTAACCGACGTCGTCAATGTATGGCACCGGAAGAAACTACGTACCATCATTGGTATCACGTACCCACAACGAATCTCGAACACAGCGCTGTATGCCAGAACCGAGCAGACCCCACTATCCCAAGTCTGCAGGCAACGGAGACTGCTGTGGTTCGGCCATGTAGTGAGGGAAGGCGAAGAATCGTCCTCTTTCCAAGCCCTCCTGATGTCGATCAACACAACAGACATACGACGACCCCGAGGACGACCACGTCTGAGATGGATCGACGTTGTCAAGAAAGACTTACAATGCATTAATCTGTCGCTTCTGGATGCTGTGCAATCTGCTTCTGATAGAGCTGCTTGGCTCGAAATTGTTAACAGATGCGTTGACCTCATGCAATGAGTGAAATGCGAACTGTCATTATTCTTATTATTAGAGAGGTTCTGCACAACGAAAATTCGAACGAAGTTTCGCGACAGGCCTTGCGAAAATGTGTACGAATTTTCGCACGAACTTTGTGTTCTGCACATTTTCGTAGTTTGCATGCGCCAAGTGCACGTACGCCATGATCCGATCTCACGAAACTTCCTACGAAAGTTCATTTCGCGTTCCCTGCAAGTTTCGCGTCCAAAGTTGCGAAAGTTCGTGCGAAGTTTCTCACTTTGTGACGTAGAGCGAAAGTTCGTACACATTTTCGTTTTGCAGAACCTCTCTATTATTAATCTTTCATGGTCTTTGGCGGCGGTTTGGCTCACTGATGCCATCATGCGTAGCCAGAGATCAAAGTGCAAATAATGTGTACATTACAGCTACGGTAGTCGAAGCAGAACAACGGACGAAAGATCGACGTGTCTTGAACCTGACGAACTCTCACCGTATTTACAAAACAAGCGCCGGAAAGTATACCCACTTCATCATACTTCTGCCAAAGGATGAGGCAATAAAAAAATTCCGCCGTGGGTGAACCCATCGCAGCTCAAGATAGGAGTTTCACACTCTTGGTTCTGTACTCTTGCTAGTACGGCCCTGGCTATTCTCATCACCCCCTGTGTGAATAGACGTTATTTGATTACATCATCAGTTGATGCTTCAACGAAAAGGCTGCGGACTCGCGGCACAGCGCTGCACTTGCTAGGGGTAAGCGGATTATGCGGGCATAATTTTTGGCATAATCAGGTCCTTTTTGAGAAGGAGCATACAATTGCATGGGAAAAAGAAGGGCCGATGCCCAATGAGACTGTTATACACATATAATAATAAATAATAATTGAAGGCATAATTGCCTTTTTTAGAAGGAGCATAAAACGGCATCGGAAAAACAAGGGCAGATGCCCAATGAGGCTGTCATATACATGTACATGTACACACCTGCTATTGAAGGACCATACATTGCGCTTTTTGTCGATTTGGAATACTTTAGCAACCACGGATGGCGACTACCTGACATGGCCGTGATTCTATTCCACAGTCCACTCCATCACCAGGCAGTACATTTACATCTTCTGCAACACCACCGATGATGTCATCCAGCGCTTCCTCAGCTGAAACACCAGCTAGAGTGCCCAGACAAGGTTCAGCCTCAGATCAGACTACTTTGCCCAGAAACACGTTGTCACCATCATCATCATCAGCAGCAGCAGCAGCAGCAGCAGAAATAGCTGAATCTCCAACAAAGCAGGTAAGACTACGTGTGTGTGTGTGTGTGTGTGTGTGTGTGTGTGTGTTTGTGTGTGGTGCTGGTGTGTGTGTGTGTGTATGTATGTGTGTGTGTGTGTGTGTGTGTGTGTGTGTGTGTGTGTGTGTGTGTGTGTGTGTGTGTGTGTGTGTGTGTGTAACTAGGGTAACCCGGTAACTACCGGCATACCGGGGATTTCTGACTTTGATCGAAAAACTACTGGAATTGGCACTGAACCATGATTGTTCACAAAAACGCTGGTTTGTGGTGTGACAAGGGCACATGCGGCCCTGCTTTTCACAGAATCCCTTACGTAGGGGCGATCTGACAATGAAGAAATCCAAGCTTTGGTCCAATGAGCAATGGGTTAGAAATGAATAAAAAGAAAGAACAAAATTGCCAAAATATTGCGCACAATTCGCAAAATACTCAAAAATTGCCCGAAAAAGAGAAAATAGACGAAATTGGCGAAAACTAGCTAAATAAGAGAAATGAGAGAAAATTAGGGGAAACTGGTTGTATGACTAAGGGATTTGATTTGGCTGGGTTGCCAAGTATGAATACAGGATTCCGTGTGGTACAGGGTCCGGCAACCAACGGTCTCAATGACCACCCAGCCAGGTTTGGGCCAATGGCATCACTACTTTCAACCTCTATGGTCCTAGTGTCGATTGCTGTTGTTCCCACTGCTCTCCTGTATTGCAGCGTGATTACACACAGATCCACAAAGCAAGGTACTCATTTGGTAGTGAAGGCAGCGGGAGAGATCAGTTTGACAGCCCTTGGGGACTAGCAACCAACAAAGCTGGTGACCTGATCATCTGTGACAGCTGCAACCACAGAATAAAGGTATTTGGCGGAGTATAATGTGCATCTCCTTTTTTTAGCAATGTTTTGGCAATTTAGGATTCATCCAGAGTGTAATGCTCAGCCTATATTTGAGATCGTTATCGATCACAAAGACAGTACTAGAGTGCCACCATTGTTAGAATTTCCTATAAAGATATGGTAATGCATACATTTGTGTAATGTACCGATGCGGGTCTCGCACCCATCATGCATAACAGTGCAGCTGGCAGTTGACACCGGCAATGCACACATATGGCTTGCACCAGGTCAGAGGTGGCAAACTTCACAACGGTTTGATACATCGCACTACTTTTCCAAGTACATGTATATGCACGTCTGCACGCTGGCTTCACTCTTGCATCAACAAGGCTACATTGCTTCTACACCAACTCTAAATCATCTCTCTCTCTCTCTCTCTCTCTCTCTCTCTCTCTCTCTCTCTCTCTGTCTCTCTGTCTCTCTCTCTCTCTCTGTCTCTCTCTCTCTCTTTTTCTCTCTCTCACTCTCTCTCTCTCTCTCCTTCTCTCTCTCTCTCTTTCTCTCTCTCTCTCTCTCTCTCTCTCTCTCTCTCTCTCTCTCTCTCACTCTCGCTAAAATCGTTTTGCTCATGCATGCGATCACAGTTTCCGAGTGCTCGATGGGCGCCGCTTTTTTCGGGGGCATGAAGTTGGTGAAGCTTGTACTTTGTACACAATGCTGTAAAAACTTTACTTCCTGTTTTGCCTTTCTTGGACCCATAAATGGAAGAGTGCGTATTCATTTCTCAGCTTGGGTTCATATCTGAAAATGTTACATGGCTATGCTTCACTGAAAAAAGAGCACATTTTGCCTGTTTTCACTGAAAAAAGAGCACTTTTTCAGCATATTTTGAGGGACCCGAAAAGCACTAAGTGCGAATTAAAAGAGCACCTTTGGGAAAGGGCTACATGCAGTGGTAGAATTGGTGCAAGAAATGGATCACCAGACAGTTAGAGGTTCTGCTGGTAGCCAATAGCTACTCATGTACATGTATACTCATGCTGGACATGACATCATGTACATGTATACTCATGCTGGACATGACATCATGCACATGTATACTCATGCTGGACATGACATCATGCACATGTATACGCATGCTGGACATGACATCATGCACCTGTATACTCATGCTGGACATGACATCATGCACATGTATACTCATGCTGGACATGACATCATGTACATGTATACTCATGCTGGACATGACATCATGCACATGTATACGCATGCTGGACATGACATCATGCAGGTCCAAGCAATGCACACGTGCATGGCCTCTGTTAAAACTATCTGTTATCACCTTGCACATTTGTTCTGCTAGGGCATGCCACACTAGAGAGAAAGTGTGAAATTCCGAGTGATAGTTTTTTTTCCCTATACAACATCACTCATGTTCCTGAATCAGCCATTATCTACACACTCCACTGATGAGCTCTGTTGCTGTGTTGGAACGAACCGCTGTCTGCTGGGTCTGAATATCAACATCTCAATGGGATTGTCTTCGCTATGGTTAAAACTTAAAAATAATGAATCGTCCTCGCTATGGTTGTGATGTGAATGGGTCGGCCATCAGCGAATCGGGGAGTGGATGTTTGCCTGATATTTACTGGGCGAGTTTGTGGCTAGATTCTCACCATAGAATTACATTCTAATGTATATGTTTAGATCTGCGCTATGTCTGTGTGCATGTGTGTGCTTGAATTTGTTATTGTATTCCTTTTTGTTAATGCACTTAGATACATGGGGTTGATGGCCAGTGCAAGCAGACGGTTGGCGTCGAGGGAAGAAACTGTGGAGAGTTCTATGCCCCAGACGCTGTGCATGTAACAGATGATGAACGAGTGATCATTGCTGATACTGGTAACCACCGACTACAGGTATGGTGTTGGTGTTTCGCTACTGTTGTACTTGAACACTCCACATCCTACAACCTGCACAGAGGCAAAAACATCTAGGTTCTGTCTACCCCTGCTCTGTCTACCCTGCCCATTCCACCCCTGCTCGATCCACCCCTGCTCACACATACAGTCATGTACATGGCAAACTATCACGCGCACTTACACACACACACCCACACACACACACATGCACACACACACACACACACACACACACACATCAACACACACACACACACATCAACACACACACACACATCCTGGTCCTGGTCCTGGTATACACTGCCATGTAGGTCACGTGTTTCTCGTAGAGCGAGACGGAGACGAGAGGAAACATGAGCGTTGGTGACGGGATAAGTCGTTTCGCCTCTTGAAATGCCTCTTGCAATTCTGACATTGCAATTGGAACTTGTCCCTTTCATCAGCAGTTGGACGCCTGGTGGATCGGTTGCAGTTGTGGATAGCAAAGCCCTGGATCGACTTACAGCAACGTTCACAAATGGAACAGTGAGCGGGACAGCACGGTTTCCGAATACATAGCAGTGTCTGTTCCAGCGCCGGGTGAGCCGGGTAATCCACCCGGTTGGGCGGCGCTTGGACCCGGTTGAAAATATAGTACCGGGTCACCTGTGACCCGGTTGGTACTTTACACTTTCGAACTTTGAAAGGACTGACTACTATGGCCTGTATGTGTCAGATACTTCTTCTTCTTTCGTAATTTTCCTGTCCTCTCTTTTCTAAATGCGGCTTATCCATTCGCCTTTATATCATTGGGCCTAGTTCCCGTTTATTGTCCGAATTAAAATAAACCAACCAACCAGTTAAATCATGATGATTGTGACTCGGCTGGTGAGACCGCGCCAGGTACATGTACATGTGTACCCGGCTCCGTTTTAATGGTTGCGCCGGGTACACGTGTACCCGGCTGTCCTACAATCCTAGAGCAGACACTGCATAGGCGTACAGGTGAAGAGCTTGTGGCATTGGCAACATTCGGGGCAGAACAGGACTGGGTACAGCGATGTTCTGCAATGCCACCCGCACTCCGAAACTATCGGTGACACTGGGAGCACTGGCGGCTGTTGGCTTGCTGCTGGACTGGTTTACGCCGTCCCATGATGCACTTGTGGCGGGCAATATCTTACTGCCGAGCAAAGCTTGCTTGCTGTCACTCAGATCGTTCCTGCGCTGTGTCAAACCATGACTTGTCGGCGATGTTTATTCGTCGCAGGTCTACTCTAATTGCGTCTCGCCATCGTTTCCGCGGGCCACACGCTGGGCATGGCGGCAGCAATGTGCCAAACAACAACATCCGCGGAACACACACACACACACACACACACACACACACACACACACACACACACACACACACTATCATGTATTGTAGTTATAGTGTTTATGTTGGTAATCCCAATTCAAGTCTTGCTTCGCACACCCACTTCTAGCCACCGTGATCGTGAAATGAGGATACTGGTCATAAGCATTTGACTAAGTTATTGTCTATTTCTAAATCATCTTTTATCTCTGCTGTCTACCTCCATGCCCTCCTGTGCAGATCACTGACCAAAACTTCTCAGAGTTCAGCACTATAGGAATACGTGGAATAGAAATTGGCGAGTTCCATGAGCCAATTGGTGTTGTCCTAGTCAACCACAGTGTACTGGGCCCGTGCTTTGCTGTGGCAGATAACTACAATCATCGGATTCAGGTCAGAAACGTAACCAGACAGTACACACTGTACATGTACAGTTGTATTGTGTAAAATCCCTCTCCTACCCACTAACAGTGTACTGTGGTATACATAAAGATAGAACTAGCCTATATCACTGTTCAGCATCAAGTTGTGGGACTGTTTTCAATCATGTTACAGAAGATGAAGCATATGGTGATCTCATTAGGCAGAGATACATAGCTGAGCGAGGGAAACTAATCTCACACCAAAGGGGTGACTGCAAGCATAGGGCTTCTTCAAGGACGGACTAACGGTCACTTTTCGGGATCATGTACGAGAAAAATTTTGAATCGCTGGTGAACAGGCGAAGCCCGGGTCACATTCATTGTACGAGAATGGACGCATGGAGGTGAAAGAAGCAATAGGATGACGCTCAACTTCATGTCCAACACTCGTGTTGACTCAGAGCAGCTTACGGGAAGCCCTTTCATGGCTTGGGCGAAAATGAACAAACTTCAAAATCAATCCAAGCTCTGGTTGAGACAACCCTGTCACATTTCATATACTTTTCAATGCGCGACCTGTTCACCACAATCTCGGGGTGAGTGCCACTTACGGGCACGGCGTGGTGTCCTTGAAAAAGCACTATACTCCTTGTGACCGGTGGTTCAAGAGTTGCGGAGATTTCGCCCTCAATTTATCTTTCCTGCCTCTGGATCCAGATCATTATGCATTGCCTGACCTACCTGACCCTTCTGTCTGTGAGTCAATGCAATAGGAGCGCTTCATGTGTGTGTGTGTGTGTGTGTGTGTGTGTGTGTGTGTGTGTGTGTGTGTGTGTGTGTATGTGGTGTGTGTATGTATGTGTGAGTGCTGTGTGTGTGTATATATGTGTGTGTGTGTGTGTGTGTGTGCGTGCGAGCACACGTGTGTGTGCGTATAAATATACATGCTCGCACGCATTTACAACTCACTGCATCCGTTCTAGAACTACGATAGATCGACACTTGAACAGAGTGCACATATCCGCATGCGTCATAGCGCCTGTACAACCATAGATCGACACATTAATGTACTTAACCGTACACTTCCTTGAAATGAATATTCCATAGGGGAACACATTCCTTCTATCGTGTTTTCAAACGAATATCAGTCGAATACTCGAATAATCCTTGCAACCCTAATTACGAATCTCACAGATAATTATCTTCTATGTACACTGGTACTGTACAGGTTGTGCCATGCAGTGGTGAGACAGGATATGCATTTGGAACAGAAGGTAGTGGTCAAGGCCAATTTCAATACCCAAGCGGCATCACAGTGTACCACAACAGGTTGTTAATTGCAGACGAGAACAACCACTGTATACAGGTATGTTAGCATGTTCAGCTGGCACCCACATCAACAACGATACCAAAGACGACGACAACCGCAACGACGACGACAACAACAACAACAACAACAACAACAACAACAACAACAACAACAACAACAACAACAACAACAACAACAACAACAACAACAACAACAACAACAACCAAAACAGAAGCAGCAGCAACTTCATTTTCCTATCGTTGTGTCAGGAATTATTCTAAAGTCGGTGGATGCTCCGAATGGTTGGAAATGGCATTTGCAGCTAATTGACGACACGGGTCTGACTCATGGCTGTAGTCTGAAACACATGAGCAACACGTCAAACTTCGCACTCACAAATCTGCAAGAAAAACACCACTCTCTGCTCAATATGCATTGCTCCGCTAAATTCACCCTGTTTCAGTTGAGCTTCAGAAGGATTCTGGAACCTGACGGGATGTGTTAACTGGGTGGATGCATGCAAACTGGACTTGTTCAAGAAATTATAGACGTACTTTGGGAATTCTTCTGTTTCTGAGACTTTACTGCTATTGACAATCCATCTACCAGGCTAAGCACTAGACAGGTTCGGGCAAGAAAACATTCATTCAATCAGAAATGAATGTGTACGTCATGCAAATGCTTGTTGGCCATGTTTGCCTGTTACTTGTCCTTTTCAGTGGAAGAGTGTATAGGTTGATGTGAAATTAGACTCTTAAACATCATGTCTATACATCATGTCACAAACCAAACAGTGTCTGTGCTACAATAAATACATACATAGTAATCAAATGTTGGTGCCAGGTCCATGTTTTACCTCAGGTTTTGAGTTTTTACAGTTGCACACCAGTAACCTTATCATCATTACAGTCATAATGATAGTAGCTATGCACTGTGTGTTGGAGTATTATTCTTACACTCCTGTTATATCTATACTCTTGCTGTCACCACAGTGGTGTGTGTGAATGTTCAATTTTATTTATTCCTGCAAAAGGTGATGACCGTCGATGGAGAGTATATCACTTCGTTCGGGTCTCAGGGCAGCGCTTTTGGGCAGCTGTGCCAACCGCATGATGTCACTACAGATGCCTACGGCAATGTTCTAGTCGTAGATCATGGCAATGGACGTGTTATGGTAAGGGAGAGCTTGTTGTCGTGTTCTTCTTTCTAAATACCTACAGGCAGAGAGTAGTACCCAGTACATATACAACAGTGGAGCATGGTCAGTTTGTTGCTAGTCTGTGATTCATGGTCAGTACAATCATCAGACAACACTGATATGAACACAGAAAGTGATGTACACTGCATGCACAGAGTACAAGACAGTAAAGCAAGAGTACATTAGCTCTTACAGAATGTTGCTTTGCGTTCTTGAATCGTGGTTTGACCGTGTTGTCCAATGATCTTTCCAGTATCGTCATCGACATGCATGAACATCCGCCAATAATGCATCATCCATACATCTGTACCTCTAGAAACTTGTGGAGACATTTAGGAAATATCGCGGAAAAAGTTGCGAGGTAAAATGCCACAAATTTCGTCCGATTTTGTTACTTGTAGTTTCGTGCACCAGCACATCTTCTCCAGGCGTCAGGGGCCCAGCCTCCCCGCCCATCCGACGCGCCACACACAACAGCGCAACTGAACTAAAAGTTCTACATAATATCTTGACAAGACGAAGACGGACAGACAAGAAGACCGGACACGACGAGGTAAAACTGATAACTAAAGAAAATGACAAACGTTGCGGCAGTATATAATGAGCATGCGCACGAAATAATGTTGCACGCGCGACGATGACGTAAGCGTTGCATGGTGTATACATGTACAGAAGACTGCACATGCAACCAAAACAATGCAACAAAGTCAAGACTAAACCACTACACAATAAAACTAAAGAACAACATAAATAAGCCATGAAAAGTCTTTCACTCTAGACCCGTTGCGCAACATACTCCCCGCCAAAGACCTTTTCAAGGCTCAAGGAGGCTGCAAACTGTACTACATTATAATCTATGCTGCACGCATAGCTAGATAATCTAAGACTCACAAACGGCAAAATAAATAATAACACATGAACGATCAATAGAAAATACAAACGGAAGTCAGCTTCCGAACTGTCACCAGGCATCAGCAAATCAAGGCAATAAACTACAGTCAACATCCGACCCATCACCAGGCCAGGCACAAACAAATAACCTACGGGGCCAACAATACATCCGACCTATCACCAGGCCAGGCACCAACACATCGAGTACAGATCACACAAATCGAGCAAATCAAAACTACAAACTTGTACAACAAATCAAAGCGGGAGCACCTTCTAAACTCCTTCGCACTCATGGCGGGTTATTTGTTCACGATGCGTTTTCCTTCGCACCCTCCGTGTCCTTCTTCTTGTCGTCGAGAACAGCGCCCCGCAGGGTTCCTCCACTGTGGACGACCGTACCGTGGGTTATTTGATTTCGATGCGTTTTCCTTCGCACCGTCCTTGTCGTCGGATTCAAGCAGCTCCCTCGGAGGTCACCCAATCCTAGGTACAAACTGCGGACAGCGGCGCAGCTCCCTCGTTGGTCACTCGTCCAGTCTGGCACGGTGCAAACTGCCTCCCAACGACGTAGACGTACAAATGGTTATTTGATTTCGATGCGTTTTCCTTCGCACCGTCCTTGTCGTCAGACTCAAGCAGCTCCCTCGGAGGTCACTCAATCCCAGGTACAAACTGCGGACAGCGGCGCAGCTCCCTCGTTGGTCACTCGTCCACTCGTGCACGGTGCAAACTGCCTCCCAACTACGTAGACGTACAAATGGTTATTTGATTTCGATGCGTTTTCCTTCGCACCGTCCTTGTCGTCGGACTCAAGCAGCTCCCTCGGAGGTCACACAATCCGCAGCTCCCTCGTTGGTCACTCGTCCACGCATGCACGGTGCAAACTGCCTCCCAACGACGTAGACGTACTAATGGTTATTTGTTCTCGATGCGTTTCCTTCGCACCGGAGTTCCTGCAAGTTCCTCGTCTTCCTGACAATCCTGGCGTGGTCGCCAATTTCGTGCACCAGCACATCTTCTCCAGGCGTCAGGGGCCCAGCCTCCCCGCCCATCCGACGCGCCACACACAACAGCGCAACTGAACTAAAAGTTCTACATAATATCTTGACAAGACGAAGACGGACAGACAAGAAGACCGGACACGACGAGGTAAAACTGATAACTAAAGAAAAGGACAAACGTTGCGGCAGTATATAATGAGCATGCGCACGAAATAATGTTGCACCCGCGACGATGACGTAAGCGTTGCATGGTGTATACATGTACAGAAGACTGCACATGCAACCAAAACAATGCAACAAAGTCAAGACTAAACCACTACACAATAAAACTAAAGAACAACATAAATAAGCCATGAAAAGTCTTTCACTCTAGACCCGTTGCGCAACATGTAGTGTAGTGAGGTAGGATTGTGCTGCGCTGTATTCGATTACGACTGGGTTCAAGTGATGACAGGAGCTTGCAAGACAGTTTTCCTCCATCCTCGGACAACACTGGATGTGAGCCTTATTTTTTTACTTTTCAGCCGCTGATTTGCCCAGAAACTTCTCCATTCTGGTATCGATCTCACAAGTAAACTACTGACGAGCTTGAAGAACTAAACAACATCGAAGAAAGACTCCAATATTGTGGGTGCTTTTCGAAATATCGCGGTGCTTTTCAAGTACGAAGGACAGTTTTCTACAATAATGCGGATTCTTTTTTCAAATATCGTGGATATCGCGGAATTTTGTTCAAATCGCGGAAAACAACGCGGTCACGGAACCGCAAGTTCCTGAAGGGACAGATACATCAACAATAATACATCATTCATACATCATCCATACATCACCATTAGGGTCCAGCGGAATATGCCGCCAGAAAAATTGGCAGAATTCGGTACTTTTCTGGTAAGTTTCATGCATGTTTGTATGTGGATAAAGAAATAGAGCTGAATTCGAGGAATTGCCCGCCATAAGGTTTGTATGGTTCTGCCAATTTTACTGCTTTTCGAGCAGAATCTGCCACCTTTTCGAGCAGAATCCGCCAGTCCCTAATCACCATGCATCAACCATCTATAATACGCTCACCAGTGTTGTCCATGTTCTCTGCAGGTATATGCCACAGAAACTTACACACCACTGGCTGAGTTTGGAAAAGGAGAGCTGGACAAGCCGATGGGTGTCTGCGTGACAAGTGAGGGCTTAGTAGCTGTTTCCTGTGATGGAAGCCACAAGATTTTTGTGTTTTAAAGGTTTCTCCTTAGACTTCCAGCACCCTCTGTCACCATGTTACTTCTATGCAACATATCTGTACAGTCATACACACACACACACACACATACACACACACGCCCACACACACACATACACACACACACACACACACACAAACGCACACATACATACACACACACACACACACACACACACACACACATACACCATTGACCATCCATTTGACGCCCATGGCCAGAGGTGATGATAGCGATGCTACAGCAGAAGCCATAGCCACTTGTGCTGGGATTGCACCATTCAAAAACTTCAACCAAGGCTAAAGAATTGACCGCCACTATTCAGCCTGGTCTACACCACACAGATATGAAGTGGCTGTTTCTGGCCAGTGAATCCCCACACACACACACGCACACACACACACGCGCACACACACATGCACACACACACACACACTCACACCATGCACACACACACACGCATACACACACACCTCCGTTCCTACCTCCCCCCCCCCCCCCCAATTCCTTACCCACACACCCATCTTTCAATCAGTTCTTCATCGATTTTCTCTTACAAAACTTTCCACTCAAATGTGGCCTTTGCCTCCATTCATTTCCCACCATGCTCGCTGTTTTTGCCTGTCAGCATTCTCCGAGTCACATGAACTGAGTATTCAGTCCTGTACTGTTTTTGAAATTATTTTCTTAAATAAACAAACCAGTTTGGTAGCACCACCAGTATTTCTTAGGTAGCTCCTGGATTCTTGATCCTTGTTCTTCCCGACTCGCAGCACCTAGAATAATGTTCCCAGTTGTTAGAAAACTGTGTGTGTCCTCGGTGGTATACCGTTTTGCATTGCGACTAGTTTGAAAGAGTTCTGATTTATTGGCTTATATATTTACTATTGTGGATTGCTTTCTTACAGATCAATTATCCTGCTTCGAATTAGAATTGCTAGTCAACATTGCCTTGACTTGTGCACAAAGAGATCATCCTTTTCCTTCTTCTGATTCTGTCGACTCTTAGATAGGCATGGGCGGATAATGCTAGTTATTTCCTGCGATTATGCTAAAGGTAATGCTCATAATTATGAGGATATAATGACACTTATAATGCTCACACTACTCCATAATGCCAGTTTGAAAGTTGGAAAAGTCGATTTAAGAAGGCTGTCTTGGATCAAGGCCAAAGCGTAGAAGAAAAAACTTAAACAACAGTGAGCATGTTGTCTGAAACAATCCACTGAGAAAGTTGATTTGCAAAGTCAAGTCTCCCGACGAAGCCGGACGGGTTTAGATGCACGATTTTCGGAACTGGACCTAGCCAGCTTCATGCATGACACCGTTGTCGACCGGCAATTGTGCTTGTAATTCCAATTTTGCATGCGAAATGGTGTTTTAATGCCAGCATTATGCCAACTGGAAAAAAGGAACTATAATGCCAGCCATAATGCTAGCATTACCCACCCATGCCTACTCTTAGTGCCACGTACACATACATGGATGAGGCTTTGACGGCCGGCCATAGGGTGGTGTGTGTATGTGTGCGTGCGTGTGAGAGTGTGTACGTGGTGGATGTGTCTGCGTGTACCGTGTTTTGTGTGTGTGTGTGTGTGTGTGTGTGTGTTTGTGTATGTGAGTGTGTGTGTGTGTGTGTTTGTCACTCCGCGCCAGCTCCTGTTTGGTACGCTCCTTCCGGCGAGGCCGGCTTGCGGTCCTCGGAAACGGTGGCGAGACTCTGTCAGAGCTGACCTCTCCGCAGTGAACATCGACCACACGGAATGGTACGACCTCGCCCAGGAGCGTGGAAAATGGCGCAGTGCGTATTCCGCTCAACCAGTACCGCGATCGGCTCAGCGTGACACTTCTGTGCTCTGCGATGTCTGCCAGCGTACTTTCGCCCACCAGAAATACAAGAATCGCCACAAGTGCCTGGCCGAGAGGAGGAAACCCATATCTGAGCAGTCCGGCAGCCGACTATGTAATGCATGCGGGAGATGGTTCTTGAGTGCTGGCGGGCTAGCTTCGCATAAGTGTCTCTCCAACTCGGCTGCTGAAGTGGCGTCGGTCTCGGCTGTGGCTTCGTCAGACTCGGTCCGGAAACAGCGGGTTGCCCTGCCCTGCTGCAGAGCGCATTGTCTCGGCTGCGGTCGCTGCTGCAAGTCATCCCGTGGTTTCGACCTGCATAGCTGTGCTAATTTCCTGTCCAGGAGGTGGAGCGGCGTTTCTGGATCCAATGCTGAACTCAGTGCTGTCTTCCCCTGCACAGGGGACACGTGACCATTTGATTGCATTGTTACCAAGGATCAAGGTGTGTGTGTGTATGTATGTGAGTGTGTGAGTATGTGTGTGTGTATGTATGTGTCAAACAAAATTCAATGCACATATACCAGTGTATTGAATATCGGCTTCTCTTCTCAGCACACTGTCTATACATGTTCATGTTATGAATAAACCAGGAACTGTACCGTATGCATATCTACTGCCTTATTCATTTCTATAGACATGCATTCTGTATCTGATCTAGGATTTCAAACCAACCGGGCACACGTACACGTAGATATACGGCACAACTCTTGCAGTCGGGTCAGAGCCGGGTCTGGTCAAGTGCAGTTACTGCATGTAGATCTACATAGATCTGCGTATAGATCACATGTACATGTATATTCATTTTGGTCTCTAGCTAGCACTAGTAGCAGGATTGTCTCTTGTCCACGCACTGTCATAGTATGACTTTCATCCTTTGAGCAACTCTCTTCAACTTTCACTTCACTTGCCTGCAACGACGCTTCACCAGCACTCTCCAGAATACGGGTTCCCAATTGTTTCTGTTCTTGTCCCTGCCCCTAGCCATGTCCCTTTACCAGTGCATGTCCATGTCCCTGACCGTGTATCCGTCCGTATCCCTGACTCTGTATCTGTCCACGTCCCTTTACCAGTGCATGCACATGTCCCTGACCCTGTATCTGTCCAGGTGTCTGACCCTGTATCTGCCCAGGTCTCTGACCCTGTATCTGTCCATCTCCCTGACCCTGTATCTGTCTAGGTCTCCGACGCTGTATCTGTCCAGGTCTCTGACCCTGTATCTGTCCAGGTCTCTGACCCAGTATCTGTCCAGGTCTCTGACCCTGTATCTGTTTGGGTCTCTGACCCTGTATCTGTCCAGGCCCCTGACCCTGTATCTGTTCATGTCCCTGACCCTGTATCTGTTCATGTCCCTGACCCTATATCTGTTCATGTCCCCTGTACATGCACAAGTGGGTGTATTGGTCTATAACCCTGTCCCAGTGTCCGTGTGTCTGTGCGCCCCATAAAACTGTGGATGTCCATGCATCTGTTCAGTTATATCCCTGTCTTTGGTGTTGGTATGATGAAATCTCTCCCTGTAACCTCGTCCCGACCCAAATGTTTTAAATGCACCTTCTTTTTAAAAGGTTCTATTGCCTCCATGGAGGTATCATAGCTGCGAATTGGGAACCTGCTCCCACCTGCATTTGGTATGGCACGTTACCTAACTTCCCTTCATCAAATTAGCAGACAATCAGGCAGCACGGATGCCATCTCCCCAGACTATTTCCCTGGATCCTACAAGAGATGAAGATATTTTTTTATGAATACAAGTTGGACACATACAGCAAATTCTGCTGTGAGTTTTGATTCAATACGGCTTTTGATTATCACCTTCTCGTAGGTAATGCACGACTTTCGCTGTTGGTATTCCTTGAAGGCTGTGTTGCTCGTATATTCATTGTGGGAAATCACACTTTGATATCTCAGCCCCTCAAGTATTTTTTATACATGTATGTGTTACATCTGCAGCATTGCCTTCTGTTAATACTATACTTCGAAGTAGTTCCTTCGCTCTGATTTGTTCCTCAGCACAACGTTGATTCCTGGAGAGTTGAATCCGAATTTTTGTTAGAATGACTAGAATCCTATTTCTATTGTTTGTGTTTCACCATGTTCTCATTCACCTTGTATACAATTGGACTGGGATGGAGAGCCAAGGATGAATTATAAGAAAGAAAAAGGAGCAAGGAACTACAAGTTGCAAGTCCCCCTCCTTATGTTTGTATTCTGTAAAATATGATGCTTAGAACCTTCCAAGATGCAAGGCTGTTGGAGTGCGCATCCAAGATGGGCTAGAGCTGTTAGCCAGTTAGTTGTAGAACGTCAGTGTCGTGCAATGTTATCGCATGGGCTGATTGTTTAGTAACTGGTGGTGTTATAGTGGATAGTGTAGCGTAACTTGTAGTTTCTTGGTCCTTTCCCTTTTAGCCAAATCTTTCTCTTTTGTATAAATTAATCCGGCCTTGGCTCTCCATCCGAGTCCATTCCTGCACATTCTATTGCTTTTAGCACTGTCAAGAATAAAGACAGCGCAATGTTGTAGGGTTGTTGCAGGTTAGTGCCAGAATCTCACCTTCATTGTCATAGTAATCCCACCACTCCTCACATGTCGTTTCCAAGGCACATTTTCGCTTCTTCTTGTTTTGCACACGTCGTCACGTCCGTGTATGAGCATGTTTGAGACTACGTGTATTCGTGTAGTGTGCATGCGTGTGTGTGTGCGTGTGTGTGTGTGTGTGTGTGTGTGCGTGTGTGCGTGTGTGCGTGTGTGTGTGTGTGTGCGTGTGTGTGTGTGTGCGTGTGTGGGTGTGTGTGTTTGCGTGTGTGTGCGTGTGCGTGTGTGTGTAGTGTGCATGCGTGTGTGTGCGTGTATGTGCGTTTGTGTGTGTGTGTATGTGCGTGTGTGGGTTTGCGTGTCTGTGTGTGCGCGTGTGGGTGTGCGTGTGTGTGTGCGTGTGTGTGTGGCGATTAGATATACCGTACGTACATGTACATAGTGTGTGTTCATGTTGCTTAAACAATGGTGTAACTTTGTTCGGTGTAGTTCCCTTTCACGTTTTAAAATTATGTTGTTGATATAGGTCTACCTTACTGGTTTCTCCTCACTCCTGCTCCTAGCCGATAGCCCTTTCCCAAAGGTGCTCTTTTAATTCGCACTTAGTGCTTTTCGCGTCCCACAAAATATGCTGAAAAAGTGCTCTTTTTTCAGTGAAAAAAGGCAAAAAGTGCTCTTTTTTCAGTGAAAAAAGGCAAAAAGTGCTCTTTTTTCAGTGAAGCATAGCCATGATACATGTTCAAATATGAACACAAGCTGAGAAATGAATACACACTCTTCCATTTATGGGTCCAAGAAAGGCAAAACAGGAAGTAAAATTCAAAAAGCCCACATTTTACAGCATTGTGTAAAAGCTTCATCAACACTTACTTGTTGCCCCCAAAAAAGCGGCGTGCCAAGGCCCGGGCCCATCGAGCACTCGGAAACTGTGATCGCAAGCATGAGCAAACAGATTTTAGCACTTTTTCAGCTAAAAGAGCTCAAAAAGGGCGATATTCACCAAAAAACGCAATAAAGGGCGAAAGAAACGGGCTTTTCCAAAAAGGGCCAAAAAGGGCGAAAAAAGGGCGAGCACCTTTGGGAAAGGGCTACTAGCCGAACATTTGTTTGGCATGATACTAGAATTATGCATCAAAGAGACTAAATGTACCAGTACTTGATTTGCTGATGATGTAGCATATTCTGTACTATGAGATGAATTACTCTAACATCACTTTAAAAACTTGAGTTTTCTCCCTCTTGTATGGTCTTTTAGCCCCTTCCCTCACACAAGCAAGTCAAGAGAGAGGTTGCGCACAGCGGAAATTCGTAGCGCCGTAACGAATATTTTTTAACGAAAGGTAAGGAATATTCGAAAACCGTGAGGTTGGGCACAGCGCTTGAACTTTTTTCGTAGTCTGTCCCCGGGGAAAATTGCGATCCCGCGGCCGCGTTTTTTTCCGCGTTTTTTGCGATTTTTGAAAGACCGCGTATTCCGCGATTTTCCCGCGTTTTTTGAACTTTTTGTTGCACTACACGTACACACAGTGCACTGTTCGGTCAGCAACGTCTCATCGTGGCGGCTTTTTACTGAAATATGACGAGTGATTACACCAGAGACTTGTAACTGATTGATTTCACTACATACTCACTGAAAATTGCCGCATTCACCGCATATTTACCGCATATTTACCGCATATTTACCGCAAATTCACCGCAAATTATGCCATATTATGCCGCGTTTTTCCCCGCGTTTTTTGCGATTTTTTCCGCAATTTCCCCCGGGGACAGCGTAGTGCGTCGACGCGGCAGCCGCGCGGGGGCGAAGAGTCAAGACAGAGAGTTGTAAAATATCAGTATTTTAGTGCTCCAGGTAACGAAAAGTATTTTCGAAGATCTGGTCTGTTTCGGTCAAGTTTGGACGGATCTTCGGAGCAACTTTCGTTACTCGAACCCGGCCGGTCGAAATTTCATTGTGCGCAACCTCTCTAGTAGCTCGCGAGGTATCTTTGGATTGATTAGCGCTGGATTCGCAACACCTGGTAAAGTTTGTTTGATTCCTTGATGATGTTATGGCCTGGAGAGCACGATGAAAGACAAGTACATGTAGTGGTCTTCCAGCGCAGTCTTTCTCAGCCTACTCAAGCTCAACTGATGAGAGATAAATTCCATGAAACACTGACTGTGCATTGAACAGGGACTGGTGCTTTCTTGCACCTTTGCCCGGTCGAAGGCTCCATGGGTATGGCGTGTGCCTTGGATGGCAGTCGTCAAGCCGTCAACTGGCGTCGAGTGTCAAGCCAAGTCAGTGACAGTTCACTGACACTGACAGACTCAGTGGATAGCACGATCTTCAGTCTAGGGATCTGACTAGGGAGCAACCAACAGTTTCCATGGTTTCGTTCCATGTATTGTGGATGCTTGTGGCTCAATGTAGCTGAACCATCGGACCTTATTTGTCAGCTTGGATCACGTGATCCATCCAGCTGCCGCGTGCGGCAAACAGCCCAAATAGCGCTAACTCTGGCCTGCGAGCGTTTGCTGCGACTAGCGCGCTAGCGCTCGTGACATACACAAACGCGCTAGCCAGAATGCTTTGACTTTGATGGCTTTCAGCTTCTATTTTTTGAAAAGTAGCGCGCTCAGACCAGCTCGCTCACTCTTTTCCTCTTCCATTTTTTAGGGCAATTGTTTTGTTTGATAGACGAAGCTTAGGGTCTCTTTGGGTTTGCAACCCTTACCCTCCTGGAAAAAATCATAGTTGTGCTAGACTGCGACACTTCAGACCAGGTACTATTAGAGCCGCTAATGGACGACGAGCTATTTTCCGCTATCCGGAGCTCAAGCATTTGAGCCGCTAAATGGACGAGACTCCTGAGGTAAAGGATGCAGAGAATGAGGAGAGAACACTCGTATGGAGCAGGGAGTAGGTAGTGTACTACTTTCTGGTATGGAGCACTGAGAAGCGGTAAGTCTTAGGGCAATTCTTAGCCAGTAATTACTTTCTCGCCATAATTATGTTCTCGTTTTTCGTGTCTTCTGTAATGCCAGTACACTAGCAGTACGACTACACTGTAGGCGAGAGTCCATAAGCCAGAGTGTGCAGCTCTCCATCTATGCAGCATATACAAATTAATGACAAATTTCCTTTGCCTAAGGGCTGGGTTCCACTGCCGCTACGCCGCACATCATCCACGGCATGAAACGTCATCATTACGAGCTGGTCCAGCGAGGCCGCGGCTCATCACCAGCTTTCGCTTCGCTGCTTGATACAAAAAAATGCAAGCCGCGGTCACGGCTTGCATTGTTTCCCGCACTTAATTGTTTTATTCGGGGGAATTTTAATTCGTTGCACAGGCCAGAACACGAGGATTTTTTTTGGATTTCACGCGCGCGCAGGCAGGCTAAATGTCATAAAAAAAACGTCGAGCACGATCGCGGTACCGTGAATGGCGAGTGTCACTGGAACCGCGCCGCTCTGCTGCATGCAGCCAAGTACCGTGGAGCAGAGGAGCTGCGGAGCCGCAGTGGAACCCGGCCCTAACCAAACTTATAGCAATTTGAAAATGTTTGACAATTTTTCATAAAACACTTGACAACATTGTTCTTCTGTAGAGTGCCGCTGGCAACTCCATCGATGAACTCCATCAATGAGCGCAGGGATAAAGTTTAGAAACCCTTCGAGCGAGAACGTGTTTTCAAAAAGGAAGCACAAATATGCCGCGTAACTTCCCCTCTAGTACTGTATGGCCCCATCAAAGCCACTCGCTGACTACTTACCAGTAAAATGGGGTTGGACGGTTGTCAGATTAGCTGACATGTTTTCTGCCAACACAACCATAAGCAGTTGTCAACTCTCAAGACTAAAAGAGCTTGCGAAGAAAGTGAGAAACCTTGGCTATGAAAGCACATGAAGCGTCAGAACATAATCGAGCAAACTTGGACCTAGATTACCAGTGTCTGCTCCAGAGCCGGGTCAGTGGCCCTGTTTGTGAGTACTTGGACCTTTTGGAAAAAGAACACTGGGTTACCTGCGACCCGGTCGGAAGTCCTGTCGAGTACTATACTTTTGTATACCGTTCGAGGGTATACCGCCACTGACAGGCTGCATACGCGTGCAGATGCGTGCGGCCAGAGTGCCCAATGCGAGTACGTTCATACATGTACATGTACAATCATGTACATCAGGAAGTCGAAAGTAAGTTTACGACTCCCTGACACACAGTAGCCGCACTTGAACGCATCTGGCTCTGGCCCAGTGTTGCAGGAATTGTGCCAGGTAGACGTGTACCCGGTTTGTGTTAAATCTTAGAGCAGGTACTACATACCCTATCATATCTGTGTACATGGGTAGACAGAGTCAGTGTTGTTGCGTCCCACTCAGTACCCTTCTGGTTCATTTCGGCACCAGCACTCTTTGCGTATGCAGAGTTGAGTAGAGTGCAAGTTCGGACCACAAGTACACTGCAGCGGCTAGTAGCCTAGCAAACCTAACCTGTGCCGTGATGCCCGGCACGTGTGTGCATCTACTTCATCCCTGAGTAACACACCTGGTATATTGTGCACAATAGGGCACAGTAAATAATCAGCATGCATCGCAGTTTTCTGCAACATATTCCTGAAGTCACTTTACACCTCAGAAGAATTGCGTCGCTGACTGGAATTCGATACCGGTTTAGTTTCTCTCTGGGTCATTATCAATCATAGAAAACCCGTCATACAATAGGTTCAAGCTAAAGTACCGTATCACCATGGTAATTACCTGGAAATTCGGTGTGTTTTCTACGTTTTTGTTAAACAAGCAGCAATGTGCAACAGAAATTACCATGGTGATAGAGTAGATGACCGTGTGAAGCGGTGTGAGATGCAGCAAAGGTGAGCCTGTTACTGCGAGTCTATGCCCTAAACAATAAACTTTGCCGTGGGATGATTCTCTTTGGGCTGCACACTCTGGTTAATGTACTCTTGGTGGCAGCATTCTGGTGCCAAAGATGATATTTTTTCAGAAAAATAAGCAGTAGAGAAATGGAGTGGGAGTAACCAGAATTATTCTATTAGCAGAGCTGCAATACTTGGGATATGAGATTATTCCCGTAGCTATGCAAAAGACGCTATTCAGTTGTACTTTAGTAGCATCTGGCGCTAGCCAGTATCCGCACCGCTGTAATTCGGTGCGTGTCACGGTGTCTGGTAGGGTGGTTCACGTGGCATGCCATGGTTGGTGCAGTATCCCGTATGTGTCCCGTACCGTAATTCGAGTATGCGGTGCGCACCGTAGCATAGATGTATCTGGAGCGCTGTACGAGCTAAGATGTCGGGGCAAATATGGGGACATTCACAACATGCAATGTGAATATGCACGTCAGTTTCGTTTTAAGAAGTGGGTTTGACGGAGTAAGAAAAGGCCCCAGCTTTGGCTGCTGCATGCTAGCCCAGTGGGTACCAATCTCCTGCCATCGGCCGAGTGCTGATGGAACGGAGTAGAAGAAAAAGAAAGAAGAATATTGCGTTCAAGAATACAATTTCGGTAAGGGATATACAGTAAAACCTGTAACTAAAGACCGCCGTCACTAGCGACCAGCCTGGTACTACCGACCACTTCGCCAGGCACGGAAGGTCTCACATTCAAAATGCACTGTGACTAGCGACTACCTTCTGAACGCGACCAGCGACCGCCTTTTCCTGTCCCAAACACAATTTTTGACCCGTAACTAGCGACCGCGATGTAGGAAATCAAATGTTGCTCGAAGCTCCTTCTTGAAATTTTACTGATTTTCCATGGTCCTGAAAAGAATCTTTCGATACTACAGCTGAACAAATGAATGCAGGTAATTTTGGCTGTGGAGTCGGTGTGGACTGCACTACACCTGTCAAAATTTCAAGCGCTGTCAAGAAAAAACATGATAGGAAACGTCTTGGAGAGCGCATCGAAAGCGCTCTCTGATCGATGTTACTACTCGGAGGAGAAACGAAGACTGGGCGGCTCTGTCACACCAGTCATACAGACGGATTGACGATGGCATCAAGGAATCCAGAAACAAAGCAGCACCACAAGGTCCTGATGCTGAAGGATCGCGTTCAAGCAATCCAGAAGTCACAACAAGGACAGTCGGTATGATTGATCGCATGAACAAATTTGAAGCCCAGCGCGAAACGAAACTTCCCCAGGGAACGTTTGACTCCTGGCTTCAGAAGTAGCAGCTGAATTTGAAGTCTGCAAAAAATTAATCTTCTCTCTCTCTCTCTCTCTCTCTCTCTCTCTCTCCATCTCTCCGTCTTTCTGACATTACGCAAGTCCTGGGGAATCGTATTAGCTGCATTTTGACATACATATCATATAATGGGATCCACATATGGTCACGCGGTGCAAACCTCTAACTAAAGACCACCTGCTACTAAAGACCGCTTTTGCTGGCACCAAGGGGTGGTCGGTAGTCACAGGTTTTACTGTACCGGTAAGTGGATAGCTAACTAAAATAATTAGCCGTATGGTTTAGAAATAGTGGTGGCGACTCTGGATGGCAGTCGTGAGTCCGTCAAGTGTCAAGTCGACGGAATAGCGCTAGCTCCAGTGTGGGGAGCAAACCCATTCCTAGGTTAGCATCCCCCCACCTCACAACAGAGCAACCGAGTTTTGGATTAAGCTGGGAGTGCCGATTCGAGCAACTGGTATGATGGCTCTGCTTGGAGCCACTAGATGGCTCGCAGCTGAGCCGGCAAATGACTCTGCTTGGAGCCGGCAAATGACTCCGCATGGGGCCACCGAATGACTTCGCATGGAGCCGCCGAATGACTCTGCATGGAGCCGCCGAATGACCCCGCATGGAGCCGCCGAATGACCCCGCATGGAGCCCCAAATTGACTCCGCATGGAGCCGCCAATGACTCCGCATGGAGCCGCCAATGACTCCGCATGGAGCCGCCAATGACTCTGAGTAGAGCCTCCAAATGCTAAATATATTGGTATGCATAACCAGTTGAGAGCATATATTCCATAAATCGGCACTCCCGGAGCGGGTCACAAAGTGCAGCTACCCGTGCAATCTGTAAGCGGTGCAAGCTAGGTAAAGACTGTCAGAACTTGATATCATGGGCTGAGGCCATTGCCGCAGCCACCCATACTTTGGCTGCAGGTGGCGTCCGAATGTTACTCGGGCAGACATCGCTTTCCACCTTCCCGCCTCTCTGAATATCGAGTCCCGCAGCTGATTCGAAACGAGTGGCCGGTGTACAACGCCAGGCCAAAGCCACAACTGATGAGCAATATCCTCGCAGTTGCTGTAAATGCCCATCGATTGGCATTCGCAGCTGATGCCGCTAGTTTTCCCAGGTGCTGCGGGCTGCCACAATTGCAAACAACCCTTTGCGATTGCTGCTCTGCTTGATTGACTGTCCATCGCCCTATCCCCGGTCGCAATTGTACGAGCACCGGCCAAGTGCACCACTTGCATCAGTGAATACCAGCAAGTCGGGGGACGGCGTCCATTTAGGGTATAGGAAGAAGGACCGGCCGTTCCGCTAATCCAGGAGCTCAGGCCATCAGCAAAGATCTTTGAGGCACTCTTTGGAGAGCTTGATCAGGTAACACGGCTGCCGGTACCAGTTGGCAAGTGACCACAATCTGCAATTTGCATCCAGGGGCTATCACTCTTGTAGCAAACGGGAGCTTTCCCAGAAGAGACTCGAGTTGACATTGGGTAGTTGAAGCTGTGTGAAGAGTGGCCCGAAGGAGATCACGAAGCTCGGCAAGTTCGTCCATAGGCATACTGATGTTAGCGCGGCGGGTGTCCAGGATGACGCCGATACACATCAGGACGTGGGCTGGACCCTCCACTTTTGCTGACGCCAGAGAAAACACCGAGGTATGTAAACGCGCGGCGCCGAGTAGCGAGTTGCTGGCGAGCTAACACAGATCCAGAGCATGCATTGAGGAAGCACTTTTACTGACGCCAGAGAAACACCAAGGTATGTAAACGCGCGGCGCCGAGTAGCGAGTTGCTGGCGAGCTAACACAAGTTCAGAGCAGGCATGGAGACAGAAACGTTAGTCGAGGCACTCCCCGTAATAGGATGATGCCAATAACGTCAGGACTTGAGCTGGACCCTCCACTTTTGCTGGGGCCAGAGAAACATCGAAGTATGTAAATGCTCGGAGCAGAATAGCGAATTGCTGGCAAGCTAACACAAGTCCAGAGCATGCACTGAGGAAGTAACGTTAGTTGAGGTATTCCCCGTAATGCAATAGGCGTGTGAGTGCGAACTGCTAGCACATAATCCATTCACTGGCGGATGCGACAGAGTTCCATATAGCTGGACTGGAGCGTAATACAGTCTGAAGGGCAGGGCACTCTCATAAAAGTATTGATCCTGCCAGCGGATCGACAAGGACCAATCCTCCGGGCGGACGGGAATTCGGCAGAATGCACTTTTAACATTGAGCTTAGCAAGATACACCGGGGCGAGCACAATTGTGGAGGAAATTGTTTGGGAACGCATGTTCCGCAAGTTGCATGCTCGAAAGTCGAAAACAGCAATGACATGCAAGAGACATTGTACAGGATCTTGGAGGGCGCATGACCATGTGACTCGCGCATGCGTGCAGGTCGGGCCAGCTCGCTGGACTGCCTGCTAACTTGCGTTAGCATGCTAACGCTCATTATGGTTTAGATCGCATTATTGTAATAGTTGCGGTTTGATTTCAAAAGACCATAGAACGTGTCGTACTATCGGTCGAAAGTTTAGGGATGTGGTACTAATGGGCTGGGAATGTAAGGATCGGGTAGATTGCAGTGTTTTAATGGTCGTAGTTGTTGTATAAATAGAATGCTGAGATAATTAGAAGAGGACTATGAGGAGGAGCAAAATGACAGGGGTGACAGTGTTAAAGCTCTGAGCAGACGGCGTCGGCAGGAGTGCCTACACAGAGAGTAGAAGAAGGGAGAAGAGAGGTCCCGCCGCCTCGAGAGTCGCCGTGCTTGCGAAAGGCTATGCCAACAGCAAGAAACGACGGAGCAAATATCCCGTCGTTTGGAGACTCACCGCCTTCGTGACAAGACGCGTTGACAGCTAGAGACCGCTGCACAGGCATCCATTCAGCAGGAGAAAATACATGCTCTCATGCTCGAACTTGTTCGGTGTGCGGGGCCATCATCATGTTACGCACCAGCCTGGCCCTTTTCCGTTGATGTTCCGTACCATTCTGGCAAAGACTGCTGGCCACATGTTGAAACAGGGCTTGAAAAAAATGAAATAAGCTAGTACCAAAGCGTAATCTATTATTATATTTACTTTTACTTGGTAGAATGTACCTGTCTGAGAGTTTGAGTTTTGAGTTATGTATCGATGTGCGTTTATGAACTAAAGTTTTGATTGTCATGCACATGTTTTTGTATTGCAAAGACGTTTCTATCAGTTCGAACAACACACATGATGACCTAGGCAAATATTAAGCATAGCGAGGGCTCCTGGGCGGTCAAGCCCTCTCTAGCCTTCAAGCCCAAGCGCTCTTTATTTGTGCGATATCGAAATGAAAAACTAAATGATATAACAACGATGAACAATTTATTTCAGCCAAGTACAAGTGGGGTCTATTGGTATCCTTTATTTCAGCCGAATAAAACTGTTGTTTATTCCTATCGCATAATGCATGATAACCTAGGCAAAAAAGATAGTGAGGGCCCTGAGCTTTCAACTGAGCTCTCTCGTTGGAATTATTAATATGGAGGTGTATGTGCCAATTTTTCACGTAGGATTGCCTGCCACTTGCAGCACTGCATTGCCTTCTGCAACTTGGGGGAAGCTGCGTGCTCAGGCCCGTAGCAGCTCCATTCT
>NC_088647.1:29019969-29102469 GCF_964019385.1 Sycon ciliatum
TTCTACATTTATTTTACTTAGACTAGGGTTAGCTGTCCGTTTACCAGTACTCATCCACACATATGTGCACATAGGGTCTACACAGAACTCTATCAGTAGATATTTTTGTATAGGAGGTTGTCTATCCTCCGGGATAGCACTATATACTCCCATTCTGTGTGTTCTCTGGTAGCTATGTTCCTTAGAGACCATATGACTGTGCCAGTGTGGTGACCAAGGTGAGGTGTGTCTGCACTGGCATCGTCAACTTGCCTACTGCTACGTGCTCCCCAGTGCTCCATCTGTGTCCTGTACTTTATTTGGGGGGGGGGGAGGGGCAATACCGGTACTTCAGGTGCAGGGGGCAAGGGGGATGGGGTGGGGGACATCATGCCCCCAATGAACCTCTCCAGGCGTTGTTCTGGAGTAGACTAACCATAGGCGGAGTGTACACATGCAGCACATAGTTTGGGAATTAGAACGCGATCAGACTCGGGCATATTCAAAGGCAGTCTATTGTGATAGTAGTCCTGGACTGATCTCACTATGATGATATAGGTCGTGCCCAGCATCACAATGCCCAACATTATAAATGACTGTTTTTTTTCCTGATGGGCTAGATGAACATGTGGCTAGACTGCCGATGGCAACCAACAGGCTCAAGGCTGTGTTGAGACTTCGTGTTTGCGACCCGAGTCAATTGTTTACTCACCATGACTAGGCATCGCATCGGGCATCGTATGACCATTTTATATGTCACTGTTCTTAGTCGCACCGGGGGCGTATGCCCGTTTTCAGGAGACTTATCAAAACACATAAGCCCTGTGCCCTGAAGGTTAGGCCTATTGTTAGTCTGAATAGTCCTGGCTACTATCCCACTAAGTTCATTGACTTTCTACTGAACCTGTATGTACGTGAGGAAAGTACTGTTCTGGCCTGAACTACGGATTTCATCAACTTGGTAGAAGGTTTGCCTGTGCGGGACGATCATTTATTTTTAGTATAGATGTGACCAGCCTTTACACCAGCATCCCCAACGAGCTCGGTCACGTGGCATTGTCGTGGTATATCACACACAGGTATACAAGGTGGATGCCCCCGGCCCTTCGTACACGGTTAACAACAGCAGTGACTTCCTTGATGTCAGTCATTCGGAAGACTAACGGGTTCGTGTAAGATAACGATTTGTTTCCGCAGATCCAAGGGACTGCCATGGGTTCGCCTGCAGCAGTGGTCTATGCCGACATTGTTATGCTGTATTTGGAGAATCGGTACATTTTGCCGATCTTAGAGGGGGAGGGTTTAGAGGTTCAGGTTTATAGACGCTTTATCAGTGACATTTTTGTTTCATTGCATGGTTGCGAAGGTCAAGTTCAGCGCGCTTTAGACAGGATTAATAAGTGTTCGGCCCTCGAGTTTGCGCATGAACTGGCACATGATGGCATTGATTTCCTGGACACCACAGTTTTCCGTAGTAAGGGATACATGGCGGTGAAGCCTCATTTCAAGTTCACCAATCGTTTCCTGTATCTGCTTGCCGGTAGTAACCACCCCCGTAGTATGGGTAAAGGTGTGATCACTGGGGAGTTGATCCGTATCCGTCGGTCTTCGACCCTTGACCACCACTACGAAGCTGCTGCCGAGCAGGCGAAGCAGACTTTCCGGGCCCGTGTATACAAGAGCTCCATCTTTCATCTTTCAGACCGTACACCAGGCATGCAAGGCCGGCACAGCTGGGGTGGCTGGGGCGGCCTCAGCCGCCCCACTTTTTTGGCCGTTTTTTTTGTTCTTGTTTTTTTAGCACACTGCAACAAAGCGCGATGATCGCAGCTCAGCTCAAACGTGGCAAATAATGAAGAATCCTTGTGTATCAAGGTCAAGGTGTGTGTGTGTGTGTGTGTGTGTGTGTGTGTGTGTGTGTGTGTGTGCCTGTGTGTGTGTGTGTGTGTGTGTGTGTGTGTGTGTGTGTGCCTGTGTGTGTACGTGCCTGTGTGTGTACGTGCCTGTGACGTGTACAGCCGGTGTGTGCACACCGCTAGCTAAACCGACCAACGGCTACTCCCAGGGCACAAACTATTCTGCTGGAGGCAGCGTCGTCTTCGGCTGAAATTCCGGATACAACCTGCAGGGAAGCATTGTGCGCATCTGCCAGATTGACGGTTCCTGGAGTGGGGCAGCTGCCTCATGTAATCGTAAGTTGAATTTCAAGAGAGCCGATATATCCCTCTTGTGTAGAGAAGCTTCAGGCTTGTAGGGAGGCAGATTCTGGTGGCGTTGATCTTTCCTATTTACAGAGCATGTAATAGTCTGGGTGTTACCTGCCACTTTTCATCATCACAAATGATGATCGTGCTTATCACAGGACCCAGGACCAGTCGGGCATCTCAGCCTGAGTCCTTAGGATATATGTTATACTTGTAGGTGTATGGTTAGGGTGTTTCACCGGGTAGAGGCGACGGTTTCAAATAGGACACAGGTTGCAAACCGGAACGGACTCAATATTCACTTTCTCTCTTGGTATTTTGATTAGAAAACATATGTCACAGTGAGACTACGATGTGTTATACTCCGAGCCAAAATTTCATGGCTCTGCGATGACCAGACGCGCCATACCAAGCAGGTGAGTTTTTGACGTGTTGCTTCGCACTGCGACTTGAGTTTTACGACTTTCGAAAAATCAACTTCTTGTCGCAGGTAAACAGCGGCTCGCCTCTTGCCAATAAAGCACCGCATACCAATCAAAACTAATGGAAGCACACACAAGGCTTATTGTTACTCTGTACTGGCTGTCGTGGAGCGATAGCAATTAGCTAATTTCAGACCCAAAGTGAATTTGACGTGCACTCTAAAACGTGTCCGGTTTGGAGCCACCTCTGATTTGAACTTTTTTGAAGCGAAAAATTGGGCAACTTGGAGGCAATGGGTCAACACAAAGGAGTGGCTCAGTTCGATTGACTCTGGCCCCAGAGCAAACTTCAACATGCCAGTTTCCTTCCACAAACATATTTCGAGTGAAAAATCAACGCTGATGATCGGTTTGGGTCTATACAAATTTGGCTGTCAAGGCGTTCCGGTATCGAACCGTCTACTCTACCAGAACACTGAGTTGTTGGCATAAGCCGGTAACTTTTGTCGAGCCTGTTTTAGGCTACCACCTCCTCCAAATATGCTAATATCTCTTGACTGTACAAAAGATGTGCCGAGCAGACACTTTCTTCATCTCTTGACTGCTTTGTGTGTTGTGTGTATGGGTACGTGTATCCAGCCATTCAACTGCAGTGCCAGTCTGGCTACCTGCCCTGCCTGCGTTCCAGCCTGTGGCTGTATCCTGCCATCACAGCGCTGCGACGGTGTTTGGTACGACTGTGCTGATGGCTCTGATGCACAGTACTGCCCAGGCAAGGTCACACCAGCTCCAGGTAAGCACCAGCAGCAGCACTGATAGTAGTACCATGACTTCTATTATTATTACAGGGTGCGACAGAGCTCTCGGCCATTGAAGAAAATGTTGAGTCACCTCCACCACCACACTGCGCTCTTTAGCCGACTAGACCCTCCTGCACACAACCATCATCATTGCGAGGACACTTCCGTAGACGATATTGATAAACTCCTTCAGACAGCTGTTTCGCTAATACATAGCTCATCAGTGAAGGTAGATATTGAATGATTAAAAATATAGACCAAACTGCTATTATATAGGGGGTTTCCACATACAAAACTGGCATAGCTGAGGTGATAACGCGGGAAAAGGAAAGTGTGAAGTACTGTTGACGCGCATTGGACATGCATGCAGCGTCGGATATTCGGCGCGGAAAATCAATCACTATTCAATGCAGAAATAACGTGCCAGAATCAGAGTACTATGTAGCTAGTAGTGAGAGTCTGTGTACTAGTATTGCAGTTGTCCGAGCGCCATGAAGGCCTGCGAACGCACCTCAAGACCCGCCGACGTCGACAGCCACAGCAGCCCCTGGGGCATGACACTGTACTGCTCGCCCGTCGCGCCAAGACGCTTGGCAGTCACTAGGCTTCATGCCACCGATGTTGTCCGCAAGCTACCTTGTTATCTGCCCATCACCCACTGCCGTTGACACGCTGGGAGGCCCCGCGGCATTCGCCCAGTATATCGTCGTCAGAGCTGTGTCGACGGTACAATAACGCTGGTAGAAACAAACAGTTGGTCGTATGATATTGCGTCCTCCGGATTGTCCCTTGACTCGTCTTGTCCCTCTTCTTGCTCTGACGCTAATGACTTCTATTACAAGCAAAATGTAGAGCTACTGTTGACCGCTATTCACTGCTGTATTTATTTTATTACTTTGCATGGCCATGTTGAGGCAGTCTTCGCATCAATTTCCTTTACACAATGCGTGTACTACAATGTATTCAAAACCAATGTCTGTGCCACGCACACATACGCAAACGTTTTAGGGATGAAACGAGTATATCGAATACTCGAGCGCTTGCTCGAAAATTCGAAAGGAGTGAGGACTCGTTTCGCAAAATACTCAAGTATCTTATGCACAGTGTACTGTATGCTTGTACATCAAGCACGTCTGTTACTCAGACCAGTACTGATAACCCATGCAAGTGTGAAATTATTACTTGTCCCTACTTACCAACAAAAGACGTAGTTCAGACTATTTCCTGCACTAGGCTGCATGCAAGACTACATGTGTCAGGTGTAATACGTTCAGTGTTACGAGAGTGTGTGCAGTACATTGTTTTATGTTGTCAGTAAAATACTCGTACTCGCTCGAATACTCGCTCGTTTTTTCAAAGAGTACTCGAGTCCTCAATTTTGGCACTCGTTTCACCCCTAGGCCAAACATGCATGCACTGAATGCCTGTGCTCTGTGCTCTGTGCACTCTGTGCTTGTGCAGGTCAAACCGACTGCCAGGTCCTGTCACCACCGGCACTGGGCTCAATGACCGTGAACGGCTTGATGTTCAGCAACACGACCACGTTTGTGTGCAGTCTCCCTATGTCCTTATGGGCTCGGTCGTGTGTACTTGTGAAATCAACGGCCAGTGGAGCGGTGTGCAGCCAACTTGCGTCCGTAAGTACATGTACCAATGCTCGACTGGCTTGTATTATGCATTCCCGTTCATCACACCGCTCATACTGTCAAATGCTGCCTCTTTTCATTCACAATGGCATGGGTCACAGTAGATAGGCCTGGTGCAGGTATTGCCAGTTCCTTGCTTGCTGCAGTACAGTATGACATATTAACTTAGCTGGTAAGCAGTGCATGTGTGCATGGCAAGTGTTAATTTTGTCCATTGCTTCCCAACCCATGTGTAGTGACGACTGCTGCTCTGAGTGCGGCCAGTGACGAGCTAGTCAACGACTCCGTCTCAGAACGCATGACACAAACGTGTAAGCCTAGTATTGCTGCATAATTAAGAGCAATTTCTCCTACTGCTGACTGCTGAAAATGTTGTGTCCTTCACAACTAGTCTCTTTGTTCTAAGAAGTCTGCCTCTTTCATCGATTCGTGTTTACCTAGCTGCGTTACGCTATTAGTAGCCTACTACCTGTTGTGCAATGGGGCTGGCCTAAAAGCTGCTCGCTCAACAGTTGTGTTGCATGGCATAGAGGGAGATACGGCAAGCCACCTCGGCATATTTGCGGATAGAGCTTTTATTAGAAAGGAAAAGGACATATGGATACGAGTTAGGAGTAACTGTCCACCACTGTAACTAGCTACTACAGTAAAAAAATGCAACAACTAGGCACAAAACTGACAGAGTGCTGAGACATTCGACGACCTGACTCCTAGCTTCAACACATCTCCGTAGCGCTAACCAAAAGCCTTCCAACTTGGAAGGTTCAAGGTTAAAAGGAGAGACCAAAGAGGGGAAGGTAAGCGCAACGAAAATGAGCACAAGCTAGTAGTTGAAGCTACAGTCCCACAAGAACAAGAAATGTTGATTGTTACTGGACGATGACGAAACCAGTATTACCTTTCCCTCTTTGGTCTCTCCTTAACACTACGGAGATGTGTTGAAGCCAGGAGTCGGGTCGTCAAATGTTTTAGTGCCTGGTTGTTGCACTTTCTGACTGTATTTAGTATATAGTGACAGTTACTCTACACTCATATCCATACGTCCTTTTCCTTTCTACATTAATTTTATTATTGCCATATTGGCTCAACATCCGAGTTTCAAAGAGCTTTTAGTGGACGACTTAATCCATTTTCGGCAATACTTACAACGATCCAATCAGTCATATTGTAGATCAGGCTATGCTGTGGGTAAGTATACTACTGGCCTTGTATGGCTTATTGTTTGCCAGCGAGTATTTAGCATCATCTACTAGTATTCACTCTTTTGACAGCCAAAGAGTATTTGTGTGGGAGGCTGGGAGTCTCGCACCTGACTTGGTCACGTTGCGCCTGAAGGTCACTAAGACGCGGCCATATACGGTGGAGCCGTCGCAGTTCCATCTACTGTCGACCAAACATGCCCGGTATTGGCTATTCCGGTACATGACAGCCCATGCCTGTAGCACCAAGCCTGTGTTCACTTTTGCCAAAGGGATCCACCTTACTCGGCCTTATTTAAATAAGATACTCTGTCACGCTCTCAACTGTTATCAGGTTAGCTCCTGCTCCATGCCCATTGTTGGAGCGACAGTCCTGGAATCCAGAGTTGCAAGTGAGGTGGTGATACGGCAAGCAGACGGTGGCAAAAGTACGGCTTAAAAGCTCTACATCTGGCAAGTGGCCGGCATACCACCCCAATGGACATCGGAACAGTACACGTAGAGTAGCATCTCTACGTGACAGGGTATGAGCGCAAGTGAGTTCTTATGCTCTACTAATGTGCATTGATACTGTGACTATAGTTGCAGGGAATTTTCTAGAACCGCCCCAACCGGTTTTCGACCGGTTGAAATAGTTGGCGACCGGTTGAAAAGTTACAAATCAGTTCCAACCGCCCGTACTTTTCTGTGGGTGAATGGTCATACGCTTTTTTCTGGATGGATACTTCCAGCGAAGCCGCGTGGGCTGGTACTAGGGTCACGAGTTTGTACGGTTTGTACGGTCGAACCACGTCATCGAGCTGTAGCAACGGCGTTGCTACAGTCCAACAGCTCCGCGCGACACTCCAGCACCAAGAAATCTGTTAAATTGCTGTCGAGTGCCATATTTGGGTTGTATTTTGAAAACTATTTCCGGAGGGGGACCCCCCGACTCTTCATTGTACCGTAACCGGTTGGAAATTCGTCCTAGAATATACCCTGAGTTGGTGTACAGATCTCATCACATGAGCCTTAGGCGGGATTTCCTATTGTCACTGGAAAATTCAGCCCTAACAAACAGTGTGATGGATGAATTTGACTCCAGGTATCTGCTTTTGGGAATGCCATGTATGCATGTCTGGCGTGCTGCTGCTATAATGTTGTGGCAGCAGCATTTTGGTGCGATGGACTGTTCTTGTAACGGTGTACCTACCCATTTGCTGTTGCCGGATGCCGTGTTTTGTCAGTTGTGCCTGTTTGAAGGTGCCAGGCCAGCTTGTGTTGGTGCGTTCCCGTTAAGTTGCCAGGGCACCATATTTGTAACGGCGTTCCCGTTTTGCTGTTGTGGGGCTGTGTTTGTATTGGTGTGTTCCCGTTGAAGTTGACGGGGCACCACGTTAGTGGATTGTGCCTGTTTGAAGTTGCCAGGCCAATCCTGTAACGCACACCCGTTTGCTGATAATTGGGGACATGTTTGTCCATTTTGCTCGAGATTCACATGGCTGCGCCAGTTGCCTTGTGCGGATTAGACTGTTATCTGGCACTAGTCTTGATCTGTTTTATTCAGATTCAGATCAGCTATTGTTCCTATACGAGAAAATCTGTGGGTGCACATCCAATTCATTTGCAGATTTGCGTGCTTCTCCTGCAACGGGCGTTTACATGGTACATGGTGTGTGGGCGTATGTGTGGTGTGTTCATGCTGCACAGGCCAGTATTGCCAAGCACTGGGGACCTTTGGCAATCTGAAGAATGTTTTGTCCGAGAATCGATCCTTGGATCTGTGGCGTTGCAGTTGTGGTGCTCCCGACCCTCTTGCGCGATGGCCGCGGAGACCTAGCGAAAAGGTTCGAGACATACGGCATCTCAATATCTTCCACCACAATCAGTACATCAGCACCACCATCGAGTGTAGCGACATCAGCAATAGAAGACGCACATGATATCATCCACCCTTACGGCCTTAGCGAAGACCCGGGAATACCTGAGAAGATGTTAGCCGCAACTTTACTGGAAAAGTCGTCGGTGACAACGGCACTCCATATTTTAGCTGCATGCAGTTAGGTCTCTCAACAAGTGTACCGAAAGTTTTCAAGCTAATACACAAGCAAATTCACTAGGGGCCGAGTATATTTTCCTACACCTCTCCCTGTTTTTGTTGTTATTTCTGCATTCAAATTGTTTGTGTACCTGTACATTTATTACAGTAGAGCCACGCATCCACAGCTGTTGTTTCCAAGGGGTCAGGCTCGTCAGTTATACAAAACCTTTCAGCAATCTGGCCTTAGGCTTAGTTCCTTGACTTTTTGTACCACTTTCTTAGATGCACATCCCACTGGATAGTGAGCAATACGTGTGTACCAGAATCTGTATTCCAGAAAAGCAGAGACTCGAGTCTATTGACACTGCGTTTCTTTTTAAAACGTTATTGGCTGTGGTGTACCTAGAGGTATACACGTACATTCCTGGGTCCCACGTTCTGTGACGCCCGACTGTATTCGTGGTGCCTCAACAACTTTTAATTTTGTGCGCTCGGGAAAACCTGCCGGAGACTGTGAGGCTGCAGAGTGTTGGCTGTGTTTTGCATCATCAGGTCTCCCCAGATTTTCTAGTCTGGCCCTGAATTTTGCCACTCTTCGGTTTCAAAACCTAGTGTGGTGGTGGAAAGCCTAGCAGTGTTGTGTGTGCATGTGTGTATTTTGTACAGTGCTGGCCAGAGAAATCCAACCTCATTAATAAAGTAGCGCGCGTTCGAGAGCACAGACCGGTCCAGTATGTTTACTACTAGGGCTGCATAGCGCCCGGTGCAATTTTATTCATAAGGTTGGATTTCTTTGGCCAGCACTGTAGTTAGAAGTAGGTCCTCTAAGGTCCTCTGTTTGTGCGCAATTGTGGTCACAGTGGCAGTAGTGGGTGAGGGGTAGACTCAGTTACTACGAAGATGGTGTATACATGATGGTGTATACAGTCATGTAGTTGAATGTTACTTCGGGCTTAGACCCAGAGGTTCTTGAAATGATGACCCCGGGTTTATGTACATGTATCATTCAGCTACCGTTGTCATAATGGCACTAGTTGATAGAACACCTGTATAAGTACAGGCTGTACATCTAGCATTTTCCAAAATAGCACTCCGTACTTCGAGGCTGCAGCCGTTTTGCATGCAACGTTGTATGTGTTGATCGGTTGACAGCATGTGACAAAGCCGAGGACATACTAGTGTATCAGGAGTACGAGGACATACTAGTGTATCAGGAGTACTGTTTTTTAACACAGTGCGTCCCCCGCCTTGTCATGTTAATTTATCAAACAAGGCTTACTACCTATACCAACATTATACATGTAGGGCTGTGCATGCTTTCAAAATTCTTCCTTGTTGAAGTAGAATACCGTGCTTGTGGGGGCTTTAGTAGTTCCTTTGCCAGATGTTCTATGCGTATCTCAATGACTTATCAGTTTCAGCACTTGGGCAAGGCACATTCGGGCCTACACATGTAGCCTTGAATTCTGGCTTGGAGGCATTATTTATCTATTTTCATGGCTGCTAGGTTCATCCTTAGTTAAGAGTTATTTCTCCGTGATTCGCTAATGAGTCCACAAAGGACGAAACAGCTAGACAGTACTAGTGCTGTCCCCAGATCGTGTATTCTAAATCCATAATACTGACGCTCAATCTCCAGACAGCTGTTTCAGCCTTTTTTAGGTCCCATCAGTGGAGCTCAGAGCGGGAGGTTAAACAAATGGCAATACGGTCTATATGAAATGAACAAAAAAAGCAATTTGAAAATGGCTCAAAGCATCAAAGTCAGCGAGCTATCTGCAAGACACGCACAAAGAGAGCTTTGCACGAAGGCAGATACATATTACATATACCTTTGACACTAACCAAAAAGAGTGCTCAATCAAGTCAACGCAAGGCAGCGTAATGCGGTGATCGAGTCTATAAAAAGCTATAGTGACATGTAGCCAGGCCCCCAGCACAATAAGCTGACTTGCATCATGCTAAAATCGTTCACACAAATCTCTTATAATAATTATTATATAGATTGCAGGATAGGGTGGTTGCACCAGGAAGTGCTGTCTCTGCGATAGTGGGACCAGCCAAGATTGCAGTACAGTCGTCCACCATCAATCCAGCACTTCATTGGCCCACGCCCTCGATACACCAGCATGATTTCCGGAGTTATTACCATTCATTGATACATGCCCCCCCCCCCCCACCCCCCAGTTCTTCGGCACCTGACCCGAGTTCTATTTGGGCCGCACTACTTTGTAGCAGTCATACTATAGTACTAGAACTGGATGCACGTGATATCCACTGGAGCTGGCGCTGGCCACGAGCTGACCCACCGCCGTGCCTCCCAGTGTCAATTTTGCTTATGTGATCCTACCACAATCTGGAACATTATCAGTACTCGCCTCTGTTGACTTGCCAGCACTAGTTCTGGTGGATCCGGGCATGTTTCTGCCTTCTCTTAAGCATGTATTCTCCTGCAGGTGCATCTTTCACCTCCCTCTAATGCGCGAGCACATTTTCTGTGGAGATTCAACGACACATAGACCAGAAAATACAGAACGGAACAGTGGCTGCCAATGCGACACAAGTACCACATAGACCTAAAAACTCATAAGTACCCTGGGAGTTAGATGCATTTACGGGCAGTATGCCAGGATTTGCGCAGCTAATTTAAAATCAGATTAGCAATGCTGTGTGCTACCTAGGTGGCATCTTGGACTCAAAAACCAACCGATTGTGGTCCAACCCAACCGACAGCGTTGTCGGTGGGTTCCGATTGGCAGGTGTTGGATGGACGTATGATCCATGCGTCCCCACAAGCAATGAGAAGTTAACAATGCCACTAAGGATATAATATCGCGGACAGCAGTACAATGAAACTGGGCCATTCATTATCAGCAATATCAGGGGTATATCCAATCCGATAAGACGTACAGCTCGTGTATGGCAGACTTTACAGCAGGTCCCGACATAGCTTGCCCCGTGCCCTTTACCACTCCTGGGCCAAAACTGTTGTACAATACTCGAGAGGGTCTAGCCTAGTGAGTGTGAATAGAACCTGGCAAACCATATCTCCAAGTGATTCACATGTTGGTATATTCTCCGTTATCATACATCAATTCCGAGCAATTTGACACCCGAATATTCTCGCACCACTACTGCTGAAGTATTGACCACAAACCATGTTCCATTTGACTTACAAAAGGAACTTGCAAAAGGCATGAGAGCACTGGAATCCGTAAAGACTCTCGCATTATTTATTAGCCACCATACATACCTTTCGGGAAGTCGTGTTGGAAGCAGCATGCTCGGAGAGCAGAGCTGAGTGAGATCTGCATACAGTAACACAGCGACAATGAACCACATGAACAGAAGGAAGCAGTCGTATCCGTACACATCTGAATATGCGCTTATGGGAGGAAAATCCGTGCGACAAAAGAGGACCGTGTTATGCAGGTGTATGTCTTACCCGGGTACGTACTAAGTGAGTTCCACCATACGTATATAATTTTATTGCAATTGAATCACTTGACTGACTGGAGCCAAAAATATCAATTGGCACTTACTCCGGTTACCCGAATGTTTCGGTACCACTATCATTAGGTTTTTTGCAATCGAACCAAGTCATAGTTGAGTCATTTTCAATGCGTTAGGTGTTACCTGACGTGCTCACTGCATCAGCCGCTATGTCAGATTCCACCAGGCATGCACCAAACCAGGCGCAATGCGCACACTGATGATGGTGGTTGGCACACAACGAGCAGTAGTAAAAGTGAAAGGACTTTTTGCATGTGATTTTGTTGTAATTTGTGCCAGTCGAATTGTCTCAGTGTAACTAGTTTATCGTTAGCTTACTAGTTTGTTTATACAAAAGAGAAAGACCAAGGAACTACAAGTTACGCTATACTGTCCACTAACACCACCAGTTACTAAACAATCAGCTCATGCGATAGCTATTGCACGACACTGAACAGCTCTAGCACATCTTGGATGCGCACTCCAACAGCCTTGTGGACGACGACCGTCACTGGAGAATCGGTCCGTCGCTCCACCAGCCCGGCGGCACAGTGGACAGTGCCTTGGGGGTGTCAGGCATGGATCAGGCTGATAAGGACGTGGTGGAGACGGAAATGATGTTTGCAAGGAAGAGTGATGATATGCGTACGTGCTCTCCGCCAGTTGTTGAAGCAACAGTCCGGCAGTGGAAAGTCGGCAAGGTTAAAATAAGTGACCAACTGGGTGAAAGTACACCAAATGTGGCCCATCTCTTGAATGGTGCGGACCACGGCAAGGACCTGAAGTTGAAGGTCGTCAATGGCAACACCGCATGGTCGACGTCAATGGGAACATCAAGCCATCAAGTTGGTGGAACTATGGAATGTCCGTCGCAGGCTGCAGCGACAGGGTAACGTGCTCAGGGAAGAGTACAGCGACGATGATCAGCTGTGTCTTGCACGCAGTCGTGTTGATCGTGGCGTGCAGAACAACAGAGTCAGTTGCGGTATTCGTACATTTGTCTGTTTAGGATTGTGATCCCCAGGAAGTCCTTTCGTGAGGAGTGATGTCACGCAACGAGCAGTAGTCAAAGTGAAAGGACTTCTTGCATGTGATTTTGTTGTAATTTTGTAAGGTGTGGTGGCAGAACTTTCAGCTGGTAGTGGGTGATGGGCTGTCTGTGTGACAACAATTACGGGCTTGACGAACGACATAATTATGGCGAGTCGATCTTTGGCCAGTTGCTGAGTTGGAGATCGTCACCGTAGACCCAGAGATCTGGTCCACGGTCCAGGGGTTGGGATCCCACTGTGGTGAGAGCTTGTGTGCCTGCTCATTGCGGCGTAAGGCGCGCTGACCAGGAGTGAGGATGGGGGCGTTTGACCGGCGGGTGGCATTGGCAGCGTCGCACTGGGATTGGCGGAATTGCTGGTCACGGTGGGCAGCTGAAGGTAAGTCTGGTGCGGCTGCCGTAATGCAGGGTATGCTGTCGCGGATGGGGCGACCAAACATGAGTGTTGCCGGTGCCTCGTGAGTGGCAGGGTGTGGCGTGGTGCGGTACGCTAGGAGCCATTGGTCAAATGCAACATTGATGTCTTCGCCAGCTAGTTTGGCAGTTCGCAGAACTTTGCCAATGGTACGGTTGAGGCACTCGACTGCTCCGTTTGCTTGTGGCCACAAAGGAGGGGTGTGGCGGTGCTGGATAGCGTGTTGCGCGAGGAAATCAGCAAAAGCCGAAGAACGGAACTGAGGACTGTTGTCCGAGACTAGCTCTTCGGGCAAGCCGAACATGGATAATGTAGAGCGCAGAGCTACAACACCGGCCGTAGTGGGTGTCGTGCTGAACACGTTGATGACCGGGTAGCGAGTCAACTGGTCGATAGTGGCAAGCAGGTGCTGACCGTTTGGCATGGGTCCATACAAATCGACGAAGACTCGTTGCCACGGCTTGGTGGACGGTGGTGTGGGCACGGACTCCCGGACGTAGCGGTGTCGTTGAGAGAGTTGCTTGGCACGGAATACATTGCCGGCAGAGTGCTTCGGCTTCAGTAGCCATGTTGGGCCACCCAACATTGCTGTTGAGCCGTTGCTTGGTGCGGACAATATCTTGGTGGCCCGCATGTGTAAGCTGCAGGGTAAGCCGTTGGAGGGCCGTGGGAATGACGAGACGGTCGTTGCGGAGTAGTAGACCGTCACTCTCAGACAGTTCATGGCGGAGGGCAAAGTACGGGCGGACCGTGGTGTGGCTGGAATCCCAGCGGCCAGATTGCAGAGAGGAAAGGATGGCTTGCAGTGTGGTGTCTGCGGTGGTGGCGTCCGCAATCTCCTTCAGAGCCAACGCATTTGGCTTAGCTGCTGTAGCTAGGGCATGTATGTACGAAGTGTCTTCCTGTGCGCCGATGTTTGGCAAGTCGGGATGAGGCTGCGGATTGCGACTGACGACGTCGGCCGGGTTTTCTGGGCCAGGCTTGTACTGGAGCTGGAAGCTGAGATCCTGCAGGCGGAGGACCATGCGCTCAATTCATGGTGGAGGTCTCGATCCGACGGCCTTGAGTTGCAGGAGCGGCTTGTGGTCGGTGACAACGGTGAACTGTGGATCACCTTGTCAAGTCGTGGTGAAAGCGAAGGCAGCCAAACTTGACACCCAATGCTTCCCGTTCAGTTTGAGAATATTGCTGCTCGACGCCGGAGAGTGCACGGCTGGCGAATGCTACAGGTGCATCGTGGCCGTTGTCTTGGCGTGGACACAGGATTGCGCCGAGGCCGGTGCGTCGACATACAGTGATGTGTTGCGGTCAAAGTATTGCAGCATGCAGTCTTCGGCGATGGCCTTCTTCAGTGCATGAAATGATTGCTGCTCAACATCAGTTCAACGCCAAACAGTACCTTTCTTAGTGAGAGCAGGGAGTGGCGTGGTGAGATCGGCCACGTTACGAATGTAACGGCGGAGGAAGTTGGTGAGACCCAGGAAACTCTGTATGTCGCTGACGCAAGATGGCGTAGAGAATGTAGCCACAGACTGCTGGTGGCTGGGAGAGGCGCGGATGCCCTTGTCGGAGTAGACGCTAGCCATGAACTTGAGCCGAGGCTTGAGGATGTGACATTTGTGACATTTGGCTCGGTTGAGTGTAACGTTGTGATCTTGGAGCCGCTGGAGGCAGGCGGCGAGTCGTCGGTTGTGCTCTTCGACGCTCTTACCAAAGTTGAAGATGTTGTCGTGGACGTTCTTCACACCGTCGAGGCCAGCGAGCCATGGCGTCCAGTGTGCGCTGTAGGATCTCGGATGCGGACGATACGCCCATGGGCAGACGTTTACAGTGCAAAACTGCGTAGCGACGTGACTCAGGGTGGCCTGGCTCTCCACAGCGGTAGCAGAGCGATGTGCTGGATTCCCGCCGGCCTGGAGCGCGAGTGGCGACTGGGGCAGGTGGCTGGTGGTACGAGTTTGCAGCTGGATGTGGCGAAGACTGCATCGGTCGACGCGACGGAGTTGAAACAGTAGCAGGAGGCGGCTGTGTCCTTTTGTAGAACGGTGGCTGATGACGGAGGGCATTGATCGAGTCTTGTGTGCGCCGGAACGCCGTCGTCTGTTCCACTGACGCTTCAAATGCTCTGGCGGCCTTGAGCGCCTTGGCGAGATCAAGGGACCCAGTCTCCAGCAGTTTTCTGCGGAGTGGATCGGACGTGCATCCTGCCACAATTTGATCACAGAGAGCCACGTTCTTCTGGGCATCGTCGGCGAAGCTGCAGGTCGTTGCCGATGCCAGCAAACGAGTATAAAACGTGTCTAATGTTTCGCCAGGCTGCTGGGTGACCTGCCGGAAGTGGAAGCGGGCCATGCTGGGGCTCTGCTTCGACTGAAAGTAGTCGGCGGCGGCGGTTACGAGGCCGTCGAGATCGTTGCCAGTGTTGGCTAACGTAGGGACGAGCTGCTGGATGTCCTTGCCGGCCACATACTGGAAAGTGTCTCTCTGGCGAGTGTCATCCGAGATGCCGGCTGCTGCGACATAGAGTTGGAAACACCGTTCCCAGGCAGGAAAATGGGCAGCAGCATCGTAGAGACTGCTGTAGATCGGGAATGGCTCCGGAGGCGGTAGTGACAGTAGGGACATGGCGAGGATCAGGCGTTTGCTCGCAGCGCCAATGTAATGTTGTTCTCTTGCTGTATTCCAAACAACAACTAACTCGGAGCTCCGGAAAGCTCCGCAATAGTGAGGTTTTGCATTCCGAATTTCGGCTTGGCGTTCTTTGGTAATTTGTCGAACATCAAAATGTCGAATTTTCGCACCGACGTTTGTTTTGCAAGTCGAAAATGATGTGTTTTGATTTCGTGAGCCCCAGCATCAGCAATGTCCTGTCCCGTGCTCCTTTTCTTGCTGATTCCGACAAACTTTGATCGCGCCCAAAGAGTCGAGGGCCAAACCTGCCTCCTCAGTCGCCTCAGAAAAACCAACTCCATGGCCAAGTCAAATTTTATGGGTATCGCCATAGTCTTTTCAGCCACACAGATGACGGTGAGGACACTCCAGGCGAAAGAGAGTAGACAGGCAGTGGAGAGGAGCAATCAGAGGTAGCTGACGATGCTGATGTCGTCAAAGACGCCTGCGAAGCCATGCCAAGATAAGAAACCTCTTTGAATAAATCACGCGCTAGCGCTCTTCCACAAGAAAATTCATCCGAAGAATATGTTCGGCAAAGTGAGCTTTTTCCGAACAAACATGCCGCATCTTCGTGTGCATTTTCGACCTCGCTCCCGCGTGCCGAATCTTTTGCCGAATTTTGGAATGCAAAACCTCACTAATATGATGCCAACAGAATGTAATGGTGTGCGTGCATGCGTACAGAGTCGGTGCGTACCGACTGTCAGCACAGGTGTGGAAAGCAGCATATGTAAATGGATAGGAGCACAAACGGTGCCGCGTGCATATATGTGTCGGTAGAGCATGAAACTCTTAATCTCAGGGTCGTGGGTTTGAGCCCCACGTTGGGCGCCAAATGTCGTCTCGGTTGGAGAACGAGCTGCCTCTACTATACCCTCGCCACGCCACACATCAAACGGACTAGTCAAGTGGTTTTTCTCTAGAGCTAGAGAGAGAGCTATTCATTACTACACTTCAGGAGACGACGGGCGAACTGACAACTGACATGGCGAAAGGAAACATGATATCGGAAAGTGGTGCCCTCATCAGCACAAAAAGTGGCGTACTCGATATCATATCAGCACAAAAAGGTGCACGTGTCAGCAATACAACAAAGCAGCGCAGCAGCATGTACGGGTCAGCATCACAGAAACACAAATACAGCAGCAGGTACGACAAAGAGACAACACGTGCAGCCACATGTACAACATATGGGTGTGACAGTCCATATATGTACGTGTGAACACTACACACGATGAGAACATGCAAAGTATGGAGACCCAGACTGTGTGGTCAGCAGGACACAGCCCGTACAGGATGGAACAGACAACTAAACGTAATATAGCACCACGTACCGGCGGACTAGTCGACGCTGATGGGAGAAGTGGCACCCCCTGAGGCAGCTACGGATGCTAGAACTCTACAGCCAGACCAACACCAATATAAAACAAAAAGGTACACCACACCAGGAAGCAAGTCAAATAAAGATGTGTGAACAACAGCCACACACCACAGAAAAGCATACAGAACAAAAACTCAATTACCGACACCATAGACACTGCAAAATCCAAACAGGAGGAAAATACTAACTCCCTGAGGACACTGAGCATGAGGCAAACGGGCAAGCAACCTCTTGCCGATGTTCCACCGTGTAACAACAACCGCGCTGGCCACCGGACTGTATGGTAGGGGTATTACACCTGGACCTCAAGACCAACGGGCGAAGGACAGCAGGCCGGGCCCAGGTAAATACAATGAGGAGCACTGTATACAACTACAGAAGTAACCCAAACCCATGCCAATTTGACCAACATACCTTCCCTGCGCATCCATTCCTAGTGTACAGGTCTGAAAGATGAAAGATGGAGCGCTTGTATACACGGGCCCGGAAAGCCTGCTTCGGCCGCTCGGCAGCAGCTTCGTAGTGGTGGTCAAGGGTCGAAGACCGACGGATACGGATCAACTCCCCAGTGAACACACCTTTGCCCATACTACAGGGGTGGTTACTACCGGCAAGCAGATACAGGAAACGATTGGTGAACTTGAAATGAGGCTTCACCGCCATGTATCCCTTACTACGGAAAACTGTGGTGTCCAGGAAATCAATGCCATCATGTGCCAGTTCATGAGAAAACTTGAGGGCCGAACACTTATTAATCCTATCTAAAGTGCGCTGAGCTTGACCTTCGCAACCATGCAATGATAAAGCGTCTATAAACCTGAACCTCTAAACCCTCCCCCTCTAAGATCGGCAAAACGTACTGCTTCTCCAAATACAGCATAACAATGTCGGCATAGACCACTGCTGCAGGCGAACCCATGGCAGTCCCTGGCCTTGGATCTGCCGAAACACATCGTTACCATACACGAACTCATTTTTCTTCCGAATGACTGACATCAAGGAAGTCACTGCTTGTAATAACCATGTACGAAGGGCGAGGGGCATCCACCTTGTACACCTGTGTGTGATATACCACGACAACCGAGCTCGTTGGGGATGTTGGTGTAGTAAAGGCTGGTCACACCTATGCTCAATTATAAATGATCGTCCCGCACAGGCAAACCTTCTACCAAGTTGATGAAATCCGCAGTTGAGGTCAGAACAGTACTTTCCTCACATACATACGGGTTCAGTAGAAAGTCAGTGAACTCAGCGGGATAGTAGCCAGGACTATTTAGATTAACAATAGGCCTAACCTTCAGGACCCAGGGCTTATGTGTTTTGAGAAGTCTCCTGAAAACGGGCATGCGCCCCCGGTGCGACTAAGAACAGTGACATAATATATTATATTAGTGGGCATACGATGCTCAATGCGATGCCTAGTCATGGTGAGTAAACAATTGACTCGGGTCGCTCACACGAAGTCTCAACACAGCCTTGAGCCTGTTGGTTGCCATCGGCAGTCTAGCCGCATGCTCATCTAGCCCCTCAGGCAAAAAAAAACAGTCATTTATAATGTTTGGCATTGTGATGCTGGGCACGACCTATATCATCATAGTGAGATCAGTCCAGGACTACTATCACAATAGACTGCCTTTGAATATGCCTGAGTCCGATTGCGTTCTAGCTCCCAAACTATGTGCTGCATGTGTACACTCCGCCTATGGTTAGTCTACTCCAGAACAACGCCTGGAGAGGTTCATTGGGGGCATGATGTCCCCCCACCCCATTCCCCCCTTGCCCCCTGCACCTGAAGTACCGGTATTGCCCCCCCCCCCCTCCCCAAACAAATTACAGGACACAGATGGAGCACTGGGGAGCACGTAGCAGTAGGCAAAGTTGACGATGCCAGTGCAGACACGCCTGATCTCGGTCACCACACTGGCACCGTATAGTCTCCAAGGGACATAGCTACCAGAGAACACACAGAATGGGAGTATATAGTGCTATCCCTGTGGATAGACAACCTCCTATACACAAAATATCTACTGATAGAGTTCTGTGTAGATCCTATGTGCACATATGTGTGGATGAGTACTGGTAAACGGACAGCTAACCCTAGTCTAAGTAAAATAAAGGTAGAATGTAGACCCTGGGCAAAAAATAAGTAAATAAAAATATTGACTAGTTTGAGGGAAAGACACAAACGGGAAAAGTCTGAAGAAAAAATTGACTGGCACCAAAAAAATAATAATAGCTACACACACGAGGGAACTCGGATGGAGAGCCAAGGATTAAAATTGAAAAAGAGGACCATCAGTTTACGAGTTATCCGTTTTGTCCAACACTAACGGATATAAACGTGATGCAGCTAAGCATCAGGTCGTTGAATGTCATGATCTCATCAGTCAGTTTTTGTGCTAATTGTTGCACATTTTTGACTCAGCAGTATTCTGCATATAACCGTTAGTGTTGGACAAAACGGATAACTTGTAAACATGAGGGAACACTCATCCTTACCCAAGTCCCAACGTCAGCACTCGGCGCTGCTCCGAACCAAGAGGGACACTGGAGAGATCGTCCATCAGCTCCTCTCTTGTCCTGCGATCAAATCGCCTAATGCTAAACACAAGAAGATAGGAAAGGCAAGTAGAATAAATAAATCAATAAAATATTAAACAACAAAACAAGTTTGAACAGCTGCAAACGTAATGGACGATTCGAACAAGACCAATGATATACCTAGCAATAAGTGTGCAGAGTGTGCAGCCCAAGGATAATCATCCCACGGCAAAGTGTATTGTTTAGGGCATAGACTCGAGTAACAGGCTCACCTTTGCTGCATCTCACACCGCTTCACACGGTCATCTACTCTATCACCATGGTAATTTCTGTTGCACATTGCTGCTTGTTTAACAAAAACGTAGAAAACACACCGAATTTCCAGGTAATTACCATGGTGATACGGTACTTTAGCTTGAACCTATTGTATGACGGGTTTTCTATGATTGATAATGACCCAGAGAGAAACTAAACCGGTATCGAATTCCAGTCAGCGACGCAATTCTTCTGAGGTGTAAAGTGACTTCAGGAATATGTTGCAGAAAACTGCGATGCATGCTGATTATTTACTGTGCCCTATTGTGCACAATATACCAGGTGTGTTACTCAGGGATGAAGTAGATGCACACACGTGCCGGGCATCACGGCACAGGTTAGGTTTGCTAGGCTACTAGCCGCTGCAGTGTACTTGTGGTCCGAACTTGCACTCTACTCAACTCTGCATACGCAAAGAGTGCTGGTGCCGAAATGAACCAGAAGGGTACTGAGTGGGACGCAACAACACTGACTCTGTCTACCCATGTACACAGATATGATAGGGTATGCAGTACCTGCTCTAAGATTTAACACAAACCGGGTACACGTCTACCTGGCACAATTCCTGCAACACTGGGCCAGAGCCAGATGCGTTCAAGTGCGGCTACTGTGTGTCAGGGAGTCGTAAACTTACTTTCGACTTCCTGATGTACATGATTGTACATGTACATGTATGAACGTACTCGCATTGGGCACTCTGGCCGCACGCATCTGCACGCGTATGCAGCCTGTCAGTGGCGGTATACCCTCGAACGGTATACAAAAGTATAGTACTCGACAGGACTTCCGACCGGGTCGCAGGTAACCCAGTGTTCTTTTTCCAAAAGGTCCAAGTACTCACAAACAGGGCCACTGACCCGGCTCTGGAGCAGACACTGGTAATCTAGGTCCAAGTTTGCTCGATTATGTTCTGACGCTTCATGTGCTTTCATAGCCAAGGTTTCTCACTTTCTTCGCAAGCTCTTTTAGTCTTGAGAGTTGACAACTGCTTATGGTTGTGTTGGCAGAAAACATGTCAGCTAATCTGACAACCGTCCAACCCCATTTTACTGGTAAGTAGTCAGCGAGTGGCTTTGATGGGGCCATACAGTACTAGAGGGGAAGTTACGCGGCATATTTGTGCTTCCTTTTTGAAAACACGTTCTCGCTCGAAGGGTTTCTAAACTTTATCCCTGCGCTCATTGATGGAGTTCATCGATGGAGTTGCCAGCGGCACTCTACAGAAGAACAATGTTGTCAAGTGTTTTATGAAAAATTGTCAAACATTTTCAAATTGCTATAAGTTTGGTTAGGGCCGGGTTCCACTGCGGCTCCGCAGCTCCTCTGCTCCACGGTACTTGGCTGCATGCAGCAGAGCGGCGCGGTTCCAGTGACACTCGCCATTCACGGTACCGCGATCGTGCTCGACGTTTTTTTTATGACATTTAGCCTGCCTGCGCGCGCGTGAAATCCAAAAAAAATCCTCGTGTTCTGGCCTGTGCAACGAATTAAAATTCCCCCGAATAAAACAATTAAGTGCGGGAAACAATGCAAGCCGTGACCGCGGCTTGCATTTTTTTTGTATCAAGCAGCGAAGCGAAAGCTGGTGATGAGCCGCGGCCTCGCTGGACCAGCTCGTAATGATGACGTTTCATGCCGTGGATGATGTGCGGCGGAGCGGCAGTGGAACCCAGCCCTTAGGCAAAGGAAATTTGTCATTAATTTGTTTATGCTGCATAGATGGAGAGCTGCACACTCTGGCTTATGGACTCTCGCCTACAGTGTAGTCGTACTGCTAGTGTACTGGCATTACAGAAGACACGAAAAACGAGAACATAATTATGGCGAGAAAGTAATTACTGGCTAAGAATTGCCCTAAGACTTACCGCGTCTCAGTGCTCCATACCAGGAAGTAGTACAATACCTACTCCCTGCTCCATACGAGTGTTTTCTCCTCATTCTCTGCATCCTTTACCCCAGGAGTCTCGTCCATTTAGCGGCTCAAATGCTTGAGCTCCGGATAGCGGAAAATAGCTCGTCGTCCATTAGCGGCTCTAATAGTACCTGGTCTGAAGTGTCGCAGTCTAGCACAACTATGATTTTTTCCAGGAGGGTAAGGGTTGCAAACCCAAAGAGACCCTAAGCTTCGTCTATCAAACAAAACAATTGCCCTAAAAAATGGAAGAGGAAAAGAGTGAGCGAGCTGGTCTGAGCGCGCTACTTTTCAAAAAATAGAAGCTGAAAGCCATCAAAGTCAAAGCATTCTGGCTAGCGCGTTTGTGTATGTCACGAGCGCTAGCGCGCTAGTCGCAGCAAACGCTCGCAGGCCAGAGTTAGCGCTATTTGGGCTGTTTGCCGCACGCGGCAGCTGGATGGATCACGTGATCCAAGCTGACAAATAAGGTCCGATGGTTCAGCTACATTGAGCCACAAGCATTGTGGATTTGTTTTGTTTGATGACGTCAACAGATGTACAGGCATACCTGTATCTGTCTACTCGCCACTCGCCAGTCAGTTTGTGGTCGGCCCCCCAGCTAGCCAGGCAGGCTATAGTGTGCTAGCTGTCCATGATCCATGACATCATTTTTATGCGGTACCGCACTGGGTAGATCAACTGGATGATCGCTTTCCGAAATGCTTACGAACGAGGCGTTTTCGGCACTCGGCTGCGCCGTTTGTGGTACGGGTGGCCGATTGCGATCAAAAACGTTCACCAACTGTTGAGGCGAGAAACAGCTAGCTCTTCATGTCTGCACCTGTACATGATATTGTATTTGTAGACTGCAAACAGGGAGGTGAGAACGGGAATGCATACCCCAGTGCGGAACGGGACTAAACTTCAGTCTGTAGTCTACAGACTACACACACACACACACACACACACACACACACACACACACACACACACACACACACACACACACACACACACACACACTCAATGCAGTGTACGTCTAACGCCATAACAAGGTGCTGAACACTCGCGGACACAATCAAACACATAGTGGCGAGAGCAAGACGATTGTGTGTTACACTATTATAATAGCACATTAGAGCTTGCGGTAATGTAGGTTAACACATTGCACAAGCCACCACTTCACACGCGCTCCAGCGGCTTCCAAAGAGCCCGCAGATCCCACGCTATTCATTGATGCATGTCAAGTAACACGTACATGCACGCTGTGGTGGCATGTAACATGCGTACGCCGGAACTCACCTGAACTCGCCAGCCAACCAGCCATATGCGGCTGCAGCACACATCGGAGCTTGAACCCGTAACGCATACACCATACTTCGCGCTGGCCGTATTGCTACTTCATATTTGCTTTGCTTGGGTAGTGAGAAGAACACCGGTTTGTTCCTTTCTCCTTTCTCACTCCCTTTCTCTCTCTTTCACCATGCCACGAGGCTCTGTACGAGGAAGCAGACGTGGACGCGGCCGCGGGTATGCCGTCGAGGTTACCCGTCGCCGCTCGGGTAGGGCTTCGACCTCGCCATACGCGCGGACTGACGGCATGCGCGCCTTCGCGCCTGATGCCTCCGACACACCGTCAGCAGCTAGTTCAGACTTCTGACCCCGCTCCAGGCACCGACGCGTCTATGCAGGACGAGCCCTCATTGCTCTCCCCGGACATCATTTCCTCAGCCGTTATGAAGATGAACGCCCTCCACTCTCTTCTCGAACGTGTGGAACGCCTGGAGAACAGACAGTGCTGAGTCTGATCTGGAAGCCGATCTCTCCCACGCGCGTGCTCCGCACCCGAAAGATCGCTCCCACGCTCCGAGCGTCAAGCTCCGGACCTATCCTGCCCGGAACTTCCAGTTCTATCGGAACCCCGACTTTGCCAGGACCTCCAGTTCTCTCCAAGCCCTCGGTTCTACCCACACCGCCACGTCGCGCGATTGAAAAAATCCAGCGCGGAGAGTTTGTGGAACTTGAGGAACTCTTGCTGGAAAATTTCAGCTCCCAGGGACAGGAGCCAATACAACTGGTTACAGCTGGCGGCGACATGGCTCAGCTCTCGCTCAACCTCAGCGCAAAGCACACGCGCGCGATCAACGACTTCTCGGCTTGGCTGGAGGCCTGGACGATCTACATGGGCATCGTCGTTCTTGCTCGTCCTGACCGAGCTCATGAGCTCGTCTGCTACCAGCACATACTTTGTACTGCGAACCAACAGTTCACGACGTCTGCTGTGCTGAACTATGATCGAGCATTTCGCCAACACCCCGCCAGCATGGCACTGCGCTGCGACGTGATCAATCAGACGCTGTGGAGTATTCGCCTACTCCGCTCTCCCCGTCTGTCATGCAGACGTCTGCTGTGCGGAACTATGATCGAGCATTTCGCCAACACACTGCCAGCATGGCACTGCGCTGCGACGTGATCAATCAGACGCTGTGGAGTATTCGCCTACTCCGCTCTCCCCGTCTGTCATGCAGACGTCTCCTGTGCTGAACTATGATCGAGCATTTCGCCAACACACCGCCAGCATGGCACTGCGCTGGGACGTGATCAATCAGACGCTGTGGAGTATTCGCCTACTCCGCTCTCCCCGTCTGTCATGCACCAAATGCACGCTCCAAAACAGCCGCGACCGCTGCCTGCCCACATGCCGCAGCTCAACACGCGCAGCCCTTTCCATCAGTGGCGGGCAGCACCCGCCAAGTCTGTTTTAACTTCAACCGCGGCAGGCCCTGTTCCCGCACACCCTGCGACCGTCTTTACGCCTGCAGCTCATGTGAAGACAAAGGACATGCCGCCACATCCTGCACCAGCACCACCCGCTTCAGGTGGCAGCGCCCTGCAGATAGCCACGAGAAGACTTCGAAGCCCACTGAGAAAAAGTAAGCCGACTTCCACTCCCCTGAACACTGTCCGCTTTCACACATTACTGCCCTCCTCGGAATTGTGCTGGACACGGTGCGCATGGAAGCCCGTCTCCCAGACGACAAACCGACGGACCTCCGCGAGCTCCTCAGCGAGCTGTCACGCTGCACCCAGACCACGCAACGCAAACTCGATCACTTCCTGGGGAAACTCTCCTTTGCGTCGAGCGTCGTCGTACCAGGCAGAACATTTACGCGGCGCTTATGGGATATCAACAAGAGGTTTAGCCGCGCCAAGCCCTATTTCTGTATCACTCTGACAGGCATTCCAGCAGCTGGCACCATCGGCACAGCAAGCCCCGGACACTGCAATCCGCCTCCCTCTCCTGGACTGATGCAGGAGGTCGCCGACCTGGCAGCCATGGCAATCGCCCCGACAACACGGCGCACGTACGCCACTGGCGAAAGGAAATTTACGCAATTCTGTGCGTTGCAGAGATGGACGCCCATGCCGGCTACAGACACGATGCCCAGCTGCTTCGCAGCACACCTCACACAATCGGTTCAACCACAGACAATTCATGTCTACATGGCCGCAGTACGCAACATGCATCTCGAAGCCGGATTCCGAGATCCAACGATGAATGCATTGCTGCCGCCACGTGTTATGCGAGGCATCAAGAGGACGGCGACTGACCCGGCAATCCAGCGCACTCGCCTCCCAATCACCATTGATTTGCTGCGGAAGCTCCTCAACCAACTCAGCCTGGACCAACGGCGTCACCAGCAGGACAAGGGCATGCTCAAGGCGGCAATGGTGCTCGCCTTCTTCAGATCTCTTCGATGCGCTGAATTCACTGCGCCTCCAGCCGGGTTTGACCCTGCCACTCATGCCACGCGCCAGGATGTGACTCTGGATGTCACTTAAGGACGCACATATATCCGCTTCCACATCAAGCAATCGAAGACGGACCAACTTCGTCAGGGCCATGCAGATAATCGGTAGTACCACTTCACAACCTTGCCCGGTTGCCGCCCTCCTGGCATATTTTACAGTCTGTCCGTCTGACGCCACTGACGCACTCTTCCGCTACCGCCCTGGGAGACCGCTGACCAGGCAGGCACTGACAGAAAAGCTCTGACAGCTTCTCCCACTCACGGGAACACCCAATTCACGCGATTACGCTGGTCATTCGTTCCGCATCGGTGCCGCCACAACTGCAGCCATGGCGGGTACCCCGGACTGGCTAATCAGGGCAATGGGCCGATGGAGAAGCGACAGCGTCTTGCGCTACATCAGGACAACCGACACAGACATGGCGCAGTTGACCCAAAAGCTATCAGAGGTACAAGCGCATCACACAACGCATGGAGGTATGTAAGAACCCGCCACGCGGGCACGCAACTCGCACCCATGCACGTACCCACACGGCTGACCGTTTGGAACAGCACAGCAACTTGCTCTGCTAGGATTGTGCTGACAAACTGCGCTGATAGCAACAACGGTGTCATTCACGTGCATTGCAATGTGTCACAACTTAGCATGGAGGCTGGGCAACCATGGGCCAGCTATCTCCTCTCATCTGGCAATTATCACGGCCTTCGGCCATCACACTCATACTCCCACACTCCTGCCTCCTAACGGGCATTGCACTTCGTGCGTGGGCCGTCCACACTCCGTCCATTTCATGGGCGCCCATCTCATGGGCTGCACTTTGTGCGTGGACATACATACACACTATCATACAGGCCGTCCACACTCCGCCCAGTTCATGGGTGCCCATTCATGGGCTGCACCTCGTGTGCGTGGGCCGTCCACACTCCGTCCATTTCATGGGCGCCCATCTCATGGGCTGCACTTTGTGCGTGGACATACATACACACTATCATACAGGCCGTCCACACTCCGCCCAGTTCATGGGTGCCCATTTCATGGGCTGCACCTCGTGCGTGGACTATCCTACATGATTATCACATGCCAGATTCGGTTGCCCAGCACTCCATGAATCCTCCATATGATGTGTGCTCTCCACTGGTCTGCAATAGCGAGTGCATGCGTGTTAATAGCACATTAGAGCTTGCGGTAATGTAGGTTAACACATTGCACAAGCCACCACTTCACACGCGCTCCAGCGGCTTCCAAAGAGCCCGCAGATCCCACGCTATTCATTGATGCATGTCAAGTAACACGTACATGCACGCTGTGGTGGCATGTAACATGCGTACGCCGGAACTCACCTGAACTCGCCAGCCAACCAGCCATATGCGGCTGCAGCACACATCGGAGCTTGAACCCGTAACGCATACACCATACTTCGCGCTGGCCGTATTGCTACTTCATATTTGCTTTGCTTGGGTAGTGAGAAGAACACCGGTTTGTTCCTTTCTCACCCACCCACCTCTTCCCATCTATGAATAATATTGATATCCTTGATTCAACACAGGTATCATAATTCATACAAGACGAAAATAAATAGGAGTGCTGGGCCAGCTATCTCCTCTCATCTGGCAATTATCACGGCCTTCGGCCATCACACTCATACTCCCACACTCCTGCCTCCTAACGGGCATTGCACTTCGTGCGTGGGCCGTCCACACTCCGTCCATTTCATGGGCGCCCATCTCATGGGCTGCACTTTGTGCGTGGACATACATACACACTATCATACAGGCCGTCCACACTCCGCCCAGTTCATGGGTGCCCATTCATGGGCTGCACCTCGTGTGCGTGGGCCGTCCACACTCCGTCCATTTCATGGGCGCCCATCTCATGGGCTGCACTTTGTGCGTGGACATACATACACACTATCATACAGGCCGTCCACACTCCGCCCAGTTCATGGGTGCCCATTTCATGGGCTGCACCTCGTGCGTGGACTATCCTACATGATTATCACATGCCAGATTCGGTTGCCCAGCACTCCATGAATCCTCCATATGATGTGTGCTCTCCACTGGTCTGCAATAGCGAGTGCATGCGTGTTAATGCAATGGCAAGGTTCAACTTTGAGACTCAGCTCCAAGAGATACTTGGTGTCCCAGACTCAATTTGGCTGGGATGCGTCCAAGTTGACCTGAACAAACCCGAGATAGGCCGTGGTTCGGATGCCACTGTGTATACAAGTGAGTTGGAGGGTCTACCTGTTGCTGTGAAGGTCTTACATAGTATTTTACTCCAACAGGGCAATGTCGGGCGTGCAGCTCTTCTGCAGCGATTCGGCACTGAGTGCCTAGTCATGCGGCGACTGCAGCATGAAAGAATTGTGCGACTGCTCGGGATCGGCATTGCTCCCAATCAATCTCCGTGTATAGTGGTAGAACTGATGGCCAGCTCGCTAGGTGATCGAATTGGAGTTGTTCCAAGAGAGCCATTCGCGCAAAGCCTTCAGTATCTTGTCGACACGGCGGAAGGTTTGCGTTTTCTACACGGCAAGAACATTTTGCATCGCGATTTGAAACCCCACAACATCTTGATCACGGCAGGGAGAGCCAAGATAGCTGATGTAGGTTTGGCCCGCTCTCTTCACGGTGGTCAAGGTGCAGACTTGACAACTCTGACACGGTGCCCCGGTACGCCTTATTTTATGCCGCCAGAGAGCCTGCAAGTGGGCACAACATACGACGAAAAACTGGATGTGTTTTCTCTAGGAGTGGTGATGCTGTCGCTGCTTGTGGGACGACCGCCTTCCCCAACTGAAGCTACTGTTCTGCTGGAGAATGGAACGCGGAGATCAGTTCCGGAGGGTCGCCGACGCAAAGCAGATCTGGATCGACTGGGCTCGGATCACCCACTGCATTCTCTAATCGTGTCGTGTCTGCATGATGATCCTGGATCTAGACCAACATCGGCTGATGTTCACATGCACTTACTGCAGATCTCACTTCCCTCTATGGTATGGATGTACTGACATAGTATAACATGACTTTGTACTCACTGTGCTGTACTGTTAGCATACAGCCTAGCTGGGTATACATGCAATGTTTACATGTAAATGGGCAATACAGGCTGATGCATGCCTGAATGGTGCAGCTACCAGAGCATACATTAGACCTGGCTTTGCCTATCTACACACTCATACTCTAAGAGCGCGTTCGAATTGTCACTCTTTGACTTTTCCAGGAGATTCGCTTTTCTGAAAGGTGGCCTTATTGGTCTCTTCAGAAAAAAGAACTCCTCGAAACTCCACAACCTCAACCTTGGTATAGATTTGCATAGGTCCCTTATCCAGAATGGTAACATGAAAACATAAAGTAGTGGATCAGAGCCATAAAGGGTCGTCCGTAATTAAAAAATTAAAAAACCGTTTATATACAAAAGGGGTTGGGTGGTCAGTAGTGCTGGCAGAATTTAATTTTTAGATTTTTCCGAGTCCAATTTTCATAAACTTTTTTTTTCTTCAGTGACCTTCATACAGTTGTTGCACTGGCTTTGCAGTGTACTGACTGTAATCGTCATGTCGCAAACACCAGTATCATGAACATGTAGTTGTGGACGTGCATGGCCGTTGGTAGACCTGCTAAAACAAAAACAAAAACCAGAAACAAACAAACTAGGACAGTAGCTACTAGTACAATGTACCTGACACAGGTGCAGTCAGTGACCCTGGGGTCAGGAGTTCTTTTTTTCTAGCTGGGCATTGGGATAAAGCAAAATATTAATGGGACAAAATGGCGTGGGTCGGTGGGTGGGTTAGGGACAATTTTGCACGATGACGGATTTTTTAATTTTTCGATAATTACGGACGAGACCCCTAAATCCATAAAAGCAGTGACCAGTTAGTACTACTCAATATACAGAGATTACTGCTCCACTCCGTCAATTTTGAATTCTTCCTTGCAAAATTATTGAATGCTCTCTTTCTGATTTGTGAAATTGTCTCGTTGTACTACACGGCACTGGATATTTGTGTTCTCTGTGATCCATAGGTAGAAATGCTTCAATTGGGTGCACGCAGAGCATAATACTTCATAGTGTGTGTGTGTGTATGTGTGTGTATGCGTGTGAATGTGTGTGTTTGTGTGTGAATACAATCATGTGTGTGTGTGTGTGTGTGCGTGGGTGGTGTTATTTTTTACGTGTCTGTCTAGTCCGCAGATCGCTATTTGAGTCAGTTTGCAGACATTCTGACTCAACTGCAAACGATTTCCGCACAACAGCAGGCAATCATCACCCGAGTGACAGCTGTGGAAGAGAAAGTGAACGGCATGGATGCATTGAGGGAGAGAGTTTCCACCGTTGTCACTAACCTCAGTTCACTCAGCTCCAACGTGGATACACGCTTGGCTGCAGTGGACTCACGCATTGCCACAGTGGATTCACGCTTTGCTGCCCTGGAGTCACGTGCCTCCAGACAGTTGTCACCTTCACCATCAACAGCATCATCAGCAGCGGCAGCAGTAGTTGCTGCATCTCCACCACGGAAGGTTGGTCTACTTTTGAAAGGCTTACTTTTACAAGTACAAGTTTATGCGACGGTATATCAAATTTCTCCTACAGTCTGTTGTCCTGCATCACTGGGTGTGCAGTGGTACGTGTATGACGTCATCATGCATTAGTTGAGTATAGTTGACATACACACAACACTGGTGTGTGTTCAAGTTAGAGTTTCACTATGCAGGGCAAAACCATGAGTATATATGACTAGTTATGCTACACACAAGCGGAAAAACCGTCAGAGATCAAATTCCGTTACACAATGTTTCACCGTTCAAGCAACGGATCATCAGATGGATGATCCGTTGCTTGAACGGTGAAACACTGTGTAATGGAATTTGATCTCTGACGGTTTTTCCGCTTGTGTGTGATGAAGCTCTGCCTCGCTTGCATTGAGCACTCTCCGCAGTTTGAGACCATTCCCTTGTGTGACTAGTTATGTAACAAATGATATTAGTTTAGTCCTTTCCTTCGTTTGTTTTGCTGCCAACTCCATTGTTGTTGCCTCAATGTTGAGTTGTGGTCATGGTAGTGCTTGAAACTGATTTGTCATGGACATTCCAGAGGATTGATAGAGCTGCCAATTCTGATCAATTTTTGTAGGGTTGTATAGTCAAAAATGTGTTCCCTCACCTTAGAGTGATGTATATCCCATCAACTACTCCTTATACGAAACATGAGGCCAATGAAAATTTGAAATCCAAGTATGAAGTGTATGACCATACAGCCAGGTTTGACATCACTACTTTCTCCCTCTATGGTCCTAGTGTTGATTACTGTTACTGCTCTCCTGTATTGCAGCGTGATTACACACAGATCCACAAATCAAGGTACTCATTTGGTAGATATGGCAGTGGGAGAGATCAGTTTAAAGGCCCTTGGGGACTAGCATCAAACAAAGCTGGTGACCTGATCATCTGTGACCGCAGCAACCACAGAATAAAGGTAACTGAACTCACAGTACAATGCTAACCGACAAGCACAGTTTGTATGTAAATGTCACTCTGATAGATGACCTGCTCGGGAGGGTCTGTGTGTGCATTTGTAGAATTGAAAATAAGGATCTCAATTGGTCAGGTTGAAGATGCTCAAGACTATTTCAAACAGTAGTAGACAATCCCTTGGATGAATTCTTCAAAATTCTAAATTTTACGTTATTGCACCATCCAGTTAACCTGTAAGCCCAGTGAACACAAGATAGAGAAGTTGATATAAGCAGAATGTCATTTCTCTTGCAGATTAGTTTTTCTAAACCATCAAACTGGACAAAGGTGATTATTGTAATTCACAAAAGACTTTGAATACCTGTGACACCCCACTCGTAAATATTTTCTTGGCCGAGCCATTCCAATTTTACATCACCACCGCAACGAGGACATTTCCATTGTGATATTGATATTATCTTACGCTGAAGGCAGCTACTTTGCTCCAACAGAGCTCATCAGTGGTGGTTAGTAATTGTGGAAGATCTGGGTGAAGGAATAATGTTATAAGGGGGTAAAACAGTCGCAATTGTGCGCTTTCTACGTCAAAGTTAGGCATGCTATAGGACACTGACGCTATAGGTGATAACAGATAGTGCAAGTGTGCGTTACTGGGAAATGCTTTCCGGTCGTCTGCAGTACTAGAATTGGTGCAAAATCAACAAACAAAGAGAGGTGCTACTAGTAGCCAATAGCCACTCATACGAGTGCTGAATGTCCAAACACTGCACACTTGTATTGTCACATCTGCTAAAACTGTCGGTTATCACCTAACCCCTTTGTTCGCTAGGGCATGCCACACTAGAGAGAAAGTGTGAAATTGTGAAAGTTTTCGCCTATACAACATCAATCACTCATTGTATCTTAAAGGGGAAGTTAAGGCAAAAATTAAAATTTCACCAGTTGTAGTCTTCGGGGCGCTGAGTCGAATGGTCTTGGTCTGAGAAAGCTGTAACGCTCCCTTCCTACTTGAATCCCAATCGAACTCGCGCACTTCCACCGAAACTGGGTGACTGCGCCCTACTAGATGGGGATTTGTATGCAAAATGTCACTAAAAGCGCCATTTCGTTCTTAAAAAAGCACGGATGACCGTGATTGGCCCATATGTTGTAGTCTTTTGGACGCTGAGTCGACTGGTTTTGGGTCCGAGAAAGCTGCGATGAAGCGTTCCTCCTTTATTCCCAATCGAACACGGTTGAACAAGCGGTCGCGTGCTCCTGGGTGCCCAAATCACCAGCTCACCACGCCAGCAGGCGACAACTTTCACACCAAGGTTCAACTCGAGTTCAACTCGAGTGACAGGACTGCACCCAAAAAAGGTCAAACACGCTTGTAAGTTGTACCCTGCAGGCACGGTGACCAGGTGACTGGTGTACGCAGGAGCACGTGACCGCTTGTTCAACCATGTTCGATTGGGAATAAAGGAGGAACGCTGCATCGCAGCCTTTTCGGACCAAAACCAGTCGACTCAGCGTCCAAAAGACTACAACATATGGGCCAATCGCGGTCATCCGTGCTTTTATAAGAACGAAATGGCGCTTTTAGTGACATTTTGCATACACATCCCCATCTAGTAGGGCGCAGTCACCCAGTTTCGGTGGAAGTGCGCGAGTTCGATTGGGATTAAAGTAGGAAAGGAGCGTCTCAGCTTCCTCGGACCACGACCACTCGACTCAGAACCCAGAAGATGTTGGACCGAAAAGGTATCTGGAGGGTCTGGAAAGTCAATATCTCAACTAAATTGTCCTGGCTGAGGTGGTGACGTGCACGTGGAATGGGGTGGCTGACAGCACATTGGGTGTGTACATGTATGTGTGACTGACATTTTTGGACGAGCTTTTCGCTAGATTCACACTATAGCACTGCAACCAAATGTTTACTACATGTATGTTTGGATCTGGGCTATGTATGGGTGCATGGTTGTGTTAACGTTTGTAAATTGTATTCCTTTTTGTCAATACACTTAGATACACGGTGTTGATGGCCGGTTCAAGCAGACGACTGGTCAGGAGGGTACAAACTGTGGAGAGTTCCGTGGCCCAGCAGCCGTGCATGTAACAGATGATGAACGAGTGATCATTGTTGATACTTCCAACAACCGACTACAGGTATGGTCTTGGTGTTCCAATCATGTTGTAAGGATTACATGTAAACAGTAGCCTCTTTTACGTGCAAAATTGATCAACAATGCAGTAAAGCCAGCTGCTCAGAAAAACTTCAAAAAGGCCTAGAGACACAAAAGAGAAAACAGGAACACGGTGGGGGAGGGGGGGGGGGGCGTCCGTAAATTCATGTATTTACTTAGAGACGTCAAATAGGCGTTTCTTTCTTAAGGGGGCAGCCTACCCATAAATTTCATATGGCATTCAATTGACCGTAACTTTGGTGTTTCTCAATGGATTTGAGTGAAATTTTGATCACACACTCCTGCCACTATGCTGGCCCTCAGGACATGATTTACAAGTTCTTGCGCCTCACTGACAGGCTTTCCAGGCCGGAAAAACTCAAATTTCCGGCATAGTGCCACGGTGTGCGAGCCATCCAGGAGCCAAACAAATGCATTTACAATTTTTTCACATTTTCGTGCTCATTCTGTTCGTGCGCGGGACTCAAACCTAGAACAAGTCCAGAAGCAGCCATGGGTGATGGGGTAGGGCCCCTCAACGAGGCCCTGGAATCTGTCACAACGGAACTAGTGGGTGTTCTCTCACACACTCCCACAGACCCAAGTCAATTTTTGAATTTTTTTAGGTTTAGCACGTGCTACGAGGTCGTACCTTTGATAGAACATCCAGTGCTGGGACGTCCACAGCAAGCCATTTCCACAGCGCTGCACACCAAATCCAGGATACCCTCAGAAACCGGCAAAGACTACCACTCACGTTTCACTACTGCCTAGTACTGAATCCTACCTGACTTCTTGACACGACTCAAACTTGCCAAAGTCACTAAATCAACGTCAACTACAATAATCAAGCCACATATCTGCAACGTCACGAGGGTGCTGGCAAAAGTCCTGCTGCACGGCGGCGGGCTTCGCCCGCTGCCGTGCAGCCCAATACGTGGCTCAAAAACCTGATTTTTTGGACTTGGAGCAAAATTCTGCACACTTTCACGTGTTTCCATGATACGACAAGTTGCGCACGGTCTGCTCACATTCAAATACAGTGCTGCCAACAAATGACAGTGTGCAACAAAAAAATCTTTCCTTGCAAAGGCACATTTTCGGCCATAACTCTTGAACTGCCGGTCAGATCGGGACACAATTTTCAGAGAATTTGCAGCTATTCATGCCCTTTCAACTGACGTAGCACTCAATATGAATTTACAAATTCGATTTTTCAGCGAATTTTTGGGTAGTCTGCCACCTTAACCCACCCACCCCCAGCAAGGCCCCCGAAAGTGCAGATAATACCACTCATAATAAACACCATGCTATGAACACATAATTTATACAGTACAGTCGACTCCACTTATAACGAACTCGCATATTAACGAATTTCGTGATATAGCTAACCCTTGTCCTTGTCTCTGTTTGAAACCATACAAAATGTGACCCATTATAGCGAAGGTACAGCAGCGTTTTCGTTATAACGAACCAAATCTTATAGGTCCGCATGTACATGTAAAGCAAGTGCACCTGAGTCATACTGTCATGGGCTACATGTCCACCTGAACCTGAAACCAAGCCCAAGGATCCTGTTTTACACCTACAAGTCTGCTGGTAGCTGCCTGTCACTGCATGCAAGCGCATGTTTCTGGGAGTACAGAGTATGGCTGTGTATGTGTCCCTGTCTACTCTGCTGTGATGCGTGTAGTGCAGTGTAGTGCATCTCAACGCCTACCTGTACTAGCTGTAGCACTGCTACATCATGTACATGTACACACGCGGTATGGTATGCATGCACTCCGAAATGTATTTTTTAGAAACGCCTTGTTGGCGAACCAACCACAAACGCCGGTTAGACGTCTATAAGTAAATACATGTGTTTACAGACGACCCCTGAGCAATCAACAACATACAATTACACATACATGTACATTTTACACAAACTATGTTGTCATTGGATACCCACATTATAACCCATGCAGAAGTAAATACCTCTTTGTAATACAATTTTATTGAAATGGTTTTCTTGCTGCAATGATGAGCACTTACTAACTAATGGCTCATGTTGCGAGCAAACCCTGTATTTGTTGGGCAGCACCACTGTTATTTCACACACACTCTCTCCTCTTCATACATTGGCCCACACATGTTAACACCCAAACACACACTTACACTAACATACACCCACACACGCTCAACCACCCACCCACAGAATACAAACTCAAAAACCTGTACATACCTGCATACCTGCATACATGCATTCCCTCTCAAGTGCACATAGAACCACACACACTGCCAACTTGTGACATTTCATGGCCAAAGGCGATGAAAGGCTTATAGAGCAGATGACAGGTAGAACACAGGATTGAGCCACATTGCAAGGAGATAGAATGTGTTGCGCCTCCAGAAATGTTTGGCAAGCAAGATAGCAGAGTTTGGAGACGAATAATCAACAGAACAATGAAGCAGACTATCGCCATTGTTGGTGGTATTAGTCAGTATGGAGAAGCCTAATTCATGACCGTCGTTAACCACTACATTCTGCCCACCAGCCGTCTCAGACCGACAGAAGATGGGGATGTCCCTAGCCGCAGTTTGAAGTCATGAGCAGCCGCATCCCATCACCTGTTTTTTTACTTGGACCACATCTCAAACGATTATGGGGCGGCTGTCCAAACAGGAGTTGATTGGAAATCTAGGAGGTTTGGCATCCTGGCAAGGTGACCTAGCCCCTCAGGGCAATGCTGGCCAAAACATGTTGAAATGCCTGGTTTCAAGGTCTGCTTTCAGCGGAGTCCAGCACTCAGTACTATACATAAGGATGGAGGCTATACAGGAAAGGTTTAGATGTCATTTGGTGCACAGGGACAGGTTTTGTGTACAAAAACACATCACAGTTCACAAAAGGTATTGTGTGCTTCAACATTGCGCCGGCGCAATTCTCTTTTAGTGAGTAAACCGGTGTAGCAACAGAACCAAGGTAGAGAGGAATAGGGGCAAATCCTCTGTTGCCTTCCCTTTCACAACAACAATGTTGCCGATGTCAGATGGTGTGATGTTCCTGTCGGCCACAAGGAATTTTTTATCTTGTCGACATTGATATTTAGAGGGCCCAATTAGAGACAAACAGACACATCCGGCAACGCACAGACCCCCCCCACAAAAACACACCTGAACACACATGCATGCACACACACACACACACACACACACACACACACCATTGCCATTGACCATTTGACGCCCATCGCCGGAGGCGATGATAGCGATGCTACAGCAGAAGCCATAGCAGCTTGTGCTGGGGGGGGGGGACACACACACACACATACACACACATGCGCGCACGCACACACACACCAGGGTCGGATCCAGGATTTTTCCAATGGGGGTTCAATTTTTCCCACCCTACCCACAATGACGAAATGATGAGTCATTGATGACACACACATGTATAACAGGTTCACACGTTCGCGTTATCGGTACAGCACGACAGCCCACATGTACTGTATATTGCATCCTGTACTTGAATATGCCAGCTATACAAATGAAACTTCATTTCCCTTATTTTTACACTCTGCAGCTAAAACATTATTAAAGACACGCAGCACAAGGAAGAAATTTTCAATTTCTTTGCTGCAGAATAGGTGATTGGTACTTTCTCCAGCAGCTCGTCTGTAATGATTGTCCGTAATATTGTACTCCGAGCCGCCTGACGTTGACTCCACTGTACAGTAGGTTCCATAAGGCAGGCTTCCTGCATCGTTTGTGTCTCAGTCATAATAGTCCCTAGTTCGGAGAAATTTTGATTATTGGATGATGGGACGTTGAATTTGAAGGTGATTTCCAAAGTTTCGCTCTTTGTTTTACCTTCGACACTAGTGGCTGCACTTTTCTTTGGAGTGTCATCAAAATTCAATGGCAGCTGGTCTTGAGCCTGCCTCTTTAGACGCTTGGACGAACTCGAAGACAGATCAAAAAGCACGAGCCGCGATGACAATTACAGCACTGCACGGCCACTATTCAGAAACTAGTATTTGAAACTTACTTTCGAAGTTTCCGCAGCAGCTCAACAAATGCATGCACCTCTTTCTCCGAAGCGAACGCGTAGCTGTATATTCAGTGCAGATTTACTTTACTTTGTATTATCTACGTTCAACACAACAAAGTACAATGTCATATAGATATACCAAGCTGCATAGCTAGCGGACCGCTCTGGCCTGAGTCCACTGGGCCATAGCATGGGGCGGGCACGTCACATGGGCATGCATGGGTTAGTGGTCATACCCGAACTATGGTCTGAAAAATCAGGGGGTTCGTTCGACCCCCCCCCCCCCCTGGATCCACCCCTGCACACACACACACGCGCACGCACACACACAGATACACACACACACACACACACACACACACACACATACACACACACACACACCTGAACACACCTGAAAACACACACACGCACACCCATACACACACACATGTACGAATATACTACTTCGAAGTAGCCTTATGCGAGTGTTTTTTTTCTACACTTTGTCATGAATAATCACCACCTCGTTTACTACCCTTTTTACTTAGTTTTATAACATTATTTTATCAGCAACTCTCATGTGTCTAATGTATCACCACGCGACTACGTTTAACCTTTGTTTATTGGCCGCTTACCCATATTTCCGAAAATTCCATTGATGACCGGAGCAGAGAATCGATTCTGGAATTACACACCCGTTTTAACTCTAACCATGTTCACTTCCATGGTAATGCCTGTGGCACTAATACTGCTTATAGCGTGAATTAACCTTTCGTCTCCTCGAAAACTGGTCCAAAGCATTTATTTTCCATTTCTAAATCATCTTGCTTTCTCCTGTCCATCTCCATGCCCCCTCTGCAGATCACTGACGAGGACTTCTCCGAGTTCAGCACCATAGGAAGGCATGAATCAGGAATTGGCGAGTTCAATTTCCCAACTGGTGTTGTCGAAGTGAACCACAGCGCACTGGGCCAGTGCCTTGCTGTGACGGATACAGGGAATCATCGGGTTCAAGTAATAACCAGACAGTACACACTGTACATGTACAGTTGTATTGTGTAAAATCCCTCTCCTACCCACTAACAGTGTACTGTGCTATACATAAAGATAGAACTAGCCTATATCACTGTTCAGCATCAAGTTGTGGGACTGTTTTCAATCATGTAACAGCAGCTCAATCATATACTCTTAACACAGTACAATCCCAGTTGATAATTTTAGGATGGAAGTCGATTATAACATAATTATGCATTTGCAAGCGTGCATGTGTGTGTGTTGGGAGGGGGGGGGGGGGAGGTAAGTGCTGTCAAACCCTTTTCTGCACCATGTCCTAAACCACTCACACATGTGTGGTGAGCCTCTAAGTGGAATAATTTCTCCGAAGTCCATCCAGAGTAAGTCGATTTCAGTATAAGTTATCTTCCGTTGGATGGATCGATAGCCAATCCATCATTTCAAGATTCCTTTGAATCCCTTGCCCTTCAAGCTTTGGAAATGAGCACGTAAAAGGACAAGCGCATTGGTATGCAGGTCGGGGGCATTGGTGTGACGTGGGTGGGTGGAGCCGTTTGAGTGGGGGGGGGGGCTTGAGGGTGTGTACACGATTGTGTGTGTGCATGTGTGTGTTTGTGCGTGTGCACTGTGTGTATGTGCGAGCATGTGTGTGTGCGTGTGTGTGTTTGTGTGTAGTGTAGTGTGTGCGAGTATGTGCAAGCATTTGTGTGTGTGTATGTGTGTGTGTGTGTGTGTGTGTGTGTGTCTGTGTGTGCGTGTGTGCGTGAGTGCGTGTATGTATGAATATGCATGTGGGTTCCATTGGCATACCGGTACATCACTACATGTTTGTGTTTTAGAAAGCTTCATAAAGCTCTGTCACAGCCCAACCACCAAATCTAGTTACAAGTTGTGTGCAAATGAATTACATATCTCACAGGTTTACACACACACTTGAGAGGAACCAAAAGCGTTTCTGCTGTAACTCTGAGTTTCGCGGTTTTAATCGATCATCAGACAACAACTCACAGGTGTATATTCTTCTATGTACACTGGTACTGTACAGATTGTGCCATGCAGTGGTGAGACAGGATATGCGTTTGGAACAAGAGGTAGTGGTCAAGGCCAATTTCAAGATCCAAGAGGCATCGCAGTGTACCTCAACAGGTTGTTTATTGCTGATAGTGGCAACGATCGCATCCAGGTATGTTATCATGTTCAGCTGGCAACAACAGCAACAATCACACCGAAGACGACAACATTCGCAATGACAACGACGGCAACAACGATGATGACAACAGAGACGACGGCGACAACAACAACAACAACAACAACAACAACAACAACAACAACAACAACAACAACAACAACAACAACAACAACAACAACAACAACAACAACAACAACAACAACAACAACAACAACAACAACAACAACAACAACAACAACAACAACAACAACAACAACAACAACAACAACAACAACAACAACAACAACAACAACAACAACAACAACAACAACAACAACAACAACAACAACAACAACAACAACAACAACAACAACAACAACAACAACAACAACAACAACAACAACAACAACAACAACAACAACAACAACAACAACAACAACAACAACAACAACAACAACAACAACTACTACTAAATCTACTACACCAGCAGCAGCAATGGAAGCAGTAGCAAGTTCAGCTTCATAATTATCTTTGGGACAGGTATTTGTAGGTGGTTGTTCCCAACTTTGGTGCTTACACTTCATTCTGATTGACTTGACAATTGACTGACTCATGACTGCCGTCTAGATACCATGATCAGCAAGTAGAATGTTTGACTCAGAAAATCTGCAAAAAAAGTGCCACCCTCTGCTATATGCAGTGTTCCGGGGAATTCCCCCTGTATCAGCTGTGAACGTTACTGTAATCGGTGCTCTGAGAGCACTGCAAAATGTGTTGCTCTCTGGCAAGAGCCGAGATCCAAAGTTTGGAGTAGCCACCTTCTTCAATTAAATCCACTGAAATTGCAATATCTACATGTAGATCTGGAATTATATTATTTCTTTTTTGCATGTCTAATTTGCATGAGACTTTACTGGTATTGACAACCCATCTATCGGAATATACACTGGACAGGGTCGGGCAGGAAAATACTCATCCAATCAGAAATGAATGTGTACGTTAGGCAAGTGCTTGTTGGCCATGTTCGCCTGTTACTTGTCCTTTTCAGTGTAAGAGTGTATAGGCTGATGTGAAGTTAGACTCTTAAACATCATGTCTATACATCATGTCACAAACCAAACAGTGTCTGTGCTACAATAAATACATACATAGTAATCAAATGTTGGTGCCAGGTCCATGTTTTACCTCAGGTTTTGAGTTTTTACACTTGCACACCAGTAACTTTATCATCATTACAGTCATAATGATAGTAGCTATGCACTGTGTGTTGGAGTATTATTTTTACACTCCTGTTATATCTATACTCTTACTGTCACCACAGTGGTGTGTGTGAATGTTCAATTTTTTTATTCCTGCAAAAGGTGATGACCGTCGATGGAGAGTATATCACTTCGTTCGGTTCTTGGGGCAGCGCTTTTGGTCAGCTGCAGGAACCGGAAAGTGTCACTACAGATACCTACGGCAATGTACTAGTCGCAGATTCTGGCAATGGACGTGTTATGGTAAGGGAGAGCTTGTTGTCGTGTTCTTCTTTCTAAATACCTACAGGCAGAGAGTAGTACCCAGTACATATACAACAGTGGAGCATGGTCAGTTTGTTGCTAGTCTGTGATTCATGGTCAGTACAATCATCAGACAACACTGATATGAACACAGGAAGTGATGTACACTGCATGCACAGAGTACAAGTAAAGCAAGAGTACATTAGCTCTTACAGTTCAAAAAACAAGGGTACATTCTACTCTTACACTACTTTCTTGTATAAAAGTGTGTCTCACATGTAAGCTTGCAATGAATACTAGTACTAGCATGATTTGCAAAATGGTACCTCTGGCACATATGCTTTAGGGTTTACCTAGTGTCCATGCATACTCAGACTGTGTGGAGTGCTGAATGTCTGGAGAACAGAGCAAGGAACACAGTGGAAACACATCAATGCTACAACCAAGTCTTGGATGTACTGTAGCTGTGTTCTTACTGTATGCTTGGCTTGCATGTTGAAATTTAGAGAAATGCCTAATCAGTTAAAGTAGAATTTAAGTACTTGTATAGGAGTATGCCTTCGAAGCCCATCTCTACAGTGAAACCAGTCTAATACGACCACTCAAGGGACCTTCCAAATGTGGTCTCTGTTACCAGGTGGTCGCCGTATCCAGGGTCAATTGACTGGAAATAGCATCGTTTGGTCCTGGTTGCAGTGGTCTTCTAGGACAGGTGGTCACCTTATCCGAGTGGCCGCCTTGACAGGTTTTACTGCACTTGAAATATACGTGCCATGTTGTGGTGGATTCAGTTTACGCCGGGGTAAGAGGACGTTGTTTGAGGTAACGTTACTGAATCCCTGACCGAAATTGTCTCCATGTTGCTGGTTTGACGCATAATCATCTTTCAATGAATGTAAACATACTTCAGAAGTAGCAAAGTGGTTTACACACCTAGCAGTAATACATCCAAAGAGAAGCCGGTGTGCCTTATACTACGATGGTCAAATCAACAGTAGTAAATGGGAAAGATTTTTCTATTTGGTGCCAAACAATTCAAAATGTTCAGATGGGGCTTTTTAGTCCAGTCCGGCTAATACTCCAGTGCGGCTTATACTCTAGCGTGGCTTATACTCTAGTGCGGCTTATACTCCAGTGTGGCTTATACTCCAGTGTGGCCTATACTCCAGTGTGGCTTATACTCAAGTGTTGCTAATATATGCCAGTGCGGCTTATACTCCAGTGCGGCGTATACTCCAGTGTGGCTTATACTCCATTGTGTCTTATACTCCAGTGCGGCTTATACTCCAGTGTGGCTGATACTCCAGTGTGGCTTATACTCCAGTGTGGCTTATACTCCAGTGTGGCTTATACTTCAGTGTGGCTTATACTCCAGTGTGGATCATACCCCAGTGCGGCTTATATTCCAGTGTGGCTTAACCATGCTAACCCATACCTTCCATGATACCATCATCCATAAATGAGTTGCGCAGCATTCATGCACCCGCCATGCATCATTCACGTATCACCCGTACATCATTCATGCATCCTCCATACATCATTAATGCATCCTCCATACAGCATCCATCCATCATTCATACATCATCCATACACCACCATGCATCAACTATCTATAATACGTGGAATTCATGTACACTGACCAGTGTTGTCCATGTTCTGTGCAGGTATATGCCGCAGAAACTTACACACCACTGGCTGAGTTTGGAAAAGGAGAGCTGGACGATCCGATGGGTGCCTGCGTGACAAGTGAGGGTTTAGTAGCTGTTTCCGATTGGGGTGTTCACAAGATTTTCGTGTTTTGAAGGTTTCTTGTTAGACACCTGTCATCAGTCACTTGCTCACACTTTTTTATGCATCATAACGTAAATGACCACAGCGTGACACAAACTGAACTTGTATCCCATCCTACTCCTCTGCTCTCTCCCCCCCCCTCCTCCCCAACACACGCACACACACAAACACAAACACACACACACACACACACATACACACACATAAACACAACCCCTTAATTGTACATCCTCAATAATTTTCAGTTGCCTTTTCTACACTTCTCATTGAGAATTTTGTTTTCCTCCACTCATCCGCCGCCTTGCTTGGTGACGTGTTCTATCTTACAGCACTCTCACATGAGCTGAACACATCTCACGTACTTTATACCACAGTACTTCGATTTCTTTAATGGATTAGGTAGATGCCGCAACAGTTATTCCACTCCAGTTATTCTTAGGTAGCTTCTGGTTCCCGGTGTTTATTAACCCGGGTATCTCAGAAAAGAACGTTTGCAATTGCTAGAATGCCATTTGTATCCAGTGGTGGATATATTTTTGCTTTGGTTCTTTCCTCATCGTTTTTATCCTTGGCTCTCCATCTGAGTTCATTATACATTATAATGTACGCTGTAATAGTTCTGATTTTTTTTAACATTTTACTTGTTAGATTGTTTTGTAGCAGATAAATCATATTCCCCTCTTCGGTTCTACGTATCCATGAACCTTCCAAGTTGGAAGGTTGTTGGTTTGCGCACTGGAGATGTGCTAGAGCTAGATCTCGGGTCGTTGAATGTCTCAGTACTGAGTCAGTAGCCTGTCAGTTTTGTGCCCTATTATCGCACTTTCTGACCGTTTATTATCTTGTTACAGTCGTGGATAGTTGCTGCATAACTCGTTCTCATGTGTTTCTTCTCTTCTTTACATTAATCATATGATTAGGATATCTATGCAACAGTTAGTTTGAATTGTTCACATCGACATCACGTTTTCCTTGTACTGATTCTGTCCACTCACGTGGTTGGTGCACATGGTACATGTCGCATGTGCATGTGTTTGTGCGTGCGTGCCTGCGCACGTGTGCACGCAGGCGTGCGTGCGCGCGCATGCACGCCCCGTGCATGTATGTGCGTGTGTGTGTGCATGGGTGCGTGTATGTTTGTGTATGTGTGTGTGTGTGCAGGCGCGTGCTCGGCGATGGGCACGGGGGGCACGTGCACCCCCCCCCCAAAATTTCAATCTGGGTAATTGCAATTGTAATGTATGCAAATATGCTCTAAAATTCAAGAAAGGTTGCAAGCAAATTGCAGAAAATTGCCGGGGGGGGGCTCCCCTCGGCTCCCGTGCACCCCCTCTATTTGGGGGGCCGAGCACGCCCCTGGTGTGTGTGTGCGTGTGTTTGTGTGGTGTGGCTACAAAAACCCACTTCATACCTGTGTGGTGTGGACCACTGAGGCTGAATAGTTGAGGTCAATTCTTCAGCCTTGCAAGCTGTTGAATGGTGCAATCCCCGCACAAGTTGCTATTGCTATTGCTTCTGCCGTAGCACCGCTACAATGCATCGCCTCCAGCCACAGGCGTCAAAAAGTCAAAGGTGTTTTGTGTGTGTGGGCGGGGGGGGGGGTGCGTGTGTGTGTATGTGTGCGTGTTGATTGTGTTGAAAATAACGTTCAAGGTAGTAGTACCAGTGTTTGTAATGTTTTCTTCCATTAATGCAGTATCCTGTGTATAGCGGTGACCTCATAACGTGAACAGCATCCATACTGTATAGATAGTACTGTTTTGACCATAGCAAAGTCAACTCCTGATATAACCAACACCATTGTACAGGAGAATTACTTCTCTATAGGCCAGGTTCTTTATAACCGAAATGCCCTCACACCATGCAAGCAACACAGCATGTAGCTCATGACAGTATGATTGGTTTAATATGTGAGACATTGCACTGCCGGACGGGCAATGTAGTTAACATGCCGCCCCACAAGATGAAGAGATATGGTGGTTCCTTATCAACGAAAATTATTCGATATACTATAAAAGATCAATTTTTTTGTATGGGTTTAAACAGGGACATGGACTCTGATTCGCTGTAATCACGAAATTGCCCACAAGAAAACTCGAGGCATAAGTAACTTCTTCCTCCTGTGTCGCAAATCCTATGGCTTTTATAGCTAAGTCCATGCTAAATACCCACTCCCGAAACAAATTTGCCTCACCGTGAAATGCTGGGGGCTCCTTGACATGGCGCTTGGTAATATTATCGCGAGGGTGTTCTCTGGTGCTTAGCCCTGTGCTGGATGGGACTTGAAATGGTCTCGCAGGAGTTGGAGTGATGGCGGCCACGAGTCGTCGCAACTCTTGTAGAGCCAGGTACGCGGTCACGGCGATGACGGTCAGCAGGAGCGGAAGGCCAGTACTAGTCAGGTCCATGGAAATCATCCTCTCTGCTACCAGTGTAACCGGCTACTGCGGGTTGAGGAAAAGAATCATCTTTATTCGTACTGCACAGGGTTATGATGTAAAGGTGTCAACTAGATAGGCGGGATGGTAGGTGATAGGCCGAAGGGCCGTTGATAGAGGGGATAGGAGTGTGAACAGCAGGTAACACTGTTACAGTGACACCAGCGGCGCCTCCTAAGAAACGGAATGCCGGGAGCAGTTTGGTAAAGTTGACATCCATGGGCTTCTCATTGGGGAATGAAGGATGCATGCAGGCTTCCTGCACGATATCCTTAGTCCTTGCATTTTTTGTGCAGTATCCTTGGGAGGAGGAGACTTTGTGACTCGCATTGTATGTCTCCTGGTCTCTCTGGGTCCTCCATATACAAATGTACAAAGCAGGTCGACTCTATGCTTGTACACACATACATGTAGCTGACCATTCCAGGCGAGCATGGCGGAGCCCTGGAGCTATTCTGGATGCCGTGAATGACATAGTGTGAATCCGATCTGAGGGAGAACTGAACTACACGATAAGAACGTGCGACGGCATGTAGTGGAACGAGCAATGCGTGTACAGAATGATACATGTCCATGTACACCAGACAACAGCTGATGCAGCACAGTACAGCACTACTACACTGTATTCTCCACGGGTGTCGGAAGAGTTCAACTCCTCAGGATCACACAATGACATGGATTCTGAATACATGTACTGGTGTTGTCGACAGACACCTAGAGCTTGTAATCGTTGTTATAGTCTACATGAAGAACAACCGGAAGATGTTGATATCGAGCATTTTTAAGCGGTAGGAAACAGTGCTGAAGGACATATGCATCACTACTGATAATAACCGCGACAGAGCTATCATGCACACAACCGGAAACTGCTATATCTCGCGTACGTGTCATTCTCGTTTCGACGTGCCCAGATCACCCCACTGGCCTTTTGCGACTTTGGCTGCATTGTGGCGCGCAGCAAGTGTATGAGGGTCAGTGTGTTACTAAACTATTGTCTACCTTGGCATTAGCATTATGCATCTGTCAAGCCAGAGCCAGAAATGTTACTGCTGTCCAAACACTTGATCTCGCCTCTTGGATTGTCATGAGAAAGCTCAGGCGTCAATTAGCACCTAACGTTGCATGTAGTCCTGTGCCAACACTTAAGAACAATGACACAACACAGTTGATGGCCTGTTTACTAAGCTCGAGGTCTCCATGTTCACATAATGTATTTACATCAAATCGAATTCAAGACCCAAAATTAATGATCCTTGCCAATAGAAACATCACTATGAATCAGTGAGTAGTAAAATATCGGGTATTGTACTACTCCCTGATATGAACAGCTTGTGCGAAGTAAACAACAAACATGCTTTCCTGAAGATAGAACACTTATCACCCGATCATTAGGTCGTTGAATGTCAGCATCACATCAGTCAGTATTATGATAGCTGTTGCACCTTCCCACGGCGGTTCCGGAAAACTCGCCTTCCAGCCGAGTCTAGCCCTTTCCCAAAGGTGCTCTTTTAATTCGCACTTAGTGCTTTTCGCGTCCCTCAAAATATGCTGAAAAAGTGCTCTTTTTTCAGTGAAGCATAGCCATGATACATGTTAAGATGCATGTATGAATCCAAGCTGAGAAATGAATACGCACTCTTCCATTTAAGGGTCCACGACAGGCAAAACAGGAAGTAAATTTCAAAAAAAACCACTTTTTACATCATTGTGTACACCGGGTACCGGGTACAAGCTTCACCAACTTGTTGCCCCCCCCCCCCCAAAAAAGCGGCGTGCCAAGGCCCATCGAGCACTCGGAAACTGTGTTCGCATGCATGAGCAAACAGATTTTAGCACTTTTTCAGCTAAAAAAGCTCAAAAGGGCGATATTCACCAAAAACACAATAAAGGGCGAAAGAAAAGGGCTTTTCCAAAAAGGGCCAAAAAGGGCCAAAAAGAACGAGCACCTTTGGGAAAGGGCTAGCCGAGTCTCACGCAAACCGTGAAATATAATATTTATTTGCACCTTCTGACTACACAACATCTTACTTATAACTGTTAGTGTTAGTGTTGGACACAAACTACAGATAACATGTTACATTTTGGTCATTTCCTTTAAAAATAGAACAATTACCAAATACATTTTTGCTATGTCTATTATAAAGAAAGGCATGGGAGGGTAAGCAGGTTATGCATGTTCATCATGATGTAGTCGAAGTGCTACAACATGCGCTCTCCGGCCGACCTCATTCAGCACATGAGCCTGCAAAACGACTCAAAGTTAGAGTAGATAATGTATTACAAGTGACATGTATGATGTAGAATTCCTCCATGCAGCTTTTTCAATCACACAAATCACTTCAATATAGGTACAGTGAAACCTGTCTAAGACGACCACTCAAGGGACCTTCTAAATGTGGTCTCTGTTACCAGGTGGTCTCCTTATCGAGGGTCATTTGACTGGAAATAGCATCCTGGTTTCGGTGGTCTTCTTCGACAGGTGGTCGCCCCCCCCCCCCCGAGTGGTCGCCTTGACAGGTTTTACAGTAGAGAAATTAAAAAAATGGGGAATGTACATGCCATTATAATAGAACACCTTGGAGTCGTGTTGCTGGCTGGCGTGGCGAGTGGAGTCGCCACAACAGAGTGCATGTGCTGGAGTTGGGACTAAATGCCTATTGCAGTACAGAGAGTAAAGGCTCAGTTCTGCTTGCCGTGCGTAACTCAAACTTTCTGACTCACTTGATGCAAACATGTAGCTGAGAAACATGCATTGGTTGCGGAAGAAGGAAAGCTGTCAAGAATGCATCAGAGGTTTAAATCTACAATCACGTATACAATGTACATGTACATGTACTTGCACTTCGACCTTAGAAATAATTGAATTTTATTCCAGAACTAGCTGCACTACTATCGTGTTACATGCATTCCTTTCACAGCGGGGTGTGCTAGTTTTTTTTGTCTTGACACTACATGTCTTGACATTTCTCCAGCAAACTCGACGCTCACCATCACTCTGAAGTCAGGTTTCCTTGATTGCATGTTGTTGTTGTTGTTGGCTGCAGTGTGCAGTGATCACCATCGACTCGTGACGTACATTGTACTGTAGATGTACATGTACGTGTGCAAGTATACTTACATGTACACTGTACATACATGTAGTAGTAGTAGTAGATTTTATTTTTTTACTAGGGGAGTCCCAACAGGCGTTGCCTTTTTACTGGGAACCCTAGGTGAATTTTTACCATGTTTACATACAGAGTAAGAGACGGGCATGTGAATACCTGTTTAATGCAATTTAGAGTCACAGTGTATTCCAGTGCTGGTGTTATCGCCTCACGTGTCGTGGTTGTAGCACTGCTTTAGCCTACATTTAACATTATAATTGCCCTATATACATGTACAATGCACATGTAACTAGCGAATAGCACTATTATGTTTTATCGCCTGATGAGTGTTTTTTGAAACACGAAACTCGGAGCTACGAGAAAGCTTTTTGGTGTCTGTTGTTCTGCCTTGTTAATGAAATTATTTACGTACTTTTCCAGAGTCCAATGCTCACGCCTATTGTTTAGTTACAATGCGTATCAGCCCTGTTGACAGTCATGGCTTTACTGGTCATGTTCAAAAATGCACTGGCCAACACACCCAGTCATCACAATGTGACATTGCAATTGTGCTGTGTCCTGTGCAATGCATGCGTAAGGAGAGCAGTTTCCGCCAAGGGCGACTGCCCACTGCAAGTGAGCATAAGGTGGAGGCGAAAAAACTGTTGGAACTACCGCCTTGGCTTGAGTCGCCCAGGGTCCTTCGCGCCACAATTTCAGGTCACATGAGGCTGTCCCCCGTGAATTCCGCGATTCCGCGGATTGCAGAATTTCCGCAGAATCCAGTAGTGACCGCAGAATTCAGAAAATCCTGCGGAATATTGCAGAAAAGAGAGAAAAACTGCTTTTTCTGGATACTTTTGATGTACGTCACAGCCAAACCAACCAGCTGGTGACTTTCAAAATCAACTTATACTGCCGGTGCTGAATTGTATCGCACGCTCAGTCCATTTGGTCTTCACCAACTCGTCAACACATGCACATACACGTCACCGTCTGGTGTCCAAGCCTGCTTGGATTTGGTATTTAGTAACCGTGCCAATCTCTCGTCTTGCGTCGAAACTGACTGCCCTCTGGGCGCCTCAGACCATGCCATTGTGTACTGCCAGTTCGACATCCCCCTGCCTCAGTCTCCCCGCGAAATAACGTCTCAAGCTCAGGAGCCTAACCCTATGTCTTTCGATCTCCGACACGTCACACCTGCTGTGTGGGAGGCGGTCAATGCAGACTTAGATTCAGTACCTTTGAACTCATTAATATCCTCAGACGTGGACAGTGCACTTAGTAACCTGCACAGTGTCCTGCAGACTGTGCTGTCCAAGTATGTTCCCCTTCATAGCTCCCGCAAACCAAATCGAACTCCCTCAACCCCAGGGTCTACACGCAAATATCATCCATGGGTTTCCACTGAACTACGCAAGGCTATCAAGTTGAAGCGTGACCTATTCAGCCTCTCCAAGAAATTCCCTACGGACTACAACCTATCAGCATATAAGGCATAGCGGAACCAGGTGAGACATCTCTCCCGCTGGTGCCACCGCCAGTACATTCGTTCAATCAAAACAACACTTACCTCAGGCAGCACTACGCTTCACCAGTTTGTCCGCAGTCAGCGATCGCACAAAGTAAAACCTGGCATCCCTGACATTGCAAGCCCTGATGGGCTGCTGGTGTCCGACAGCTTCCAAAAAGCAACCATCCTCAACTAGCAGTTTACCTCTGTCGCGGTGCCTGATGACCCACGTTTAGTAATACCCCCAATATGACACTCGTCTTACTCGCCAATTCACTCGCGTTCATATCACTACAGCAGATGTTCGTAAAGCCATCTCAAACCTGAAATCTGGGAAAGCGCCAGGGCTAGACGGTATCACGAACAATATGATAAAGAAGCTAGCTCCTGCGATTTCTTTTCCACTTAGCCGCCTATTTAACCTCTCCTTTACCACAGGCAAGTTCGCTACTGACTGGAAACTGGCTAAAATTGTGCCTATTTACAAGTGCAAAGGCAGCAAATCTCAAGCTAGTAACTATCGCCCAATTTCCCTCCTGTCCTGTATTTCCAATGCGAACGGCTCTTCTTCAATCAATTGTATAATCATATTTCTCCTGCTCTGGATCCCGCGCAATCTGGGTTTCGTCGTGGTGACTCGACCGCTCTACAGCTCACCAAGCTGATCCAAAACATTGCCGACCATCGTCATATGGGGCGGAAAGTTGCCATGTGCTTTTTCGACCTCGAGAAAGCTTTCGACACCGTGTGGCACCGTGCATTACTTGCTAAACTTTCCAAAGTTTTCGGTGTGTGTGACTCAGCGCTGGAGTGGATTACAGACTACCTATCCGACAGAACGCAAGTTGTCTTTGTAGGTGGAACTCTCTCAGATGCTTCACCTGTTCTGTCCGGAGTGCCCCAGGGATCCATCCTAGGGCCTCTCCTTTTCCTAGTGTATATAAATGATCTTCCCAGTCATGTTGAAGGTGTGTCCTTATTTGCTGACGATACTGCACTGCTCCGGTTCAATGAGTGTCTAGACAGGCTGCGAGACAGTCTCCAGCGCGGTATCAACGAAGTCCATCAGTGGATGACTACCTGGAGACTAAGACCTAATATCGCCAAGACTGAGATATTATTCCTGCCGAACTCAGAGCCAACCTATGCATTCACTCTTCCCGGATCCCTCACAGACCTCACAGTGGTAAAACAACACAAACATCTTGGTTTGGTCATTGACTCAGACTTATCGTTTAGTAGACATGTCGACTATATCTGTAGCAAAGTCAGTAAAGCTGTTGGCTACCTCGTGTCTCACTGCTCCCACCTACCGCTTGAATGCGCCTTTTTTATCATTGCTATATTCTCCCCATTTTTCTCTATTGCTCAACCGCCTGGTCATCCCTATTTAATAAATCGTTAATGAGTACCCTGGAAGTCCACAATAAGAGGATACTCAAAGTCCTTTTCCGCAAACCATCATACTTTCCTTCTGCCGAGCTGTATGATATGTTTAACACCTTCCCTATCTCTAGTCAAGCGGATCGAAAACTGTGTATTGTTGTTCATTCTATTCGTCTTGACAAAGCCAGCGGTCAGCATGTCGCTGTCCGCTGCAACCAGACAGAGCTTCCCCTGAGCCCAACAGCAAGGTACCTCGGCGTGACCCTTGACGCCGCTGTGAAGTGGGACCCCCATGTTGACGCGATGGCGAAGAAAGTTGTGCAGAAGATTGGAGCATTGTGGCGGTCCCGCAGATGTCTGAGCCTCAGTAGTCGCATCCAGTATGTGAGGTCAGTCATCATGCCTGACCTCCTATATGGGTCTAACGCCTTCTCTTCCTCCCTCAAGGTTTCGCAGCTTGATCGCCTTCAGGTCCTGCAGAATCGAGCGGCGAGAGCGGTATACGGTTTGCCGCCTCACACCTCGGCTCAGCCTCTGCTCGAATGGATGTCCCTGTACAGAGTTCGGGAGTGCTACGCCAAGAAGCGGCTCGTCCTGGTGTGGCGCTGTGTCAATGGGAAAGCCAGCAGTGTCCTCCAGGACCTATTCTCACCATCAGCTGGCAGCACCACCCGGCACCAGGTTTCCAGGGGCCTCACTGTCCCCTCGGCACAGTCAGAAACCGGCAGATCTCGCCTGGCCTTTCAGGCAGCCTTGGCCTGGAACGCTCTCCCAAGGAGTGTAAGGGAGATCAAGGCTGCCCAGCAATTTAAGCTTGCCTCCATCCCCTACACCTTGCAATGAATGCTCTGTCTGACTTTTCCCGTCCACACACCACGTCATTTACTCTTCTCTGCGTGCTTGTGCGCTTATGAACTCTTTGTGTTCCTTGTGCTCTGTTGTAATTGACGCTTCAAAATCGCTCTATTGACACTGCAAAATCGCTCTGTTGACGCTACAAAATTGCTCTGCGTGCTTGTGCGCTTATTAACTCTTTGTGTTCCCTCTGTTGACGCTTCAAAATCGCTCTATTGACACTGCAAAATCGCTCTGTTGACGCTACAAAATTGCTTATCATCTCCCTCCCTCTCTCTCTCTCTCTCTCTCTCTCTCTCTCTCTCTCTCTCTCTCTCTCTCTCTCTCTCTCTCTCTCTCTCTCTCTCTCTCTCTCTCTCTCTCCCCGTAGCTCTCTCCCTTTTGAAATTCGCTTCCATAGAATTGGGCACCATTGCCCGTTTGGCCTTGCGAAGCAAAATAAAAATCAACAGTAACAACAGCCCCGCCACACTTGCGTAAATATAACTGGTTTCTTCCCACTCGTCCTACGCGCAATCCCTGCACTTTACCTAAAGCCCGAACCTCAGCTTACACCAGATCTCCGTTTTTTGCTGCCTATTCTCTCTGGCTGGCATTGCCTCTATCAGTAAAATCGTCTTGTACGCTAAAGGATTTCAAGGCCAACATGAAGCTCGTGTTCTAATAACTGCTAGTTCTTCATCCACATTTGTTTCTCTTTGCCTCCAGTAATGTGTAATATTTATTTATTTTTGCTTTGTTTTTGTTTACTGCCATGGCTGGCTACCGCCCCCCTCCCTCCATATTGGCCTATATTCTCTGGCCACGGGAAGGTGAAATAAATAATAAATAAAAATAATAATAAACTTGCACCGTACATTTTGGATCTTTCAATTTTTTGGACCAGGATTTCACAAAATTTCGGTTCAGAATTTATAGGGACACCAAACTTCGGTGGTGTTGCAGAAATTCAATCTATTTTTACGCTCATTTCCCTTGCAGAATTACCGTAGAATTTGGAAAGATTTGCAGAATTAGCGCAGAATTTACTGTTTTCAGCCGCGGAATTCTGCACGGAATTTCTGATATTCTGGGAATTCACGGGGGACAGATGAGGGTGGAAGCGCAATACAGTAAAACCTGTCACTAACTCTCGTACTGGCTGATTTTCTTCTCATGCCATGAGGTGTTGTCTATAATAATAATAATTATAACGACCACTGTCATTAGCGACCAGCCTGGTACAGTAAAACCTGTGACTAACGACCACTGTCACTAGCGACCAGCCTTGTACAGTAAAACCTGTGACTAACGACCACCCCTCGGGGCCAGAGAAAGCAGTCATAATTGGCAGGTGGTCCTTAGTTAGAGGTTTGCACCGCACAACCATTATAATGAATGTGAGACCGTCCGTGCCTGGCGAAGTGGTCTTTAGTACCAGGCTGGTCGCTAGTCACGGTGGTCTTTAGTTACAGCTTTTACTGTAGTACAGCCCACTTCGCCAGGCACAGACGGTCTCACATTCATGAACAAGAGTATGGTTGCGCGGTGAAAACCTCTAACTAAGGACCACCTTCCACTAAAGACCGCTTTCTCTGGCCCCAAGGGGTGGTCGTTAGTCACAGGTCTTACCGTACATGTACTTATACATGCAGTGACAGGCATATCTTTGCTCTGAGATCACACCCTGCAACTTCGCTACTGGTATAAACCAAGAACACATCCAGGATAGGGTGATCACAGAATACACGACTCACGTTAGGAGAAGTCTAGAAAATGACCCCCAAGAATAAAGAAGGTCAGAACCGGGTCTAAGATCCACACGGTTCAGGTGGTCTCAACAGACTGGGGTTCTACCAACCGTGGATGGTTGTAGAAAGGTCACTGTTTGCGAACACGGTGTCCTCCACCTTGTTACATGCTGACAACCAACAGCATGTTTTTTTAAAACGAGGTTCAGAGGGTCAAAAAATGAATTTCTGAGTTTTGAACTTTTTGCTATGGAATCTTGTCTTAGGATATTTGAAGTGCCAGAATTTCAAATTTGAGCGTAATCGGTTCAGTAGAAGTGGAGTTATGAGCTAAAGTATGTCGAGATAAATTTCAAATGTAAATACTCAAATGTTTACAATTGCCTAATTTTGTGATTTTGGTTTAGTCCAAAACCAAGCGTTTTTGATTCAACTTCGCCAGGTAAGCGACCCTGGCTTCTGTTTTTGTAGTCATGGAGAGCTGCCACGTGCTTCCTTGATCGCGTATGACGTTCTGCAGCGCCACGACGGCCACGCGAAGGAAAAATCTTTGTTTTTTTGTTTGTGATCGTGAAAGTGAACATGGGGAAACGAAAGAGAAGCACCAGCAGCTCTGTAAGTGGCCATAGGAGGAAGAAAAGGAGATACTACGCCCCAAAGCAGTCAAGCTCTGTACCAGTTGTGGAAGAAGGCACCGTTGAAGCGGCGCAGAGCCTATCTATGCACCACAACTGGCTCAGACAACCGACTCACCATGATCAGCCATGATGATGCTCCTCTCAGTAACAGCCCTTGTAATTTGTTAATAGTCTCACAGTTTCTCCCGCACACTCGCTGGTGTTAACCCTTAAGGCCTTCCTTTCTTTTCATTTTGCTGACTCGTACAGCTCTATCTTTTGTTTTTGGTGCGTGTTTTTGGCCGTGATGCCGAGACCTCAGGTCGGCAGAGCCATCAATGCCCCACCATCACTGCTGCGTCTCGCTGCAGCCCCTGCTCAATAGTTGTCACGTTCGTCCTAGTCTCAGTATCATTGTCTTTCTTATTATTTTCGAGCTGGGAATGTGAACATAGTAAAAAAAAAAAAAAAAAAAAAAAAAAGCGCTTCCTCTCGGAAGATTTCGTCGAGGCCAAAATGGATTAGTGATATGGTCATGGAATTTGAATCTGAGCTTGTGTGCTCGAGTGACAGTGATTCAGACGAGTCGTCCAGTGATAGCTGCCAGGAGTATGATGATGATGCATTCTATCCTGATGTTGAGGAGTCTGTCTCTGGCTACAAGATCGTGGATTTACAGTGTCTCCAGGAACTGATGGATCAATTTACTGTCTGTAGGAAGTGCACGAAGGGAGACATGATCATCAGTAACTGTCATGACACTGGACTTGGATCGACCCTGCGACTTCAATGCGCTTTGTGTGGACACAGTGGAAGTACGTCTCTGAGCAAGAAAATTGGCAGGAGCTATGATCTGAATCGACGATCTGTACTGGCGATGCGATGCATTGGACGTGGCCATGGTGGACTCCGAAAGTTTTGCGGCGTAATGAATTTTCCTGCTCCTGTAACGGAGAAAGCGTACCGCAGCCACCAGGAAGTTGTCCTTGCTGCAGCCGTAAAGCTAGCTGAAACTGACATGGTTCAATCCGCAGGTGAGTTGCGTGCCATGACAGATTCCACCCACGTCGCAGTGACGTTCGACGGCACTTGGATGCTCAGGGGATATTCGTCGCTGTATGGTGTGTTCGCGTGCATCTCCTTCCAGAGCGGCCATGTACTGGACATCACAGTGAAGGGTCGATACTGTCACGAATGTAAGATCGGGACTGAGAAGAAGCGAAGTAGTGCAATCACGGAGGAAGCCTTTTCAACCTGGCTGGATAATCACAAGTGCAGCATAAACACAGCGGCATCTGCACCCGGTATGGAGAGTGAAGCTGCGTGCGATATTTGGCAGCGGTCTGTGGGCACACGCGGAGGCCTCATGTACACGTCGTACATCGGAGATGGCGACTCCAAAGGCTATAAGAAGGTGTGCGACCTGGACCCTTATGATGGTGTTGCCATCAGCAAGGAAGAATGCATAGGCCATGTGCAGAAGCGTGTTGGCAATAGGCTCCGGGAACTGAAGCGGCAACACAAGGGCATGAAGCTGAGCGATGGCATCGGTCTCAGTGGAAAGGGCCGTCTCACTGACAGGCAGATGGAGCGTCTCCAGACCAATTATGGCAATGCCGTCAGGAGGAATGTCGGAGACCTGCAAGCAATGGCCAAGGACATCTGGGCTGGGCTCATGCACTGCTGCTCAACAGATGCTACGCCGCAGCATCAATTCTGTCCGGAAGGTCCAGACTCGTGGTGCAAGTGGCAGCAGGCGCAGAGTGGTGCACGCCAAGCTTATGAGCATAAGAACCCTCTCCCAAAGGCTGTGTTAGAAGTCGTGAAGCCCATCTACATGCAGCTGTCCGAACGAAGTCTGCTGGAGCGCTGCCAGATGGGTGCAACGCAGAATGCGAACGAGTCGTTCAACAACGTCATTTGGAGAATGTGTCCGAAGGAAGGCTTCTGCTCCGTCGACACCGTTCAGCTGGCAAGTAGTTTGGCAGTGCTCAACTTCAACAACGGCGCTATCACCTTGCTCAGTGTGCTGAAAGAGTGTGGATGCATTGATGGCAATCACACGAAGGCAGCGCTTGAGCTAGAAGACCAATGGCGTGTGAAGAAGTCCCTCCGCAAGTCATCAGCAGTGGAAAAGGAGAGTAGGAAAAGGAGAAGGAGGCAGAGGAAAGGCTGGGAGGAGACCACTATTGAGAAAGAGGGCACTACATATGACAAAGGTGGTTTCTGAATGGCAACTTCAGGTCAGATATGTGAAAATATTTCAGTAGCACTCCACTATCAGTCCTTTTTATGTAATTTTTAGGTGCATTTTTCAATGATTTTAGGGGTATTATGGGCACTCCGCGCAGTTTTTTAGAAATGCTGTACATATCTTGTATGTAAAAGTATATTTTCTGGTTCTGTACGGTCCATTCTAGATCCGTTGCCTTCTTAGGACACAAGATCTTCTGTTAGAAACAAAATAATGGACCTTGAACTTCAGTCAAGTTATCTTGCGCACGTGCATTGTTATTTCAAGGCTGCAGTGGCACACCATTGGAACTGTAATCGCATTGTGCTTAGGCAACATCCCTAGCCCGTTGGTACCTGATCATTTTGCAGTGTTATGTGTTTATCTTAAAGTGACCATATTTGAGAAAAACTGCGCAGAAATCATGCCCGGCTATCGCATTTTTTCCAAAATTGCTTTCCTGCATTTCTCCATGATACCAGTATACTTTCCACAGTTCTTGGTTGCAATGTCGTCAGTGGATGTCAAGGAACATATACTGAAAATTTGAAGGAATTCTGATGTTTGAGTGCTGAGATTCAAGCGAATTTATAACGGGCACCGCAATATGACCAGCGAACCTCCCGTGGCGAGTGTATCCAAGCAAACGTGAAGAACCTCCAAATGTCCAGGCAAAAAAGGCAGCAATGACTTGGTAGTAACCCCGCATACCAGCCGACGGTGTTGTGCAGTTCATGTCATTACTTTGCAGTACATTTTGTAATACTAATAGTGCACTGGTATGCTGGAATGGACATGCAGATACGTAAATGTCCATGTACTTGCAGCTGATTGCATGTTCCATGCCGGTCACACATCTGAGAACAATCAGCTTAGCCGACAGGTGAGAATCGGCATTACCCGAAAACAAGACGCTCTCCGCGGCGCGCAACGCAAGAGACGCGCAAGAACTCGAGGAAGAAGCGATGCGTTGCGCTGCCCGATATGTGACTGGGTGTATTTCTTGGCCGTGCCGGGAAGTGATGCGTGATGTTACGAGCGAGAAATCACACTACACTACAGTCGACACGTTGGTTGACTGGTTTTAGAGAACTAAACGACGGTAGCGGTCGCTGGGTGTACATGTAATGGTAATAGGTAAGAAACACGATCTGTGGTCGCCACAGCCACCTAGGTGATTGCGTATTGCTCCGTTCATCGATAGGGAGTTCTGAACACCGGTGCAAGGAGAGATGCGGATCTTCGTGCATCTGACTGAGGCGTTGGAACTGAACGGGAACTTTCGGGATTCTCTACCTGACCTGAGTGGAAGCATGCAACTCGAGAACAAAGGCAGGCTTCACGACCTCCACGCGAACAACGTTACGTACATGTATTAACTCCCGTTTTTTAGGATAGACTTTCTCAATCAAATTCCCTCCGCCTATCCACCAACTACTAGTATAGGCTGCCTTGCTGGTTCTGCAGTATCAGAAAATACAATGTACATGTCCGACGGGATTGCTCCACTAGGAACCAACTCTCCCTTCCTCTAGCCCGCTCTTCAGCCTTGCTACACTCCCCCCCCCCCTCCCGTTTCATTGGCTATTTGCATTGGCTTAAGCTGCACCAGGAGACAAAGGGCCTTTCTACTTTAACAGCATTCAGGAACGCCTTGCTTTACCAGTAGACCACAATTTTAGTCCATATTTGCTTCTTTCTTCTTTTCCTTTTCTTTTTGACTTCTTACTCTTTTCCTTGTTAGCCGTGGTTGGCAATAAAACGTTATTAAAAACCCTGCAATCGCCACGCAAAGTGGTCATTGGCTACACCAGCCATGTGTTGCTTGGAATAAAACAATAAAAAAATAATAATAAATGTGGATTGTCTCCTCGTCGAATTTTTTAAATAATAAATGTAGTAGCTATAATGAGAAAAAATTCTGCTGTCATCGCCACACTACAACAAAGTCATGAAAGTTTACCAAAATCGATTTCTTGTCACAATCATCAGTGGAAAGCCGTGACTGAAGAATAACCATGCCAAATCAATAATTTATATACATTCAATAATGTGTTACGAGAACAAAACAAAGTGCTAAAAATAGAATGAGGGAAGGTGAGACAATAGAAGTAAAGTGAGAGCTAAGTGCAACAGGGGTGAGGAACTAATTGCAACGCTAGAACTGTGTAGTGAGACAAACAATCATGCTGTGCACCTACGAAAACAATCTTAACGCAACTACATGTTTCTTCTGCTTACAAAGATCAGGCTTATGCAAACGAATACAAACAGCCTCAAGTACTTTCAACTGACTAGCGTACCGTGCACGACAAAGAACAGAAAAACTAAAATCATCATACACCTGCAGACACTTAGGGTGAGACAACAGATGAAGAAAAACGGCAGACTTCTTACGATCACAATCACCATCCGATTCCTCGTCTCCACCGACCGCAACCTCGTCCCCCGTCTCATCTTCCAACTCGTCCTCAGTGTCGTCCTCCTTGTCATTCTCCTCATCACCACCGATCGGTCCCAGGCTCGCTTCACGTTGCTGAACCTCTGTTCGTTGACTCCTCCTTTGATCTTGATGGCAATTTGTTACCATTGTTGTTGTTGTCATTGTTGTTGTTCCTGTTGTTGCTAAATCTTCTGTTCCCACTTCCCAGTGTCTTCGCCGGTGCTTGACATCCAGTACTGTAATAATTCATTGAATAATTAGCCGTTGATCGTCTAGGTCTTTGAATGTTGATCGTGTTGTTTTGTCTGTTGAATTCCGTTTCCTTCAGCCTTCTTTCTTCTTGTTCATGTTCAGTGCTTACCTCATCCATATTTGCCCGTGCCAGCGACACCACAGACTCAGCCCCAGCACTGCCGATGACAGATGCAGGTGGCGGTTCTGGGGGAGGCAACGGCAACGATGGCGATGGGGGCATCACTTTGTCGCAGCGTCCACTTTGGTCTTGAGCTGGATGTTGTTGTGGTGTACTTTCTTGTGTTGTTATGGTGCATTGTGTTATAGTGACAATGTGCACATTATCCATCTCCACGGCTCTCGATACGGGTAATGGAGGCACTATTGCCGTCGACGGCAATTGTGCTAACGATGGCTGTGATCGAGGGTTCTTAGGTGGCCTGCCACGTTTGGGTCGCAGTGCCCGTGCCGAGCTAGTCAGCATGTGCAGTGGGACGTGCTGCTTGATACGTGCGTTCAGATGTTGAAGCGTCCTACCAACGTACCGACTACCGCATTGTCGGCACTCAAATTGGTATACCAATTTAGATTCGAGTTGGGTTGGTCGGACATCCTTCCTCACCGTGAACGCACGTACAGTTGTGAAAACTGGTACAAAATGTACCGCGTAGTACGTTTGTTGTACAATTTGGCACAAGAAGAAGAAGGCGGAAAGGTAGTCTTTGATCCACCACCCTGTACGTGGAATACATCATACACATGTACACCCTGTACGTGGAATACATCATACACATGTACACCCTGTACGTGGAATACATCATACACATGTACACCCTGTACGTGGATCCGTAATACATCTTACCAGTGTACAATGTCATGCTTTTTGCGCCTTTCGCCTGCATCAACTCCTCGTCACAAGATTAAACACGGTCGTGTTTATATATCGGCCCCATGTCATAATCAAGCATGCGCAATCATGTACTGCACATGCCACACGACGTGGCTGGTTCGAGCCTGTTGGTTAAATAGTTTTTCGTCCTGGTCATCATGCGTGACCTCAGTCTCTTTCTCTCGCGGAGACCTTTCCAGGAAGCCCAAGATTGTGAAGATTGAGTGAGTAGAACTGAAGTTACGTCCCAAACAATTTGAAAATATGCAGAATTTTGAAATTTCCAATCGGCTCCCAAAGGGTTAAGTATTTACTGTCTGTGCAGCGTTCGCAAGTCAACTCTGATCGTTCCCTCTATCCCATATCCCATCGATCTAGCTGGCTAATGTCCCATGGCGAACAACTGCCATCCAGAGAAGCACGGTTTTGGGTATGTCTCGGACGAGGTCACAATGTGGAGGGTCAGCTCACAGACAATTGTTCCGTTGCAGGTGGCCAGTTCTCATTGTAATCACACGCAGAACATGTCCTGGTCGCCAGTCTCCTGCGAGCATCAAGATTTTCCGCTTGCTGCTAGCAGTGAAAGGTGATACTTGAGGACGCAGTTCAAAACGACATTCACTACACTGGAAATCATTAATTTTTAGAATGTCACTCATTATTAGTGTTTGGCGAGACACACTCGCAGCAGAGATGACTGTTGTTAATCATGGATGACTGTGCATTTGCAGCACTTGGGGCATGACATTATGTTGTGAAGTGTTATCTGCCAGCGATATCTGGCAGTAAAAAAGCAAGAAGGGGTGATGTAATAGACCTTATGTCATTTGTACAGATCCACGAAATCCCGTAGAATCCCGCAGACCCGGTAAGGTGTTTTTGTATTTTGTATTTATATCATTATCTCATGGCACATCATGATGACGGCCAGTAAAGCTGAGACAAGGGTGAAAGCCAACCACAGCAGTAAAACAGATAAAAGAATACAAATAAGAGGCAAAGAAGGCAAAGGAGGAGACAAACCAGCAGGATATACATGAAACCTATAATTGAGCAGAGATTTTAGCAACAAAATTATCCATCGACGTGCTGGTCTTGGCCTGCGTTGGTAATGTTGCCCAAAACACATAGCCAGCAAAGATCGAATACGAATAGCAACACTTGAAGAAGGAAAACAAAGTGGCAGGGAAGGAGGAGAAAGGGAAATGTACATAGCTGCCGTTTTATCAACGTTTGGCTGTTCATTGTGTGCTATGCCATGCGCATTTGACCTTTTTAGCATCATAATTCAATGACCAGCAATCGCTTTTCCAGCTTCTTCACTTTGGTTAGAGCTAATGACTAGCTAGATCTTTGTCAGAAAAAAGGTTTTCGTATGAAATGTCTTCAGGCCCCATTTCTCAGTGGAAATAGCAGAAAACACAATAGGGTCCTGCACATTCAACACCCTACCGGGTCTACGGGATTCTACTGGATTTCGTGGATCTGTACAAATGGCATAAGGTCCATTACATCCGACTGATGAGAAAGTAGTTTGTACATGTTCATACATGTACATCATACATGTATGTAGATAAAGAGGATGTTCATGCTTCCACAACTCTGACAGGCATGTTTCACTAGTTTGCGTACGGACGTGTACATTATTGTATTGTCCATTTGCCATGGGTCACGTGGACACACACACAATACACACACACAAGAAACAAACAATCAAACGTGTATATAACAGTCACACTCTCTGACTACACTCACACACACACACACACACACACACACACACACGCACACACCACACACTGCGTAAAACACAGTGATCCTTATCCTGTTTCGTGCTATGGTTTCGTGCTATGGTTGAGGGGGGGGGGGGGGGGGGAGGCGTACAAGTGATCGCGTACAAGTGATCGCGAGCAAGCGATCGCGACCAAGAGATAATCCTCAGCGGATAATGTCGGCAGAAAAATCGGCAGAATTCGGTACATTTTCTTTTTTTGTTTTGTGGATGTCTGAGTACATATACAATCTGTATCGGCTATAGCGTACCCTTTTGATTTCCGTGATTTTATCACTATAACCGATGCATCACTATATGCGATACGATCGATTTTTTATTTTTTTCAATCTACACATGAAAGGCAAGGAAATACAATGTAGAGGGGACGGCTCGATACCGGGACGCATTGACAGCCAAATTTGTATAGACCCAAACCGATCATCAGCGTTGATTTTTCGCTCGAAATATGTTTGTGGAAGGAAACTGGCATGTTGAAGTTTGCTCTGGGGCCAGAGTCAATCGAGCCACTCCTTTGTGTTGACCCATTGCCTCCAAGTTGCCCAATTTTTCGCTTCAAAAAAGTTCAAATCAGAGGTGGCTCCAAACCGGACACGTTTTAGAGTGCACGTCAAATTCACTCTGGGTCTGAAATTAGGTAATTGCTATCGCTCCACGACGGCCAGTACAGAGTAACAATAAGCCTTGTGTGTGCTTCCATTAGTTTTGATTGGTATGCGGTGCTTTATTGGCGAGAGGCGAGCCGCTGTTTACCTGCGACAAGAAGTTGATTTTTCGAAAGTCGTAAAACTCAAGTCGCAGTGCGAAGCAACACGTCAAAAACTCACCTGCTTGATGTGGCGCTTCTGGTCATCGCAGAGCCATGAAATTTTGGCTCGGAGTATAACACATCGTAGTCTCACTGTGACATATGTTTTCTAATCAAAATACCAAGAGAGAAAGTGAATATTGAGTCCGTTCCGGTTTGCAACTTGTGTCCTATTTTGAAAAGCTGGTTGTGTTTCTCAACGCAATTGTATAGCCGGTGGTAACGCGGACGTGCAAACTTTTACTTTACATGTACATGTATCACTATAAAAATAAGCAACGTGAAGAAAGTAAACAAATAGGGCCTTTGATATTATTGCTACATGTGTTTTAAAGTTATCACAATAGCCGATAATAATTATAGTTTGTTATGCATGTTTTGATTCTTTGTTGCCATCATAATATCCGATATATCATTACATCCGATAATATTGGTTATAGTGATATTTAAAAAGGCGACGTGGAGACAATAATCTTAATTAATAATGCAATGAATATAACTAAATGCGCACTCATATCACAACCATGGGGACGAAAAAATTATTCCAGAACGTTTTCTTGTCACAATTATCAATGGAATTCGTGACTAAAGAGAATGATGAAACTACAATAGGATTTATACACTTGGAGTGAAACAGCGAGGATACAAGCATAGTAAGAAAAATAGCACAAACCTAGGAACAATTTGCACAGGTAATAAGCTATAGGTGAGGTGAGAAATGATAGGAAATTCAGCAAGTGCAGTGTGACAATGGACATGCATATGCTTGTATCCTCGCTGTTTCACTCCAAGTGTATAAATCCTATTGTAGTTTCATCATTCTCTTTATTCACGAATTCCATTGATAATTGTGACAAGAAACGTTCTGGAATACATTATTCGTCCCCATGGTTGTGATATGAGTGCGCATTTAGTTATATTCATTGCATTATAGTGATATTTGTACTGGATAAAATACGTTTTGCTTTTGATATTTCGTACCAATATCACTGTAGCCGATATATTCTTATATCCGGTCACTCTATATCCGATACAGACTGTATGTGGATCATGAAATGGAGCAGAATTCAAGAAAGTGCCTGCAATACGGGGGGGGGGGGGGGTGGGGGGGGGGGGGAGGGTACAATGTCAAATCATGGTTCCGAAGTCCAAACGGACCTATTCCTTGCTTCTGATTCTTATCGATGCCCCCCCCCCCCCTCCCACACGCGCAGGTGTATATCGTGGATCTCACGGACACCAGTTCCACATTATAGTCGCTGCGAAGTTAGTTGTGGAGCGCCTTTACAAGTACAGTTTTTAAAGTTCATGTCCTACCACATCCAAATCTAGCGTCCCTTGAAAGTTCACTTTCATGGCTAATAGTCGCATGGTCTCTTGTCCCAAGAGACCTCTGCGCTCTGTGCTTTCTCCACACCATTTTTGAAAGTTATCTTCTCTTTTCTCCCTTTCCATTATGTATATAATATAACCTAACCAGTTGATTATATGGGAAATATAAACCTGTATACAAACCGAGGCGAAGCCGAGGTTTGTATATTGGTTTATATTTCCCATATAATCAACTGAGTAGGTTATATTATGCTTATACTGAGCTGATATACAAACTCCCCTCTCCCCCACAAGGGTAGAGATTGGAATTCCAACCCACAACCATGGCTCGACGAGTCTTCCTTTCACCAACCTGTGCGGATCAAGTATAAGACTACCACTGACTCTGTGCAGTGCATGCAGTGCTAGTGCAGTACCATCACACACTCTTTGTGACTTCAGTTTAGTACTGAAGTACTAGTTACATCGGAAGTAACAGCTATGCGCCAAGTAAGTAAGTTTGAACCTCACAGTGCTAGTGACCGTTACCGCGCGCAGATCTCACCGCGGGCTCTGTAAAAGAACCGTTTGCTCATTAGACTTTAGAGACATAGGGTTCGTCTCCTTTGAATCGACTCCCAAACGTTTCTTCTGAGGACGACCACGAATCACGATGCCATTATTCAAGCAGCAGTTTCTAAGAACACTGGCAGTGCCACGGATTATGGCTGCGCATGTTCCGTCCGCTCTGCGAGGGACGCGGAAAGGAGAACATCGATTGGAAAACCATCAGTAGTGAAGTTCCGTCGCCCCTGCTATCTGCATTCTATGTCCATGCAAAAACGCAGGAGGAGCGGCACGCGGGGCTCTTCAGCCGCACATGTCGAGTGCTGCGCTTGACAGACGGAGTGCTGAAACAGCGAAAGAAGGACAGCCTCGAACGCCAGGTGCAGCACAAGGCACATGTTACAAAGGACGACGTTGTATTCTTCATCGTTGACGGGAAAGAGATCCTGAAGTTGGGACCGTCGTGCATGTCGAAAAACCATCAAGGCGGACTGCAGGTCACTAGTGTAATCCTAAAAAAAAAAAGGAGTTTTTATACCAGTTTATACACCAGTTTATATACCAGTTTATATACCAGTTTATATTCTCGTCATCGAAGTACCTGTTATATGCAAAATACAAGTCTGGAGTGTTGTGTGGGGAGAGATGGGAGTTTGTATACAAGCTCAGTATAACGTAAAATATTTGGCATGATCGTCCGTTTGATGTACTATGTGAAACAGAATATCTACACTGAATCCCTTAGGTTCTTAGTTAGGTGGCAACTACATGTAGATGCAAGTACAGTCTGTTGGGTCCCCAGGCAAAATATCAACACCAAATCAAGAAAATTGCACTCAGAAATTGGGAAATTGTATTGAGAAGGTATGGCATTACATGATGTAGAGAGTCCCATTTTTAGAAGTGAATGTCCACTCGAAAGCTTTACTCAAAGTTCCAAGTTGGATACAGGATCGAACGACCGCACGGCACGAGGCCAACTCTTTTCTCTTCCACAGTATATTTCACTTCATCAAATAATTAACAATTAACACTAATAACACCAGCTATTTATAGCATGCAAAAACAGCGTACATGTATATCAAAACATACACATATAAAACATGACATGACAGCGTATACCAGTGGTACACTGCAAACCGCACACAGCGCATATAGCGTATGCCATGCAGCAAACGTCAGCTGGAGTCGAAATACAACATTGCAACGAATACAATGCCATGAGCGCGAAGGCCTTTCCCACTTGAGAACTGGTGGTTTGCAACACAAACAAACTTCGGATATAAAGAACTAATTCTCCTGCAAAATGGTGGTCGCTACATCAGGAGTCGACTGCATAACATGCTCTATTCTGGTGGAGTTGTTTAACCTGCTTCACTTCAGGAAAAAAGCACTCAGGCCAAAGATAGACTCAGAAGGAGAGCCAATGATTTTATAGTAAAGAAAAGCATCAAAGAAACTACATAATTAATAATTTATAAGGTCAGCTTTGTGCAATGTTATCGCATGAGCTGATTGTCAAGTAACTGGGGTGTTAGTGAACATTATAGCATAACTTTTCTCGCTCCACATGTACTGGCACACACAGAGACATAGACAGCAATAACGACACTACACAAAGTGAAGGGTAGTTGGCCGAAGCCAGATGTGAACCGGATAATGAGTGAGGTATGGAAGCAAGGACTGAGAACAGAGTGTCTCAGATAGAATAGGCCAGTGGATAGCAAAAATAGGCCACGATTCAGAACCACTTGGGACCGTCAGATTAATTTTTCTGAACCGAGCCAGCGGGGAAAAAACCCTCGCGCCGACGGACACAGTTGTGAGGGATAAAAACCGGGTGTATATCCCCAATGGCGATTAGGCATCATGTAGGCATGGTAAGCACATAACGGCAAAAAGTGATAAAAAAGCAATGATAATATGCCCATAAATGAAGTGTGGGAGGGCAGGGACACTGGTAAGACTCAACACTGACAGAAGAAGTCAGGAAAAGAAGCGACAATAAAGAACACACCAGATGCCATATTTGCAACTGAAAATATTTCGCGAGAAATCAGTTCTCGCCTATCTCGCTGCGCTCGGCCAGCGAGAAATACAACGTACTTCCTTGGTCCCTTTCTTTACTATAAATTAACTTAGCCCAAAGATGCCATCTCATCATACCAACTGACCTGGCTCCTTCAATAATGATACAGTGGTCCCTCTATAATCCGGCACCATTTGTGCCAAGAAAATCTGCTGGATTAGGGAGGGTGCTGGATTAACAAATCTGATTTACTGCTGCAATGTGCATGAAGAGGACATTTTGGCTACTGACAATTGTGCTGGTTTATCGAGGGTGCTGGATTATAAAGTGCCGGATTAGAGAGGGACGACTGTACGACGATCAAGTGAGTTCACTGCTTCAAAATCAACTTCAAGGTGAACATAAAAAAAACCATCTCCATCACTTTGCGAGAACTGTGGCAATACGCCCAGTGAGAAGGCATTTTGCCTGTGCCTATGGTGAAAGAAAATGAAGCTAAACAAACAAACAAACAAATACTAGTAGCATGAGCTCCAGTGTGGGGAGCAAACCCTTTTCAAACAAACATCACCATTGTAATAATTACTACTGCAGTTCATTCGGCAGTACTACTTGCAGTTTGACCAGAGATGCCGTACCGGAGCTCAGCTGTGTGGCCAGCTCGGCATTTTCACACACGTATTCTCGGAGACACGGCCAATGGTCTTCATTTCCCACTGTGACAGCATCCGACTCATTCTTCGTAAACCCTTGACCAGTGAAGAGCTCCAAGAGGCGTAATTCACAGTAGAGAAAAAGACGCGTTTGCCAGGCCGAGCGAGGAGCTGCAAGTGCCATGAATCTGCTATAGTCCATTAACTGGCTGGGCGATCGTTTTATTGAGAGAAAATTCACGCCATGCGCCTTCTCGTAATCGGCAACTGAGCGCGCACGGAACTCGCTCAGATGCCGCATCACGTCAGGCACGGCACCGGGGTAGAACTGGCGGCAGAGCTCCACGATACCGCTCCACGTTGCTGGCACGCACTTCGGCAAGTGAGCGTCTGCGGGTTTGTCATGGGGCACGTCTTGTTGATGAGCCTGGGCAAGAGCAGCATCATGACTGTTATCACATTTGACCGTGATGATCTTGGCCTGGAAGAGCAGCAGCCATGCATCATTCTTGTCCACCTCGCACTGCGCAGGGACAAGCAAAAGATCCGGAAGCAAACCACACGCATCAAGTTTTCAGGCATGGCAGACCTTCGTGTAAGAAAAATCCAGGAGAGTGAACAATCACTCTCGCTATCCTCTCAAGGAGAGTGGTGGGAGAGCAGTCCTGACCACCCTCCCCCCCCCCCCCCAAAAAAAAAGTCGCTCGCATTTTCTATCCAAGGCGAGCACAATACGGGTTTTTTCAACATCTTGCCATACCCCAATCGGATTCAATACCCAATAGCTGCCAAATTCGTTCTGGAAAACCGCCGTACGCACTACAAATGAAAGCTGTTCGGACCACAACTTTAGTTTCCCTTCATCAGGGACAATGACACACGCAATGGGAAATTGAGACAATTCGCTATAATAATATTACTAAGATCCATGGTATTTTTTGTAGTATTCATCGTAGAGCGCTCCTTTCTTCTGTAGCCGACGGCTAAAGACCTGTGCCTGGCGTCACACGTACACAGGTCTATGCATGCCCGGACTGTCACGCAACAGAGGGAAATCCTTTATGCCAAAATTATATGTGCGGAAGTGAAAATTTGCAACGGTACGTAAAATACCTTGCGAGTGCCGTAACTCCACTATAGGACCTCGGATCGACTTCCGATTTGTTGGAGCCGACGGCTGAGAACTTTCTAATGCGAATAGACTTTTCGATTACTCTATTCCGTTCAGGGAAAGACGAGTTACGAAATATTTGAGTGTTTTCAGAACTTCATAGTGATGCGGATGTGCTCGAAATTCTCAAGGCGCGCGACGAAAAGTGCGCCCTAAAAGAAAATAAGGAGAGCGAAGGCGCGCGAGAGCGATCGCTCTCCTTTTACCAGATGGTCTGCATGGCAAATCATCATCATTCTGTATGCAGAACAATCGGGTGATGTAGACTTAGCACCGTCACACAGCGATGAGTAAATATGCATAATGTAAAGACGCTCGGTTGAGCCTGTGTTACGAACCGTGTTCAGGAGTTAACATCGCTCCCAGACTTTTGCCCCAAATCACAGACATCCACCCTGTTCATGACCACACAAATCACAGACATACACCGTGTTCATCACCACACACATCACAGACATCCACCGTGTTCATCATCACACAAATCACAGACATCCACTCTGTTCATCACCACACAAATCACAGACATCCACCGTGTTCATCACCACACAAATCACAGACATCCACCGTGTTCATCACCACACAAATCACAGACATCCACCCTGTTCATCATCACACAAATCACACACATCCACCGTGTTTATCACCACACAAATCACAGACATCCACTGTGTTCATCACCACACAAATCACACACATCCACTCTGTTCATCACCACACAAATCACAGACATCCACCATGTTTATCACCACACAAATCACAGACATCCACTGTGTTCATTACCACACAAATCACACACATCCACTCTGTTCATCACCACACAAATCACAGACATCCACCGTGTTCATCATCACACAAATCACAGACATTAACTCTGTTCATCACCACACAAATCACAGACATCCACTCTGTTCATCACCACACAAATCACAGACATCCACCGTGTTCATCACCACACAAATCACAGACATACACTCTGTACATCACAAGTAATGCTGACGGCTGGGTACACGCCACTGGCCACAGAAAGGTGGATTCTTGTCATATGTCACTGGAACTGTAGAGATTATGGCGAATATCTATCACTTGTCCTAGTTGACGTTTATACGCTTTTACTTGCAGATCAGTATAGCTAAACATACTCTATGCTTACACCACACAGTACAGTGGTGTACAACTGCACATACTACACACATTACAGGAGCATGGTAGATCACATACTACACACATTACAGGGGCATGGTAGATCACATACTACACACGTTACAGGAGCATGGTAGATCACATACTACACACATTACAGGAGCATGGTAGATCACATACTACACACAGTACAGGAGCATGGTAGATCACATACTACACACATTACAGGAGCATGGTAGATCACATACTACACACATTACAGGAGCATGGTAGATCACATACTACACACATTACAGGAGCATGGTAGATCACATACTACACATATTACAGGAGCATGGTAGATCACATACTACACACATTACAGGAGCATGGTAGATCACATACTACACACATTACAGGAGCATGGTAGATCACATACTACACACAGTACAGGAGCATGGTAGATCACATCCCGTACACATTACACGAGCCTGGACCTCGCTTATCCGGTCCTCTTTTATCCGGATCCCTCGCCATCCGGAAGAAAATCGTTGGTTATCGATTTACAGCATATGTCATGCATACATACAGTATGTGTGGTCGATTATCCGGTTCCCTCGCCTACCCGCATACCGTATTTCCCCGTAAGTAAGTTCTCCCCAATGACTTAGTACCCCCTATAAAAAATACACTTTCCACTGCCGAGGTTATCAACCCGAAAGACAGTTCCCCCGAAAGATAGTAAGTTCGTACCCGTCCTACATATACAGACGCCGTACAGTACATACATCATATGCACGGACACTAGAGTTGCGCAGGCTTCCCACTACGTGTCATTTACCCCCGATAAAAAAGTACTCCCCGAAAGATAGTACCACCCCCGAAAGTTAGTACTCATGTGGCTGCTAAGTTCGAAATTAGTACGTACTAACTTACGGGGAATACGGTAATTTCGTGGAAAATGGGTGTGTGGGGTTAAGCGAGGTCTGACTGTAGCTCACATCCCACAAGTCGAAAACACTTCCAGGCTCATTTGATGCTGTTAGCCATTCTAATTTAAAGCAGGTACTGATTTCCCGTAGCTGTTACCTTGAGGGTGATGAACTCGCGTGTTAGACCGAGGGCGAGCAGGACATCATACGGTGACTTGCACGGCAGAACGCGGCAGGCAGTATCTCGGCCGGCAACGAAAGCCGTGCGCCGTCCTGATGCCTCACTCAGCCTTGTCGGCACAGTACCCCTTTATACCATGGACACCCTGCACATGACGTTTGCCGCAACTTCATCATCGGCGAGTCGACGTGCTGCTGTCTTTCCAGAGTAGAAGTTGGTTAGATGGTCGGCGAGGGCTTTAGCGTCCATAGTGACTAGCTGTGCCGAGCTATCTCAGTGACCTTGTATGGTTCTTCCATATGACTGTCCAGTACACTGAACAGCTTGCTCTGCAGAGACAGAGAGACGGAGAGAGAGAGAGAGAGAGAGAGAGAGAGAGAGAGAGAGAGAGAGAGAGAGAGAGAGAGAGAGAGGAGAGAGAGAGATATTAGACTCCATAGCAACAAACACAGAGATACGTAACGGAGAGCACACACACGCACACACGAATACATACAATGTAGAATATAGCAACTGGGTGTCACTAACTGCTTGTGTGGCGTGTTTGAACAGCAAACTCCAAAATCAATGTCATTTCCACAGGAAGACTACTGGTGTCTCCATGACTGCTCCAGTGCGTGCTATATGCCACAAGTTCATCGAATCATCGAATCATCGAAGAACATTCTCGAATACCTGGGTGATGCACGAATTTTGATAGTGCTCACTTCCGTTAATCGTTTTTTTTCTTTGTAATTTTCCATTCATTTTCTGCTTTAATTCATATTTGCTTTGTTTTCCTAGCTTACTTTTGCCGTGGCTGGCTCAACGCCCTTGTCTCAGGGGATTCTGTCCCTGCATTAGCTATGCTTGTCACATGCTATGAGATTGTGTCTAATAATAATAATAATAAGTTCAAATATCATGCTACATACTATTCACGTCTTCATTGTTTTGTTAAAATCTTTTTCTACGAGTACTGTAATTTCAGCATTTTCCTCAGTAATTCTTTTCATACTTCAAGTTTCAATACCTTCACAAACACTGACAAGCATCATACAAATGGGACCTGCCTCTCTGTACGTACCTAGAACTTTCTATTTTAGATCACAGCATTATTTTAAATTTTGTGCAATTGTCTGCTCCTCCACTACATGTCTACATGTACCAGTTTTTTTCATGCTCTTACCGTCACAGTGCACGCTACGCTGGGGTAGTTTGTACGCCGAGTAAGATCAAAACACCGCTAGCTAACGAACGTCAACCGATTAGCAAAAAACGACTCTCCTCTATGTAACTACCCGGGTCGACTCCATACAAGTAATCTGCAAATACCAGAAATACCTAATGGCCAACACCAGGCTATGCACTGCTCCAGTGAATGTTACTGAATGAACTAGTACTAGTAGTAGTACTACAAAGTCATGTAGTACTAGTAGTCTTGCCTCTTGCTGTCTAGGTACTCGTACATCTACGATCCAGTACAATGACTAGTGACTATGTAGCCTGCCAATTATTTTCAAACGCAAATAAAGTTTCAATTATTTTTGAAGTCAACATTATGTTCCCACCGAACAATACATGTCATGAGACTTGAGAGATCTAGATCCTGATTCCTGGGATCGGGAGTCTACCATGGTCTACCCATGCGTGACCATGGTGACGAAGAAAACGACGAGCAAAGCACAAAATGTTCCGTACTACAATAGTCTACATGTACTAGTACTAGTAGACCCAGGTGCTCGAAGTCCGTACATGGTATCCTAAGTTCGTACGCCCATAATGTCATGTTCTGTTATTGTATTCGACTCAAATATTTTATGGAGGGGACAGTGTGGTATGTTCTCCTCGCGTAGCAATTTTCAGGGATCTACGATAAGCAGAAGTCCTATACCACGCGAGTGGGTTTTCGAGTGTCCATACGAAATACAATTTGGGTTACATTTCATGCAAAAATCAACTTTGCCAAGACCGATTTCGAACGGACACAGCGTCAAACAGACCTTCACTCAATCATCAAGAGCCAGCTTAGAGCTGACAATGGCCAGAGGAGAAGAATTTACAGAAAACCACCAATCCTTGCAGAAAGGTTGACACTCCTGGCATCTCCACCACTGTTTTCCCGCGGTTTTCACAGCGCAGCTGCTTCTTCTCTGAGCCGACTAAAAACAGCTTGCATTTCGGCAACAAACTACGCTTTTGCAAGAAATACTGGTGGAGGCACATGCCAAACATATGCCTTCGGTGCTTTCGTCGTAACCGAGGGATTGCAAGTTAGCAATTAGCGGAAATATGTGTGTATTTCGAGTCACCTCTGATCAGTACGGACTTAGAGTACCCTCTGCGACACCAAAATTTGATATGAAAAATCAGCGAACTCCAGAGAAACAGATCGGATCGAAAGATGGCCTGGTTCAATCGAGCCTGGCCTCAGAACAAACTTGGACAAGATACCTTCCATCCACGAGCAGGATTCTGGCAAGTGATCATTGCTAGTGTGAGTTTCAGCTCGGCAAACACACACTGTAAAAGTGTACGGACTTCGAGCACCTGGGTCTACCACCGGTAGTACCGGTAGTATACAGTAACATAACGACGTCAGTGCGAGTAGTGAGTCGAGTAGCGGCCTAGAGAGTAGAGGCAAGAGTACAACAGGCTGCTGCCGTGCTGGGAGAGTTGAACAGGCTAACGAGCGCAGTACGGATCCGACCTGGACTACAGACTACATACAGACTCACGTGAGTGCGTTCGATTTTGCCCACAAATCAATTATTAATTTGTTGAACCCATGAACGTGAATCCATTCATGAATCCATTCATGAATAGTATAATTCATGATTGGGTTATTTATTACTAGTACCAAGAGTACATAACCAAGAGTGTGCAACTCTACGATTCCCCAGCCCACGGCGGAATTTTTTTATGACATCAGTCTTTCATGGTCTTTGGCGGCGGTTTAGCTCACTGATGCCATCATGCGTAGCCAGAGATCAAAGTGGAAATAATGTGTACATTACAGCTACGGTAGTCGAAGCAGAACAACGGACGAAAGATCGACGTGTCTTGAACCTGACGAACTCTCACCGTATTTACAAAACAAGCGCCGGAAAGAATACCCACTTCATCATAACTTCTGCCAAAGGATGAGGCAATAAAAAAATTCCGCCGTGGGTGAACCCATCGCAGCTCAAGATAGGAGTTTCACACTCTTAATTCTGTACTCTTGCTAGTACGGCCCTGGCTATTCTCATCACCCCCTGTGTGAATAGACGTTATTTGATTACATCATCAGTTGATGCTTCAACGAAAAGGCTGCGGACTCGCGGCACAGCGCTGCACTTGCTAGGGGTAAGCGGATTTTGCGGGCATAATTTTTGGCATAATCAGGTCCTTTTTGAGAAGGAGCATACAATTGCATGGGAAAAAGAAGGGCCGATGCCCAATGCGACTGTTATACACATATAATAATAAATAATAATTGAAGGCATAATTGCCTTTTTTAGAAGAAGCATAAAACGGCATCGGAAAAACAAGGGCAGATGCCCATTGAGTCTGTCATATACATGTACACACCTGCTATTGAAGGACCATACATTGCGCTTTTTGTCGATTTGGAATACTTTAGCAACCACCGATGCCGACTACCTGACATGGCCGTGATTCTATTCCCCAGTCCACTCCATCACCAGGCAGTACATTTACATCTTCTGCAACACCACCGATGATGTCATCCAGCGCTTCCTCAGCTGAAACACCAGCTAGAGTGCCCAGGCAAGGTTCAGCCTCAGATCAGACTACTTTGCCCAGAAACACGTTGTCACCATCATCATCATCATCATCAGCAGCAGCAGCAGCAGAAATAGCTGAATCTCCAACAAAGCAGGTAAGACTAGGTGTGTGTGTGTGTGTGTGTTTGTGTGTGGTGCTGGTGTGTGTGTGTGTGTGTGTGTTTGTGTATGTGTGTGTGTGTGTGTGTGTGTGTGTGTGTATGTGTAACTAGGGTAACCCGGTAACTACCGGCATACCGGGGATTTCTGACTTTGATCGAAAAACTACTGGAATTGGCACTGAACCATGATTGTTCACAAAAACGCTGGTTTGTGGTGTGACAAGGGCACATGCGGCCCTGCTTTTCACAGAATCCCTTACGTAGGGGCGATCTGACAATGAAGAAATCCAAGCTTTGGTCCAATGAGCAATGGGTTAGAAATGAATAAAAAGAAAGAACAAAATTGCCAAAATATTGCGCACAATTCGCAAAATACTCAAAAATTGCCCGAAAAAGAGAAAATAGACGAAATTGGCGAAAACTAGCTTAATAAGAGAAATGAGAGAAAATTAAGGGAAACTGGTTGTGTGACTAAGGGATTTGATTTGGCTGGGTTGCCAAGTATGAATACAGGATTCCGTGTGGTACAGGGTCCGGCAACCAACGGTTTCCATGACCACCCAGCCAGGTTTGGGCCAATGGCATCACTACTTTCAACCTCTATGGTCCTAGTGTCGATTGCTGTTGTTCTCACTGCTCTCCTGTATTGCAGCGTGATTACACACAGATCCACAAAGCAAGGTACTCATTTGGTAGTGAGGGCGGCGGGAGAGATCAGTTTGACGGCCCTTGGGGACTAGCAACCAACAAAGCTGGTGACCTGATCATCTGTGACACCTGCAACCACAGAATAAAGGTATTTGGCGGAGTATAATGTGCATCTCCTTTTTTTAGCGATGTTTTGGCAATTTAAGATTCATCCAGAGTGTAATGCTCAGCCTATATTTGAGATCGTTATCGATCACAAAGACAGTATTTAGAGTGCCACCATTGTTAGAATTTCCTATAAAGATATGGTTAAGGCATACATTTGTGTAATGTACCGATGCTGGTCTCGCACCCATCATGCATAACAGTGCAGCTGGCAGTTGACACCGGCAATGCACACATATGGCTTGCACCAGGTCAGAGGTGGCAAACTTCACAACGGTTTGATACATCGCACTACTTTTCCAAGTACATGTATATGCACGTCTGCACACTGGCTTCACTCTTGCATCAACAAGGCTACATTGCTTCTACACCAACTCAAAATCATCTCTCTCTCTCTCTCTCTCTCTCTCTCTCTCTCTCTCTCTCTCTCTCTCAGCAAATATCAAAAATCCCCGATAAAGTAATGGCTCATGCAGTTAGCCCTTTCATGAAGGTGCTCGCCCTTTTTTTCGCCCTTTTTGGCCCTTTTTGCAAAAGCCCGTTTCTTTCGCCCTTTATTGCGTTTTTGGTGAACACCGCCCTGTTTTAGCTTTTTCAGGTGAAAAAGTGCTAAAATCTGTTTGCTCATGCATGCGATCACAGTTTCCGAGTGCTCGATGGGTGCCGCTTTTTTCGGGGGCAGCAAGTTGGTGAAGCTTGTACTTTGTACACAATGCTGTAAAAAGTGGGTTTTTTGAACTTTACTTCCTGTTTTGCCTTTCTTGGACCCATAAATGGAAGAGTGCGTATTCATTTCTCAGCTTGGGTTCATATCTGAAAATGTTACATTGCTATGCTTCACTGAAAAAAGAGCACATTTTGCCTGTTTTCACTGAAAAAAGAGCACTTTTTCAGCATATTTTGAGGGACGCGAAAAGCACTAAGTGCGAATTAAAAGAGCACTTTTGGGAAAGGGCTACATGCAGTGGTAGAATAGACCCTTTGCACAATAAGCGAGAGGGGTCGAGACGGGGCATGCACATGTATACACATGCTGGACATGACATCATGCACATGTATACTCATGCTGGACATGACATCATGCACATGTATACACATGCTGGACATGACATCATGCACATGTATACTCATGCTGGACATGACATCATGTACATGTATACGCATGCTGGACATGACATCATGCACATGTATACTCATGCTGGGCATGACATCATGTACATGAATACTCATGCTGGGCATGACATCATGCACATGTATACTCATGCTGGACATGACATCATGCACATGTATACACATGCTGGACATGACATCATGCACATGTATACTCATGCTGGACATGACATCATGTACATGTATACGCATGCTGGACATGACATCATGCACATGTATACTCATGCTGGACATGACATCATGCACATGTATACACATGCTGGACATGACATCATGCACATGTATACACATGCTGGGAATGACATCATGCACATGTATACTCATGCTGGACATGACATCATGCACATGTATACACATGCTGGACATGACATCATGCACATGTATACTCATGCTGGACATGACATCATGCACATGTATACACATGCTGGGCATGACATAATGCACATGTATACTCATGCTGGACATGACATCATGCACATGTATACACATGCTGGACATGACATCATGCACATGTATACTCATGCTGGACATGACATCATGCACATGTATACACATGCTGGACATGACATCATGCACATGTATACTCATGCTGGACATGACATCATGCACATGTTTACACATGCTGGACATGACATCAAGTACATGTATACGCATGCTGGCAATGACATCATGTACATGTATACGCATGCTGGACATGACATCATGCAGGTCCAAGCAATGCACACGTGCATGGCCTCTGTTAAAACTATCTGTTATCACCTTGCACATTTGTTTTGCTAGGGCATGCCACACTAGAGAGAAAGTGTGAAATTCCGAGTGATAATTCTTTTCCCTATACAACATCACTCATGTTCCTGAATCAGCCATTATCTACACACTCCACTGATGAGCTCTGTTGCTGTGTTGGAACGAACCGCTGTCTGCTGGGTCTGAATATCAACATCTCAATGGGATTGTCTTCGCTATGGTTAAAACTTAAAAATAATGAACCGTCCTCGCTATGGTTGTGATGTGAATGGGTCGGCCATCAGCGAATCGGGGAGTGGATGTTTGCCTGATATTTACTGGGCGAGTTTGTGGCTAGATTCTCACCATAGAATTACATTCTAATGTATATGTTTAGATCTGCCCTATGTCTGTGTGTATGTGTGTGCTTGAATTTGTTATTGTATTCCTTTTTGTTAATGCACTTAGATACATGGGGTTGATGGCCAGTGCAAGCAGACGGTTGGCGTCGAGGGAAGAAACTGTGGAGAGTTCTATGCCCCAGACGCTGTGCATGTAACAGATGATGAACGAGTGATCATTGCTGATACTGGTAACCACCGACTACAGGTATGGTGTTGGTGTTTCGCTACTGTTGTACTTGAACACTCCACATCCTACAACCTGCACAGAGGCAAAAACATCTAGGTTCTGTCTACCCCTGCTCTGTCTACCCTGCCCATTCCACCCCTGCTCGATCCACCCCTGCTCACACATACATGTACATGGCGAACTCTCACGCGCACTTACACACACACACACACACACACACACACACATCAACACACACACATCAACACACACACACATCCTGGTCCTGGTCCTGGTATACACTGCCATGTAGGTCACGTGTTTCTCGTTGAGCGAGACGGAGACGAGAGGAGACATGAGCGTTGGTGACGGGATAAGTCGTTTCGCCTCTTGAAACGCCTCTTGCAATTCTGACATTGCAATTGGAACTTGTCCCTTTCGTCAGCAGTTGGACGGCTGGTGGATCGGTTGCAGTTGTGGATAGCAAAGCCCTGGATCAACTTACAGCAACGTTCACAAATGGGACAGTGAGCGGGACAGCACGGTTTCCGAATACATAGGCGTACAGGTGAAGAGCTTGTGGCATTGGCAACATTCGGGGCAGAACTGGACTGGGTACAGCGATGTTCTGCAATGCCACCCGCACTCCGAAACTATCGGTGACATTGGGAGCACTGGCGGCTGTTGGCTTGCTGCTGGACTGGTTTACGCCGTTCCATGATGCACTTGTGGCGAGCAATATCTTACTGCCGAGCAAAGCTTGCTGCAGATCGTTCCTGCGCTGTGTCAAACCATGACTTGTCGGCGATGTTTATTCGTCCCAGGTCGACCCTAATTGCGTCTCGCCATTGTTTCCGCGGGCCACACGCTGGGCATGGCGGCAGCAATGTGCCAAACAACAACATCCGCGGAACACACACACACACACACACACACACACACACACACACAGACTATCATGTATTGTAGTTATAGTGTTTATGTTGGTAATCCCAATTCAAGTCTTGCTTCGCACACCCACTTCTAGCCACCGTGATCGTGAAATGAGGATACTGGTCATAAGCCTTTGACCAAGTTATTGTCTATTTCTAAATCATCTTTTATCTCTGCTGTCTGCCTCCATGCCCTCCTCTGCAGATCACTGACCAAAACTTCTCAGAGTTCAGCACTATAGGAATACGTGGAATAGAAATTGGCGAGTTCCATGAGCCAATTGGTGTTGTCCTAGTGAACCACAGTGTACTGGGCCCGTGCTTTGCTGTGGCAGATAACTACAATCATCGGATTCAGGTCAGAAACGTAACCAGACAGTACACACTGTACATGTACAGTTGTATTGTGTAAAATCCCTCTCCTACCCACTAACAGTGTACTGTGGTATACATAAAGATAGAACTAGCCTATATCACTGTTCAGCATCAAGTTGTGGGACTGTTTTCAATCATGTAACAGAAGATCAAGCATATGGTGATCTCATTAGGCACAGATACATAGCTGAGCGAGGGAAACTAATCTCACACCAAAGGGGTGACTGCAAGCATAGGGCTTCTTCAAGGACGGACCAACGGTCACTATTCGGGATCATGTGCGAGAAAATTTTTTGAATCGCTGGTGAACAGGCGAAGCCCAGGTCACATTCAGTTTGTACGAGAATGGACGCGTGGAGGTGGAAGAAGCAATAGGATGGCGCTCAACTTCATGTCCAACACTCGTGTTGACTCAGAGCAGCTTCCGGGAAGCCCTTTCATGGCTTGGGCGAAAATGAACAAGCTTCAAAATCAATCCAAGCTCTGGTTGAGACAACCCTGTCACATTTCGTATACTTTTCAATGCGCGACCTGTTCACCACAATCTCGGGGTGAGTGCCACTTAAGGGAACGGCGTGGTGTCCTTGAAAAAGCACTATACTCCTTGTGACCGGTGGTTCAAGAGTTGCGGAGATTCGCCCTCAATATATCTTTCCTGCCTCTGGATCCAGATCATTATGCATTGCCTGACCTACCTGACCCTTCTGTCAGTGAGTCAATGCAATAGGAGTGCTTTATGTGTGTGTGTGTGTGTGTGTGTGTGTGTGTGTGTGTGTGTGTAGTGTGTGTGTGTGTGTGTGTGTGTGTGTGTGTGTGTGTGTGTGTGTGTGTGTGTGTGTGTGTGGTGTGTGTATGTGTGTGTGTGTGTGCGTGCGAGCACACGTGTGTGTGCGTAAATATATACATGCTCGCACGCATTTACAACTCACTGCATCCGTTCTAGAACTACGATAGATCGACACTTGAACAGAGTGCACATATCCGCATGCGTCATAGCGCCTGTACAACCATAGATCGACACATTAATGTACTTAACCGTACACTTCCTTGAAATGAATATTCCATAGGGGAACACATTCCTTCTATCGTGTTTTCAAACGAATATCAGTCGAATACTCGAATAATCCTTGCAACCCTAATTACGAATCTCACAGATAATTATCTTCTATGTACACTGGTACTGTACAGGTTGTGCCATGCAGTGGTGAGACAGGATATGCATTTGGAACAGAAGGTAGTGGTCAAGGCCAATTTCAATACCCAAGCGGCATCACAGTGTACCACAACAGGTTGTTAATTGCAGACAAGAACAACCATTGTATACAGGTATGTTAGCATGTTCAGCTGGCACCCACATCAACAACGATACCAAAGACGACGACAACCACAACGACGACGACAACAACAACAACAACAACAACAACAACAACAACAACAACAACAACAACAACAACAACAACAACAACAACAACAACCAAAACAGAAGCAGCAGCAATTTCATTTTCCTATCGTTGTTTCAGGAATTATTCTAAAGTCGGTGGATGCTCCGAATGGTTGGAAATGGCATTTGCAGCTAATTGACGACACGGGTCTGACTCATGGCTGTAGTCTGAAACACATGAGCAACACGTCAAACTTCGCACTCACAAATCTGCAAAAAAAAACACCACTCTCTGCTCAATATGCATTGCTCCGCTAAATTCACCCTGTTTCAGTTGAGCTTCAGAAGGATACTGGAATCTGATGGGATGTGTTAATTGGGTGGATGCATGCAAACTTGACTTGTTCTAGAAATTATAGACGTACTTTGGGAATTCTTCTGTTTCTGAGACTTTACTGCTATTGATAATCCATCTACCAGGCTAAGCACTAGACAGGTTCGGGCAAGAAAACATTCATTCAATCAGAAATGAATGTGTACGTCATGCAAATGCTTGTTGGCCATGTTCGCCTGTTACTTGTCCTTTTCAGTGTAAGAGTGTATAGGCTGATGTGAAGTTTGACTCTTAAACATCATGTCTATACATCATGTCACAAACCAAACAGTGCCTCTACTACAATAAATACATACTTAGTAATCAAATGTTGGTGCCAGGTCCATGTTTTACCTCAGGTTTTCAGTTTTTACAGTTGCACACCAGTAACCTTATCATCACTACAGTCATAATGATAGTAGCTATGCACTGTGTGTTGGAGTATTATTCTTACACTCCTGTTATATCTATACTCTTGCTGTCACCACAGTGGTGTGTGTGAATGTTCAATTTTTTTATTCCTGCAAAAGGTGATTACCGTCGATGTAGAGTATATCACTTCGTTCGGGTCTCAGGGCAGCGCTTTTGGGCAGCTGTGCCAACCGCATGATGTCACTACAGATGCCTACGGCAATGTTCTAGTCGTAGATCATGGCAATGGACGTGTAATGGTAAGAGAGAGCTTGTTGTCGTGTTCTTCTTTCTAAATACCTACAGGCAGAGAGTAGTACCCAGTACATATACAACAGTGGAGCATGGTCAGTTTGTTGCTAGTCTGTGATTCATGGTCAGTGCAATCATCAGACAACACTGATATGAACACAGAAAGTGATGTACACTGCATGCACAGAGTACAAGACAGTAAAGCAAGAGTACATTAGCTCTTACAGAATGTTGCTTTGCGTTCTTGAATCGTGGTTTGACCGTATTGTCCAATGGTCTTTCCAGTATCGTCATCGACATGCATGAACATCCGCCAATAATGCATCATCCATACATCTGTACCTCTAGAAACTTGTGGAGACATTTAGGAAATATCGCGGAAAAGTTGCGAGGTAAAATGCCACAAATTGCGTCCGATTTTGTTACTTGTAGTGTAGTGAGGTAGGATTGTGCTGCGCTGTACTCAATTACGACTGGGTTCAAGTGATGACAGGAGCTTGTGTAATGGGTAGCCGAGTGGTAGGCGCGGTGTAATCAACAACAGTTCGTTTTATTCTTCTCTTCTCTCAGGTACACACCTGGGATATAATTATTAGTGAAAGAAGAAGCGGCAAAATAACTGACTTTCTCTCCGGTGCACACCTGGAGGTTGAATAGCTCGT
>NC_088647.1:29107469-29124969 GCF_964019385.1 Sycon ciliatum
GGAAACGGCGGGTTGCCCTGCCCTGCTGCAGAGCGCATTGTCTCGGCTGCGGTCGCTGCTGCAAGTCATCCCGTGGTTTCGACCTGCATAGCTGTGCTAATTTCCTGTCCAGGAGGTAGAGCGGCGTTTCTGGATCCAATGCTGAACTCAGCGCTGTCTTCCCCTGCACAGAGGACACGTGCCCATTTGATTGCAGTGTTACCAAGGATCAAGGTGTGTGTGTGTATGTATGTGTCAAACAAAATTCAATGCACATATACCAGTGTATTGAATATCGGCTTCTCTTCTCAGCACACTGTCTATACATGTTCATGTTATGAATACACCAGCAACTGTACCGTATGCATATCTACTGCCTTATTCATTTCTATAGACATGCATTCTGTATCTGATCTAGGATTTCAAACCAACCGAGCAAACGTACACGTAGATATACGGCACAACTCTTGCAGTCGGGTCAGAGCCGGGTCTGGTCAAGTGCAGTTACTGCATGTAGATCTACATAGATCTGCGTATAGATCACATGTACATGTATAATTATTCATTTTGGTCTCTAGCTAGCACTAGTAGCAGGATTGTCTCTTGTCCACGCACTGTCATAGTATGACTTTCATCCTTTGAGCAACTCTCTTCAACTTTCACTTCACTTGCCTGCAACGACGCTTCACGAGCACTCTCCAGAATACGGGTTCCCAATTGTTTCTGTTCTTGTCCCTGCCCCTAGCCATGTCCCTTTACCAGTGCATGTCCATGTCCCTGACCGTGTATCCGTCCGTATCCCTGACTCTGTATCTGTCCATGTCCCTGACCGTGTATCAGTCCGCATCCCTGACTCTGTATCTGTCCATGTCACTGACCGTGTATCAGTCCGTATCCCTGACTCTGTATCTGTCCATGTCCCTGACCGTGTATCAGTCCGTATCCCTGACTCTGTATCTGTCCATGTCCCTGACCGTGTATCAGTCCGTATCCCTGACTCTGTATCTGTCCATGTCCCTGACCGTGTATCAGTCCGTATCCCTGACTCTGTATCTGTCCATGTCCCTGACCGTGTATCAGTCCGTATCCCTGACTCTGTATCTGTCCATGTCACTGACCGTGTATCAGTCCGTATCCCTGACTCTGTATCTGTCCATGTCCCTGAGCGTGTATCAGTCCGTATCCCTGACTCTGTATCTGTCCATGTCCCTGACCGTGTATCAGTCCGCATCCCTGACTCTGTATCTGTCCATGTCACTGACCGTGTATCAGTCCGTATCCCTGACTCTGTATCTGTCCATGTCCCTGACCGTGTATCAGTCCGTATCCCTGACTCTGTATCTGTCCATGTCACTGACCGTGTATCAGTCCGTATCCCTGACTCTGTATCTGTCCATGTCACTGACCGTGTATCAGTCCGTATCCCTGACTCTGTATCTGTCCATGTCCCTGAGCGTGTATCAGTCCGTATCCCTGACTCTGTATCTGTCCATGTCCCTGACCGTGTATCAGTCCGCATCCCTGACTCTGTATCTGTCCATGTCACTGAGCGTGTATCAGTCCGTATCCCTGACTCTGTATCTGTCCATGTCCCTGACCGTGTATCAGTCCGTATCCCTGACTCTGTATCTGTCCATGTCACTGACCGTGTATCCGTCCGTATCCCTGACTCTGTATCTGTCCACGTCCCTTTACCAGTGCATGCACATGTCCCTGACCCTGTATCTGTCCCTGTATCTGTCGAGGTCTCTGACCCTGTATCTGTCCATCTCCCTGACCCTGTATCTGTCTAGGTCTCCGACGCTGTATCTGTCCAGGTCTCTGACCCTGTATCTGTCCAGGTCTCTGACCCAGTATCTGTCCAGGTCTCTGACCCTGTACCTGTCCAGGTCTCTGACCCTGTATCTGTCCAGGTCTCTGACCCTGTATCTGTTTGGGTCTCTGACCCTGTATCTGTCCAGGTCCCTGACCCTGTATCTGTTCATGTCCCTGACCCTTTATCTGTTCATGTCCCTGACCCTGTATCTGTTCATGTCCCTGACCCTGTATCTGTTCATGTCCCTGACCCTATATCTGTTCATGTCCCCTGTACATGCACAAGTGGGTGTATTGGTCTATAACCCTGTCCCAGTGTCCGTGTGTCTGTGCGTCCCCTAAAACTGTGGATGTCCATGCATCTGTTCAGTCATATCCCTGTCTTTGGTGTTGGTATGATGAAATCTCTCCCTGTAACCTCGTCCCGATCCAAATGTTTTAAATGCACCTTCTTTTTAAAAGGTTCTATTGCCTCCATGGACGTATCATAGCTGCGAATCGGGAACCTGCTCCCACCTGCATTTGGTATGGCACGTTACCTAACTTCCCTTCATCAAATTAGCAGACAATCAGGCAGCACGGATGCCATCTCCCCAGACTATTTCCCTGGATGCTACAAGAGATGAAGATATTTTTTATGAATACAAGTTGGACACATACAGCAAATTCTGCTGTGAGTTTTGATTCAATACGGCTTTTGATTATCACCTTCTCGTAGGTAATGCACGACTTTCGCTGTTGGTACTCCTTAAAGGCTGTGTTGCTCGTATATTCATTGTGGGAAATCACACTTTGATATCTCAGCCCCTCAAGTATTTTTTATACATGTATGTGTTACATCTGCAGCATTCCCTTCTGTAAATACTATACTTCGAAGTAGTTCCTTCGCTCTGATTTGTTCCTCAGCACAACGTTGATTCCTGGAGAGTTGAATCCGATTTTTTGTTAGAATGATTAGAATCGTATTTCTATTGTTTGTGTTTCACCATGTTCTCTTTCACCTTGTATACAATTGGACTGGGATGGAGAGCCAAGGATGAATTATAAGAAAGAAAAAGGAGCAAGGAACTACAAGTTGCAAGTCCCCCTCCTTATGTTTGTATTCTATAACTATGATATTTAGAACCTTCCAAGATGCAAGGCTGTTGGAGTGCGCATCCAAGATGGGCTAGAGCTGTTAGCCAGTTAGTTGTAGAACGTCAGTACCGTCGGTCAGTGTCGTGCAATGTTATCGCATGGGCTGATTATTTAGTAACTGGTGGTGTTATAGTGGACAGTGTAGCGTAACTTGTAGTTTCTTGGTCCTTTCCCTTTTAGCCAAATCTTTCTCTTTTGTTTAAATTAATTCGGCCTTGGCTCTCCATCCGAGTCCATTCCTGCACATTCTATTGCTTTTAGCACTGTCAAGAATAAAACAGGGCAATGTTGTAGGGTTGTTGCAGGTTAGTGCCAGAATCTCACCTTCATTGTCATAGTATTCCCACCACTCCTCACATGTCGTTTCCAAGGCACATTTTCGCTTCTTCTTGTTTTGCACACGTCGTCACGTCCGTGTATGAGCATGTTTGAGACTACGTGTATTCGTGTAGTGTGCATGCGTGTGTGTGTGTGTGTGTGTGTGTGTGTGTGTGTGCGTGTGTGTGTGTGTGTGTGTGCGTGTGTGTGTGTGTGTGTGTGTGTGTGTGCGTGTGTGTGTGTGTGTGTGTGCGTGTGTGTGTGTGTGCGTGTGTGTGTGTGCGTGTGTGTGTGTGCGCGTGTGTGTGTGCATGTGTGTGTGTTTGCGTGTGTGTGTGTGCGTGTGCGTGTGTGTGTAGTGTGCATGCGTGTGTGTGCGTGTATGTGCGTTTGTGTGTGTGTGTATGTGCGTGTGTGGGTGTGCGTGTGTGTGTGTGCGTGTGTGTGTGTGCGTGTGTGTGTAGTGTGCATGCGTGTGTGTGCGTGTATGTGCGTTTGTGTGAATGTGTATGTGCGTGTGTGGGTGTGCGTGTGTGTGCGCGTGTGGGTGTGCGTGTGTGTGTGTGCGTGTGTGTGTGGCGATTAGATATACCGTACGTACATAGTGTGTGTTCATGTTGCTTAAACAATGGTGTAACTTTGTTCGGTGTAGTTCCCTTTCACGTTTTAAAATTATGTTGTTGATATAGGTCTACCTTACTGGATTCTCCTCACTCCTGCTCCTAGCCGATAGCCCTTTCCCAAAGGTGCTCTTTTAATTCGCACTTAGTGCTTTTCGCGTCCCTCAAAATATGCTGAAAAAGTGCTCTTTTTTCAGTGAAAAAAGGCAAAAAGTGCTCTTTTTTCAGTGAAGCATAGCCATGATACATGTTCAAATATGAACACAAGCTGAGAAATGAATACGCACTCTTCCATTTATGGGTTCAAGAAAGGCAAAACAGGAAGTAAAGTTCAAAAAGCCTACATTTTACAGCATTGTGTAAAAGCTTCATCAACACTTACTTGTTGCCCCCAAAAAAGCGGCGTGCCAAGGCCCGGGCCCATCGAGCACTCGGAAACTGTGATCGCAAGCATGAGCAAACAGATTTTAGCACTTTTTCAGCTAAAAGAGCTCAAAAAGGGCGATATTCACCAAAAAACGCAATAAATGGCGAAAGAAACGGGCTTTTCGAAAAAGGGCCAAAAAGGGCGAAAAAAGGGCGAGCACCTTTGGGAAAGGGCTACTAGCCGAACATTTGTTTGGCATGATACTAGAATTATGCATCAAAGAGACTAAATGTACCAGTACTTGATTTGCTGATGATGTAGCATATTCTGTACTATGCGATGAATTACTCCAACATCACTTTAAAAACTTGAGTTTTCTCCCTCTTGTATGCTCTTTTAGCCCCTTCCCTCACACAAGCAAGTCAAGAGAGAGGTTGCGCACATGCACAGCGGAAATTCGTAGCGCCGTAACGAATATATTTTAACGAAAGGTAAGGAATATTCGAAAAGCGTGAGGTTGGGCACAGCGCTTGAACTTTTTTCGTAGTGCGTCGACGCGGCAGCCGCGCGGGGGCGAAGAGTCAAGACAGAGAGTTGTAAAATATCAGTATTTTAGTACTCCAGGTAACGAAAAGTATTTTCGAAGATCTGCTCTGTTTCGGTCAAGTTTGGACGGATCTTCGGAGCAACTTTCGTTACTCGAACCCGGCCGGTCGAAATTTCATTGTGCGCAACCTCTCTAGTAACTCGCGAGTTATCTTTGGATTGATTAGCGCTGGATTCGCAACACCTGGTAAAGTTTGTTTGATTCCTTGATGATGTTATGGCCTGGAGAGCACGATGAAAGACAAGTACATGTAGTGGTCTTCCAGCGCAGTCTTTCTCAGCCTACTCAAGCTCAACTGATGAGAGATAAATTCCATGAAACACTGACTGTGCATTGAACAGGGACTGGTGCTTTCTTGCACCTTTGCCCGGTCCAAGGCTCCATGGGTATGGCGTGTGCCTTGGATGGCAGTCGTCAAGCCGTCAACTGGCGTCGAGTGTCAAGCCAAGTCAGTGACCAGGTGACAGTTCCCTGACACTGACAGACTCAGTGGATAGCACGATCTTCAGGCTAGGGATCTGACTAGGGAGCAACCAACAGTTTCCATGATTTCGTTCCCTGTATTGTGGATTTGTTTTGTTTGATGACGTCAACAGATGCACAGGCATACATGTATCTGCCTACTCGCCACTCGCCAGTCAGTTTGTGGTCGACCGCCCAGCTAGCCAGGCAGGCTAGGCTAGCTGTCCATGATCCATGACAGCTTCATTTTTATGCGGTACTGCACTGGGTAGATCTACTGGAGGATTGCTTTCCGAAATGCTTACGAACGGGGCGTTTTCGGCACGCGGCTGCGCCGTTTGCGGTACCGGTGGCCGATTACGATCAAAACGTTCACCAACTGTTGAGGCGAGAGACAGCTAGCTCTTCATGTCTGCACCTGTACATTATTGTAGACTGCAAACAGGGAGGTGAGAACGGGAATGCATACCCCAGTGCGGAACGCGACTAAACTTCACTCTGTAGTCTACAGACTACACACACACACACACACACACACACACACACACACACACACACACACACACACACACACACACACACACACACACACACACACACACACACACACACACACACACACACACACACACACACACACTCAATGCAGTGTACGTCTAACGCCATAACAAGGTGCTGAGCACTCGCAGACACAATCAAACACACAGTTGCGAGAGCAAGACGATTGTATGTTACACTATTATTATTACTGAAATGGCAGGGTTCAACTTTGAGACTCAGCTCCAAGAGAGACTTGGTGTCCCAGATGCAATTTGGCTTGGATTCGTCCAAGTTGACCTGAACAAACCCGAGATAGGCCGTGGCTCGGATGCCACTGTGTATACAAGTGAGTTGGAGGGTCTCCCTGTTGCTGTGAAGGTCTTACATAGTATTTTACTCCAACAGGGCAATGTCGGGCGTGCAGCTCTTCTCCAGCGATTCGGCACTGAGTGCCTAGTCATGCGGCGACTGCAACATGAAAGAATTGTGCGACTGCTCGGGATCGGCATTGCTCCCAATCAATCTCCGTGTATAGTGGTAGAACTGATGGCCGGCTCGCTAGGTGATCGAATTGGAGTTGTTCCAAGAGAGCCATTCGCGCAAAGCCTTCAGTATCTTGTCGACACGGCGGAAGGTTTGCGCTTTCTTCACGGCAAGAACATTTTGCATCGCGATTTGAAACCCCACAACATCTTGATCACGGCAGGGAGAGCCAAGATAGCTGATGTAGGTTTGGCCCGCTCTCTTCACGGTGGTCAAGGTGCAGACTTGACAACTCTGACACGGTGCCCCGGTACGCCTTATTATATGCCGCCAGAGAGCCTGCAAGTGGGCACAACATACGACGAGAAACTGGATGTGTTTTCTCTAGGAGTGGTGATGCTGTCGCTGCTTGTGGGACGACAGCCTTCCCCAACTGAAGCTACTGTTCTGCTGGAGAATGGAACGCGGAGATCAGTTCCGGAGGGTCGCCGACGCAAAGCAGATCTGGATCGACTGGGCTCGGATCACCCACTGCATTCTCTGATCGTGTCGTGTCTGCATGATGATCCTGGATCTAGACCCACATCGGCTGATGTTCACATGCACTTACTGCAGATCCCACCTCACTCTATGGTATGGATGTACTCACATAGTATAACATGACTTTGTACTCACTGTGCTGTACTGTTAAAATACAGCCTAGCTGGGTATACATGCAATGTGTACATGTAAATGGGAAATACTGGCTGATGCATGCCTGAATGGTGCAGCTACCAGAGCATACATTAGACCTGGCTTTGCCTATGCACACACTCACACAAGTACTCTAAAGGCGCGTTCGCCAAATTGTCTCTCTTTGACTTTTCCAGGAGATTCGTTTTTCTGAAGAGGTGGCCTCTTCAGAAAAACGAACTCCTCGAAACTCCACAACCTCATCCGATGGGAGGGTGGATTAGTTCCGAAGATTTTGGAATAGCCACGTCATGTAGTACGGTGAGATGGTCGATCTGATCCGACGTCCTCATCGCCAAGACAATTCGACTGAAAAACTCTAAAATGACAGAAACCGTTCTAATGGGACACTTCAACTAATCTCTTTAAAAAATGTGTTCGAACAGTTGATGAAGACAATTCGAACGCCCCCTAAGTCTTAGCTGGCTGTGCAGCATGACATTATAATATAATGCCATGCTGTAATATTATTACACATGATAAGGGTTCTGATATTTCAGTGGAGGCGGCGCACCCTGTCTGGACTCTTACACTTCAACAAGGCAAAACACTGACGTGTGCAAGATGATTGTATTGAAAAACACAGGCCTCACAATAACATGCTGGCTGGTGACTGGCTGTTCCCATTACATCAGCCATGTGACGTGTACATAGCAGTAGTGTGCATCTGCAGTATGCATAGTATAGCCCAGTGAAATTATGTAATCAACTGGTGGGTTGTTATAGATTTGCATAGGTCCCTTATCCAGAATGGTGACATGAAAACATAAAGTAGTGGATCAGAGCCATAAGGGGTCGTCCGTAATTAGAAAAATTAAAAAAATCCGTCCTGATGCAAAAAGCGTTGGGTGGCACCGTCAGGAGTGCTGGCAGAATTTATTTTTTAGATTTTTCCGAGTCGAATTTTCTTAAACTGTTTTACTTCAGTGACTTTCATACAGTTGTTGCGCTGGCTTTGCAGTGTACTGACTGTACTCGTCATGTCGCAAACACCAGTATGATGAACATGTAGTTGTAGGACGTGCATGGCCGTTGGTAGACCTACTAAAACAAAAACAAACAAAAACCAGAAACAAAACAAACTAGTACAGTAGCTACTAGTACAATGTACCTGACACAGGTGCAGTCAGTGACCCTGGGGTCAGGAGTTCTTATTTTCTAGCTAGGCATTGGGAAAAATCAAAATATTAAAGGGGAATTAAAGGGGAAGTTAAGGCAAAAATTAAAATTTCACCAGTTGTAGTCTTCGGGGTGCTGAGTCGAATGGTCTTGGTCCGAGGAAGCTGAGACGCTCCCTTCCTACTTGAATCCCAATCGAACTCGCGCACTTCCACCGAAACTGGGTGACTGCGCCCTACTAGATGGGGATTTGTATGCAAAATCTCACTAAAAGCGCCATTTCGTTCTTATAAAAGCACGGATGACCGCGATTGGCCCATATGTTGTAGTCTTTTGGACGCTGAGTCGACTGGTTTTGGTCCGAAAAGGCTGCGATGCAGCGTTCCTCCTTTATTCCCAATCGAACATGGTTGAACAAGCGGTCACGTGCTAATGCGTACACCAGTCGCCTGGTCACCGTGCCTGCAGGGTACAACTTACTAGCCTGTTTGACCTTTTTTGGGTGCAGTCCTGTCACTCGAGTTGAACCTTGGTGTGAAAGTTGTCGCCTGCTGGCGTGGTGACCAGGCGATTTGGGCATCCAGGAGCACGTGACCGCTTGTTCAACCATGTTCGATTGGGAATAAAGGAGGAACGCTGCATCGCCTTTTCGGACCAAAACCAGTCGACTCAGCGTCCAAAAGACTACAACATATGGGACAATCGCGGTCATTCGTGCTTTTATAAGAACGAAATGGCGCTTTTAGTGAGATTTTGCATACAAATCCCCATCTAGTAGGGCGCAGTCACCCAGTTTCGGTGGAAGTGCGCGAGTTCGATTGGGATTCAAGTAGGAAGGGAGCGTCCCAGCTTTCTCGGACCAAGACGATTCGACTCAGCACCCCGAAGACTACAACTGGTGAAATTTTAATTTTTGCCTTAACTTCCCCTTTAAGGCAAAAATTAAAATTTCACCAGTTGTAGTCTTCGGGGTGCTGAGTCGAATGGTCTTGGTCCGAGAAAGCTGAGACGCTCCCTTCCTACTTGAATCCCAATCGAACTCGCGCACTTCCACCGAAACTGGGTGACTGCGCCCTACTACATGTAGATGGGGATTTGTATGCAAAATGTCACTAAAAGCGCCGTTTCGTTCTTATAAAAGCACGCATGACCGCGATTGGCCCATATGTTGTAGTCTTTTGGACGCTGAGTCGACTGGTTTTGGTCCGAAAAGGCTGCGATGCAGCGTTCCTCCTTTATTCCCAATCGAACATGGTTGAACAAGTGGTCACGTGCTCCTGGGTGCCCAAATCACCTGGTCACCACGCCAGCAGGCGACAACTTTCACACCAAGGTTCAACTCGAGTTCAACTCGAGTGACAGGACTGCACCCAAAAAAGGTCAAACAGGCTAGTAAGTTGTACCCTGCAGGCACGGTGACCAGGTGACTGGTGTACGCAGGAGCATGTGACCGCCTGTTCAACCATGTTCGATTGGGAATAAAGGAGGAACGCTGCATCGCAGCCTTTTCGGACCAAAACCAGTCGACTCAGCGTCCAAAAGACTACAACATATGGGCCAATCGCGGTCATCCGTGCTTTTATAAGAACGAAACGGCGCTTTTAGTGACATTTTGCATACAAATCCCCATCTAGTAGGTCGCAGTCATCCAGTTTCGGTGGAAGTGCGCGAGTTCGATTGGGATTCAAGTAGGAAGGGAGCGTCTCAGCTTTCTCGGACCAAGACCATTCGACTCAGCACCCCGAAGACTACAACTGGTGAAATTTTAATTTTTGCCTTAACTTCCCCTTTAATGGGACAAAATTGGGGTGGGGTGGGTTAGAGACAATTTTGCACGAGGACGGATTTTTTTAGTTTTTCGATAATTACGGACGAGACTCCTAAATCCATGCAGTGACCAGTCCGCGATATTCATGTTAAAACAAAATGGCGTCACGATTTATTGAAAGTGGTATAGTTGGTGGTACGAGTGTTCAAAACCATTTGAACTTCATACTGTTCGTCTTCTTTTTGACATGCTCTCTTTCCATCGTCCTTAGCTTTTGTTTGTTGTGAGCTGTTCTGGCTTTCTCCTGTACCTCTGGGGGATGCTAAGTGATGGTTTTGAGAGGCTGGTGATGGCTGTGAGCGAGAGTTTGCCGATCGGCGTCGTCCTCGCTATAGCGGTGAAAATACTACTAGTAGTTACTGCGCACCTGGCAGATATCACAACACGTCGGAGCGTCCAGGAGAAAAGGAATCTTGGGTTTTCACTGGAATCTAGTTCCTCCAGCATAGTGTAGCCCACCGTCTTTGAATGGCCGTCCAGAAAGGTCGAACCTGGTCTTATGCAGCACCTCGCAGTCCTGCGAGGCACACCGTGTACGCCTGCCATATATTGTACAAATAAAACTCATGCAGTAGGGGACTCTACAGTGATGAGTCCCAGCCTGTAAGGCTGTATGCTGCAAAAGACACAGGAAATGTGACTGGTGTGTGTACACTCAGTGACTGGACGCCAACGGCCCAGTCGTCTCCTGCAGGATCTGTTTGACATTGACATTATGCAGTAGGTCGGCATTGACCTGGTTTGGCAGCTATCGTAATAGTATCTGCCTGGTTGGATGTAGCAGGTTGGCGTTTGCTCGTCGTACAGTCCGTAATTTTCTTGCAACTCACGGTGGAGTACGCGCAGGGTTGGTGATCATCCCTGTTCACTTCAATATTATCAAACAAAACGTTCCCTTTGTCACTCATCTTATCCTAAGTACTGAATTTGCTGACAATATTGCACCACACTTGTCACAACCTACCGCCACTGCTGGCGGTGGCGACTGGTTCGTCAATGGCGGTGACCAGGCTGACTGACTAGCTTCGAGACAGCGGCCTCGTTGCCAACCCCGCGACAGCCTAAAGGTTGATTTTATCGATCCAGCCTCAGCGCCATGTTGCCGATGCCCTAGTGACTGTGTGTCATGGATTGCCTTGCCATCAGCGGTCATTGCCGTCCACCTTGGGGCAGCCCTCAACAACTGGCTCAGCCCATGGGAGTCTCAAGTGGACAAAATTGTTGCCAAAGTAGCTCAGAAGATTGGTGCATCGTGGTGTAGGTGAGCACATAACTACTAAACTAGGACTTCCCAGCGCCTATTTGTCCAGGCTGCGATACTATGTGACATGCTGTACTGCACATTCTTTTCAGCACTGCAAGGCCGGCAGCTGGACCGACTGCAGAGGCCGCGCACATGCAGGCCGCCTGTTGCCAGTGCAGCATTCTGGAACGTTCCTTCCTTCTGAGATCCGTGGAATAATAACTTTCTTTGCTTCAAAGCAAGCTGCTTACCTTTCTGTTGTGCTCCCAGTGTCCTTAAAACAATAACCTACAGCAATGTTTTATTTTCCTTTCCATTCCCCAACCAATGAATACTACAATGTCGATTCTATTTCTGAATACTTTAGTGTGTGCCCGCGCACACACGTGTGTGTGTGTGTATACCTCACTCGCCACTAGAAGTTCTGTTCCCCATTACTGGAACACTGCCTGTTCTTTCAGGACCTGCCATCATCTGCGGATGGACATTCAATGATTGTATTGTGTGTGTGTGTGTGTGTGTGTGTGTGTGTGTGTGTGTGTGTTTCATTCAGAATAAGATCCGCTATCGTTGCTATAAGAGAAAATCTGTGGGTTCACATCCAGTGCATTTGTAGATTTGCGTGCTTTTCTCGCCACTGGCGCATACATGGGACATTGTGTGTGTGTGTGTGCGCGTCTGTGTGTATGGGGATATTGTCTGTATCGGCTTTTGGTACTAATGTTCAGGTCTGTGCTTGCATGTGTGAACATGAAATTGGTCGGTTCTGTGCATGCTATTGCTATGTTTTATATTATTGTAGGTATGTGTGCATTTCCACGAACAGTGTAGATGAGCGTGGAGAGTGCATTCATCCCTCATCAACCACTTCCCCTTGGGCTTACGAGAGTTTTTTCTGCGTACCTCTCATTTTTGTTTTTTTTTCTCTCTGATACTGTATTGATGCCGGTACCTGTACCTCGATGTGGTCCTCTATCTGCAGTTGCCTATATCCTTCGGTCAAGTTAACGTTTATTGTGCTCTATTTATCGTGCGGATCAAAATATACAATAATAACACAAGTCATGCTAGAGTGACGACATGTGCGTGTAGTAGGGTTGATGCGATGGTACGTTATAATTAGGTGGAACAGAACACACTGATTGGGCAGATTGATTGGGCATCATTGATTGTGCTCGGTCTAAACAGTGAACATAATAATAATCTCCAGTGACAGACTGTAGTGACTAGCCTCCAATAGGTAGCTGGCTCTAGTCCTACTGCTTGTTTGACAGGTGCCGCCAGAACCCCTGTTGTGTCATGCTATAGATGCACATGCCCTATTCTGGGGCATACTGAGGTACTTTGATTTTGTTGACTGCATGTAGACAGCATCCAATAGTAGTACTCGTAGACCTTGGCTCTTTGTAGGTCAACCACCATCGCATGGATCGATCGGTGACTATGCACTTGGAGGTTGGAATAGCCCGCGCTGAACAGATCTTTCCATGGCCCAGGGAGTGAACTCGCTTACTCGACTATCCCGGTTTTAGTTAACCAGCATGAGTGGTGCAATTTGTCCATACCATGTTGCGAGCTCACAGTTGTTTGGGCAGGTTTTGAGCTGCACCACGAATGAAAGCGAAATAACGGCGTGACTGTAGAGCAAGGAAGCGGCGAGACAGGCAGTAGAGATGTGTTCACAGCACGAGCAACCTCTCAAACCCTGCCGGTACTCCACAGTTACAAGAAAATGTCGGACTGGACGACGCGCCAATGCAAACCTGCTACATCCACCCGGGCAGATAGCTGCCAAACCAGGCCAATGTCAACCCACTGCATACCGGTATGTCAATGTCAAACAGATCCTGCAGGAGAAGACTAGGATGATATTGGCGTCCAGTGTACGGACACCAGTCACATTTCCTGCGTCTTTTGCAGCATACAGGATAGACTCATCACCATAAAGTCCACTACTTCGTGATTTCTATTTGTAGATTACATGACAGGCGTATTCAGTGTGCCTCGCAGGACTGCGAGATGCTGCAGAAGAAAAGGTTCGACCTTTCTGGACGGCCAACGGTGGGCTACACGATGCTGGAGGAACTAGATTCCAGTGAAAACCCAAGATTCCTTTGCTCCTGGACGCTCCGACGTGTTGTGATATCTGCCAGGTGCGCAGTAACTAGTATTTTCATCGCTATAGCGAGGACGACGCCGATCGGCAAACTCTCGCTCACAGCCATCACCAGCCTCTCAAAACCATCACTTGGCATCCCCCAGAGGTATAGGAGAAATCCAAAACAGCTCACAACAAACAAAAGCTAAGGACGATGGAAAGAGAGCATGTCAAAAAGAAGACGAACAGTATGAAGTTCAAATGGGTTTGAACACTCGTACCACCAACTATAGTCTATACCACTTTCAATAAATCGTGACGCCATTTTGTTTTAACACGCATACGATCCGTTAGTACTACTCAATATGCAGAGATTACTGCTCCACTCCGTCAATTATTTTGAATTCTTCCTTGCAAAATAATTGAATGCTCTCTTTCAGATTTGTGAAATTTTCTCGTACACACCAGGGGATTTTTTTGTTTTCTGTGATCCATAGGTAGAAATGCTTCAATTGGGTTCACGCAGAGTATTAGAATCCATAGTGTGTGTGTGTGTGTGTGTGTGTGTGTGTGTGTATGTTTGTGTGTATGCGTGTGCATGTGTGTGTTTGTGTGTGAATATGTGTGTGTGTGTGTGCATGTGTGTGTGTTTGTGTGTGAATATGTCTGTGCGTGTGTATGTATGTGTTTGTGGATGGTGTTCTTTATTATGTGTTTGTCTAGTCCGCAGATCGCTATTTGAGTCAGTTTGCAGACATTCTGACGCAACTGCAAACGATTTCCACACAACAGCAGGCAATCATCACCCGAGTGACAGCTGTGGAAGAGAAAGTGAACGGCATGGATGCATGGAGGGAGAGAGTTTCCACCATCGACACTAACCTCAGTGCCCACTCATCAACTCTCACTTCACTCAATTCCACCATGGATTCACGCTTGGCTGCAGTGGACTCACGCATTGCTGCCCTGGAGTCAAGTGCCTCCAGACAGTCGTCTAGTGCTAGTGCAGTTAGTTTAGTCCTTTCCTTTGTTCGTTTTGCTGCTGACTCCATTGTTGTTGGTTCAATGTTGAGTTGTGGTCATGGTAGCGCTTGAAACTATCTTTGTCATGAACATTGCGGAGGATTGATTGTTCTCTCACCTTAGGGTGATGTGTATACCATCATCTACTCCTTATACGAAACATGAGGCCATGGAAATTTGAAATCGAAGTATGAAGTGTATGACCACCCAGCCAGGTTTGACATCACTAGTTTCTCCCTATAATTATGGTCCTAGTGTTGTTTGGTGTTGTTCTTACTGCTCTCCTGTATTGCAGCGTGATTACACAAAGATCCACAGAGCAAGGTACTCATTTGGTAGTGAGGGCAGCGGGAGAGATCAGTTTGACGACCCTAGGGGACTAGCAACCAACAAAGCTGGTGACCTGATCATCTGTGACGCCGAAAACCAGAGAATAAAGGTAACTGAACTCACAGTACATTGCCGTCCGGCAACTACGGTGTGTATGTAAATGTCACCCTGATGGATGACCTGCTCAGGATGGTCTGTGTGTGCTTTTTTAGAATTGAAAAATAAGGATCTCAATTGGTCAGGTTGAAGATGCTTTTAAGACTGTCTGAAACAGTAGTAGACAATCCCTTGGATGAATTCTTCAAAATTCTAAATTTTACGCTATTGCACCATCCAGTTAACCTGTAATCCCAGTGAACACAAGAGCTGAGAAGTTGATATGAGCAGAATGTCATTTCTCTTGCAGATCAGTTTTTTTCTAAACCATCAAACTGGAGAAAGGTGATCATTGTACATCACAAAATACTTGGAATGCCAATGACATCCCCACACCTAAATGTTTTCTTGGCCGAGCCATTCCAATTGCACATCACCACCGCAACGAGGACATTTCCATTGTGATATTGATATCTCAGACCCTGAAGGCAGCTGCTTTGCTCCAACAGAGCCCATCAGTGGTAGTTGGTGATAGTGGGTGATCCGGGTGAAGGGATAATGTTATAACAGGGTAAAAAAGTCGCAATTGTGCGCTTTCTACATCGAAGTGTGGCATGCCATAGGACACTGAGGCTTCAGGTGATAACAGATAGTGCAAGTGTGCGTTACTGGGACATGCTTTCAGGTCCTCTGCAGTGCTAGAATTGGTACAAAATCAACAAACAAAGAGAGGTGCTACTAGTAGCCAATAGCCACTCATACATACGAGTGCTGAATGTCCAAACACTGCACACTTGTATTGTCATATCTGTTAAAACTGCCCTTTATCACCTAACCCCTTTGTTTGCTAGGGCACGCCACACTAGAGAGAAAATATGAAATTGTGAAAGTTTTCGCCTATACAACATCAATCACTCATTGTATCTTAATCAACCATTATCAACAACCTCCACTGATGAGCTCTGTCACCATGTTGGACCAAAAAGCTATCTTGAGGGTCAGAAAAGTCAGTATCTCAACTAAATTGTCCTGGCTGTGGTGGTGATGTGCACGTGGAATGGAGCGGCCGACAGCACATTGGGTGTGCATGTGTGACTGACATTTTTGGACGAGCTTTTCGCTAGATTCACACTATAGAACTGCAACCAAATGTTTACTACATGTATGTTTGGATCTGGGCTATGTATGGGTGCATGGTTGTGTTAACATTTGTAAATTGTATTCCTTTTTGTCAATACACTTAGATACACGGTGTTGATGGCCAGTTCAAGAAGATGACTGGTCGGAAGGGTACAAAATGGGGAGAGTTCAGCTTCCCAACAGCTGTGCATGTAACAGATGATGAACGAGTGATCATTGCTGATTCTGGCAACAACCGACTACAGGTATAGTCTTGGTGTTCCAATCATGTTGTAAGGATTACATGTAAACAGTTTCCTCTTTTACGTGCAAAATTGATCAACAATGCAGTAAAGCCAGCTGCTCAGAAAAACTTCAAAACACCATGCTATGAACACGTATACAGTACAGTCGACTCCACTTATAACAAACTCGCATATTAACGAATTTCGTGATATAGCGAACCCTTGTCCATGTCCCTGTTTGAACCCATACAAAATTGACCCTTTATAGCGCACAGTTTTCGTTTATAACGAACCAAATCTTGTAGGGTCGCATGTACATGTAAAGCAAGTGTACCTGAGTCATACTGTCATGGGCTACATGTCCACCTGAACCTGAAACCAAGCCCAAGGATCTTGTTTCACACCTACAAGTCTGCTGGTAGCTGCCTGTCACTGCATGCAAGCGCATGTTTCTGGGAGTACAGAGTATGGCTGTGTATGTGTCCCTGTCTACTCTGCCGTGATGCGTGTAGTGCAGTGTAGTGCATCTCAACGCCTACCTGTACTAGCTGTAGCAGTGCTACTGTCGTGGACATGTACACACGCGGTATGGTATGCATGCACTCCGAAATGTATTTTTTAGAAACGCCTTGCAGGCGAACCCACCACAAACACCTGTTAGACTTCTCTAAGTAAATACAACGACCCCTGAGTAACGACCCCTGAGCAATTACACATACATGTACATTTTACACAAACTATGTTGTCATTTGATACCCACATTATAACCCATGCAGAAGTAAATACATCTTTGTAATACAATTTTATTGAAATGGTTTTCTTGCTGCAATGATGAGCACTTACTAACTAATGGCTCATGTTGCGAGCAAAACCTGTATTTGTTGGGCAGCACCACTGTTATTTAACACACTCTCCTCTTCATACATTGGCCCACACACGTTAACACCCAAACACACACTTTCACTAACATGCACCCACACACGCTCAACCACCCACCCGCAGAATACACACTCAAAAACGTGCATATACCTGCATCCATGCATTCCCTCTCAAGTGCACATAGAACCGCACGCACACACTGCCAACTTGTGACATTTCATGACCATAAGCGACGAAAGGCTTATAGAGCAGATACCAGGTAGAACACAGGATTGAGCCACATTGCAAGGAGATAGAAATGTGTTGCTCCTCCAGACATGTGTGGCAAGCAAGGTGGCAGAGTTTGGAGAAGAATCATCAACAGAGCAATGAAGCAGACTATCGCCATTGTCGTTGGTGTCAGTCAGTGCGGAGAAGCCCAATTCATGACCGTCGTAAACCACTACATTCTGCCATCAGC
>NC_088647.1:29127469-29222469 GCF_964019385.1 Sycon ciliatum
CTACTACTACTACTACTACTACTACTACTACTACTACTACTACTACTACTACTACTACTACTACTACTACTACTACTACTACTACTACTACTACTACTACTACTACTACTACTACTACTACTACTACTACTACTACTACTACTACTACTACTACTACTACTACTACTACTACTACTACTACTACTACTACTACTACTACTACTACTACTACTACTACTACTACTACTACTACTACTACTACTACTACTACTACTACTACTACTACTACTACTACTACTACTACTACTACTACTACTACTACTACTACTACTACTACTACTACTACTACTACTACTACTACTACTACTACTACTACTACTACTACTACTACTACTACTACTACTACTACTACTACTACTACTACTACTACTACTACTACTACTACTACTACTACTACTACTACTACTACTACTACTACTACTACTACTACTACTACTACTACTACTACTACTACTACTACTACTACTACTACTACTACTACTACTACTACTACTACTACTACTACTACTACTACTACTACTACTACTACTACTACTACTACTACTACTACTTGACACAATCTTTATTAGGAAACTTGAAATGGAGATGTGAAACACAAATACAGCCATGTAGATGGAGCAGCATTGCAATACAATGTCCAAAAACTCAAGAATTCATTATCATGGGGCACCGCCACCGCCACCGCCACCGCCACCGCCACCGCCACCGCCACCACCACCACCACCACCACTACTAGCAGCATGACTGCCCAGATGGGCAAGTGTCACCCCTTTGAAAAGGGGACGAGAAAACGGGAGTCGGATCACAAGCAGGACCGCGAATGTCTGGCTAGGTCCTGCTGCCGGCGGAAATTGCATTTACAATGTGGGCAGCTGAGGGGCAGAGCTGCTCTCTCAGCAGCAGATGGTCTCGCACCACGATTGCAGTTGTGACGCTTGAACCCCGAAGCAGAACGGAAGTATCGCTGACATGTTGGGCAGTGCTGCTGGCAACAAGCTGAAAGTGGCACGGACAGACTGACTGTTGGTGTGGGAGAACTCGTGACCTCCCCCCCCACCCCCCCCCCCACACACACACGCACACACACAACCCCCCCCCCCCCCCCCACACACACGCAAACCCCCACACACACAAACCCTCACACACAAGTACGAGTATACTAGCCTTATACGAGTGCTTTTTTCTACACTTTGTATGATCACCACCTCGTTTACTAGCCTTCTTACTTAGTTTTATCACATTCATCAGCAACTCTTATGTGTCTATTGTATCACCACGCGACTACAAAACCTTTGTATGTTCACCGCTTACCCTTACTTGTATGTTCACCGCTTACCCTTACTTTGTATGTTCACCGCTTACCCTTACTTTGTATGTTCAACGCTTACCCTTACAGTAACTTGTAAGTAGTTCCCTAAAGTAGTAAAGTAGTTCCGTAAAGTCCACTGATGACTGCAGCAGAAAATTGGGTCTGGAATTACACACCCTTTTTAACTCTAAACGCGTTCACTTGCATGGTAATGTCTCTGGCACTAATACTGCTTATAGTGTTAATTATACTTTTGTCTCCTCGAAAACTGGTACGAAGAATTTGACGAAGTTATTTGCCATTTCTAAAATCATCTTGATTTCTCCTGTCTATCTCCATGCCCCCTCTGCAGATCACTGACAAAGACTTCTCCGAGTTCAGCACCATAGGAAGGCGTGGATCAGGAATTGGCGGGTTCCGCTACCCATATGGTGTTGTCCAAGTGAACCACAGCGCACTGGGCCAGTGCCTTGCTGTGACTGATGCAGGGAACCATCGGGTTCAGGTAATAACCAGACAGTACACACTGTACATGTACAGTTGTATTGTGTAAAATCCCTCTCCTACCCACTAACAGTGTACTGTGGTATACATAAAGATAGAACTAGCCTATATCACTGTTCAGTATCAAGTTGTGGGACTGTTTTCAATCATGTAACAGCAGATGAAGAATATACTCTTAACACAGTACAATCCCGGTTGATAATTTTAGGATGGAAGTCGATTGTAACATAATTATGCATTGGTAAGCATGCATGTGTGTGTGTGTGTGTGTTGGGAGGGGGGGGGGTGGAGGGTGAGTGCATGTTTGATGGGTGTGTCAGCTAATTCTGTTGGTGGGTGCTCTAAAGCCAGATTGTGACTGCGTGTGTTGCCATCTACTATACATGTATTACAGTATTACGTTCACTGGGGGGGGGGGGGGAGGTAAGTGCTGTTAAACCCTTTTCTGCACCATGTCCTAAACCACTCACACATGTGTGGTGAGCCTATAAGTGGAATAATTTCCAAGTCCACCCAGAGTTAGTCGATTTCAGTATATCTGCCGTTGGATGGTTCGATAGCCAATCCCTCGCCCTTCAAGCTTTGGAAATGAGCATGTAAAAGGACAAGCGCATTGGTATGCAGCTCGGGTATGATGTGACGTGTGTGGGTGGAGCCGTTTGAGTGTGGGTGAGCGGGTCCATTTGGCTGGTGTTTGTGTGTGGGGGCTTGAGGGTGTGTACACGATTGTATGTGTGTGTGTGTGTGTGTGTGTGTGTGTGTGTGTGTGTGTGTGTGTGTGTGTGTGTGTGTGTGTGTGTGTGTTGAGTTGAGTCTCTTGAGGTCAGTTTGATCTTTTGAGGCTCTGTCTAGTTCCCGTCTTCTACTTACTTGGAGCTCTCCCTAAGTTAGTTCTCGCCCCCCAGGGCTCTCCTAGCCTTGCTAGGAGAGCCCCTGGCGTCCAGATAGAAATACAGGTCGGAGAGGCTCACGGCGCGTCTTCCAGGACAATTTAAATTTTGATATTGTCACTGGCGCGCCGCTCTCCCTCCTCCATCCGCAGTGGGCTAGCTACCCCTCGGATGTCGCCTCTACCATCCTCAGCTTTTCAGCAACCAGAAAACGGGCGATGTCGTCGCAGGCAGGATCCCCCCAGCAGAAGCGATTCTCTACTAAAATTCGCTTCGTGGAATGTCAGAACTCTCGTGAATGCTGACGGCCCAATCGAAACTGCTGCGTCTGGACATAGAGTAGTCGAGGACAGGAAGATCAATACTGTCATAAATGAGCTGAAGAGACTCGACATCGAAGTGGCTGGACTTCAGGAATCGAAGTGGTTTGGAGCTGAGATCTACAATGTCGCGGATTCGATCGTGTTGTCGTCTGGACGTCCCGTACCATCTGAAAATTTCAAACGCGGAGAAGGAGTCTGCATCGTCCTGAGAGGCCGTGCACGGAACGCTTTCTCGGCAGGAGGAAACCAATGGACGGCGGTATCGTCGAGAATTGCACAATGCAAGTTGAAGTTTGTCCACCACGGAAACAAAAACACCTGGATCAATGTGATTGCATGCTACGCTCCAACTTTCAGATCAAGTAGGGAGTCCAAAAATGAATTTTTTGCATCCTGCAAGCGAGCGTAAACTCAGTGCCACCAAGTCAACAATTGATTATCCTTGGCGACTTCAATGCACGCGTTGGTCTCATCCAGAGTGCTGATCCATGGTATGGGACTTGTGGAGATAATGGGATAGGGGAAACGAACCACGCTGGACTGGAACTGCTCCAGTTCTTGACATGCAACAGCCTCACTGTGTGCAACACCTGGTTTGCCAAGAAGCGTATCCACAAGTATACATGGCAGCACCCACGGTCGAAGAAGTGGCACTGTATCGATTAGGCCATTGTCAGGCGGCAAGATCTGCTAGCCTGCACAGACTGCCGCGTTATCCGTAGTGCGGAGTGTAGTACCGACCACAATCTTGTATGCTTATCGTTCTGTCTGTCGTACACCGTCAACTTTCGCACCGGAGTAGCACGGCGTTCACGCTTTAATATCCAAGCTCTCATGACCCGCCCTGGTATGACTGACGAACAATCTAACGCCGTGCAGGCTACTCGGCTCCAATTCGCCTCCGGTGTGCAACACCATCTGCAATCGTCTGGGCCAGCTGATACCGTTCATGCCAAGTGGTCGGCATACAAATCTGCCTTGACCTCCAGCGCTGAGGCACACCTGGGCAAACCCGTTCGACTACAACCAGACTGGTTCCTAGCAGCAGCAAACATCCTCCAACCTCTTTTTGCTGAGCGCACACGCCTCCATCAACAGTGGCGTCAATCAGAGCTGCCAGCGGACCACCGCCGCTTCCTCGATGTCCGAGGTAGATGTCGTACCGCAGTTGGTGCAGCGAAGAGTGCATGGTTGGAGCAGAGAGCTAGCACTGTGGAGCGTGGCAAATTTAGTGGTAAGCACGTTTGGTCCGCTATCCGAGACATTCAACGGTGCTATTCAGGACTCCGATCCGTCACCATCCATCCGGTCCGTAATGCTGAGGGCATAGTTTGCACGTCTTTGGAGGAGCAGGAAGACTGCTGGTCCACTCACTTCTCGAACTTGCTCAATGTCCCCAGTACCTTCAATGCCTCCACCGTTACTAACATCCCTCAACGTGAGCCTGACGAGTCTCTGGCAGTCACACCAACAATGGAAGACCTTGTCGTCGCCATCAGACACCTTGCAAATGGCAAAGCTGGAGGTTCCTCGCGTATAGTCCCCGAGCTTGTGAAAGCAGGTGGCCATGATTCCCTGGATGCATTGCTGGATCTCGTCCAACTTGCTTGGACGACGGCCACTGTTCCGCAGGAATGGCGCGATGCCGAGTTGGTTCCTGTTCCCAAGAAGGGCGACCTGTCCAAATGTGATAATTGGCGGGGTATTGCCCTTCTTGATGTTGTTGGCAAGGTGTGTGGCCGCATGATTCAAGATCGCCTGCAGTTGTTGGCTGAGTCGGAACTCCCAGAGTCCCAGAGCGGCTTTCGGCCAGGCAGGGGCTGTGTTGATGCCATCTTCTCGCTCCGCCAGCTAATCGAGAAAGCATACGAACATCGTCAGCAGCTCTTCTGTGTGTTTGTGGATTTGAAAAAGGCGTACGATTCTGTACCACGCGCTGCTCTCTGGGTGGCCTTGGGCCGACTTGGGGTCCCGCAACAGCTAGTGGCCCTGATTAAGGCTTTCCACACCTCTACCTCTGCCTCGGTCCGAGTTGGCAACTCCACCTCTGATGAGTTCCCTGTGGTTAATGGTCTCCGACAAGGATGTGTCATGGCACCCGTTCTCTTTAACCTGTACTTCGGGGCGGTTGTTGAGACATGGCGTGCCCGGCTAAAGGATGCAGGTCGTAGTCACTCTGTCAGCATCCAGTTTTCCATCGATGGCCAACTCTACCCCCGCTCATGATCGCGCAGGGCTGGCGAGTCACTGTATGTTAGTGACCTGGAGTATGCTGATGATGCCGTTCTCGTGTCTGAATGCCGTAGTGATGCTGAGTTTGGTGTGGAGCTCTTCTGTAGTGTTGCCCGAGAATTTGGACTAACTGTGAGCATCGCCAAGACGAAGATCATGACGGCGGGCCATGGGGTCTCTGCTGAAGACTCGGCTGACATCGTTCTCCCCCTTGGCACTATCGAAGCCGTGCCGAAGTTCACCTACCTAGGATCCATAGTGACCCCTGACAGTCGTTCTTCATCAGACATCAAGCGCCGTATTGCCGAAGCCTCAAAGGCCTTCGGAGCCCTCCAGAAGGTATTCACTGACAGATCTCTGTCCCTCTCTAGTAAACGCCACCTGTACATGGCCTGCGTTTCCTCAATTTTACTGTATGGCGGAGAGTGTTGGACCCCACTCCAACGGGATATCAGAAGTTTGGATAAATTCCACCATCAATGCATCCGGACTGTCCTCAGCATCACCAAGCCTCGTCAGTGGTCCGAGCGGCTGTCATCCACAGACCTGCGGAACCGTTGGGGAGACCCAGTACTGATGTCTACACGCCTCCGCAATCGGCGTCTGGAATGGACTGGGCACGTTGCGCGTATGGATGAGGATCGCACCCCCCTCCAACTCCTCTTTGGGTGGCTACCTGTGCCTCGGCCGTTTTGTGGTCCCCGGCGACGGTGGAAAGACACGGTGATGACCGACCTCAAGGTTGCACTGCAACAGCCATCTCAGTGGTTCATCCTTGCTCAGGACCGCCAACAGTGGAGGGAAGTACGGGTTGCCCCTCAGTCGAGCTCCACCATGCCCAAGTCTGTGCATTGCGCAGTGTGTGACCGGAACTTCTCACGGGTCTCAGATAGAACGCGGCACAAGTGCACCACTCAGAGACAGCTTCCCATCCAGCTCCAGCGTGGCTCAGTGCAATGCCAGAACTGCCAGAGGTGGTACCGCAGCAAGGGTGGCTACTCTGTTCATCGATGCCAGCCTGTCACGAGTTCTCCTACACCAACAGTCAGTCTGTCTGTGCCACTTTCAGCTTGTTGCCAGCAGCACTGCCCAACATGTCAGCGATGCTTCCGTTCTGCGGCCGGGTTCAAGCGTCACAACTGCAATCGTGGTGCGAGACCATCTGCTGCTGAGAGAGCAGCTCTGCCCCTCAGCTGCCCACGTTGTAAACGCAATTTCCGCCGGCAGCAGGACCTAGCCAGACATTCGCGGTCCTGCTTGTGATCCGTGTCCCGTTTTCTGGTCCCCTTTCCATAGGGGTGACACTTGCCCCTCTGGGCAGTCATGCTGCTAGTAGTAGTAGTAGTGTGTGTGTGTGTGTGTGTGTCCCATATGGTGTAGTGGTATGTGCAGTGATTTCAAATCGATAGGTTGTGGGTTCGATTCCTGACGATTATGGTCACACACGTCTTTCTTCTCTTTCTCAGACCCCTTCTGATTTTCCTTTCATTCACCTGGGTGGTTACCAACAGCCAGTGAATGCCGGAGTATGCGGTGTGGTGAGTGTGCGGGAAAAAATGAAAAAAGAACAAAAAGTAGGGATTCACTGGCTAAAAAAGCCACTTCGTAGCTGTGTGGTGTAGACCAGGCTGAAAAGTGGCGGTCAATTCTTCAGCCTTGCAAGCTGTTGAATGGTGCAATCCCAGCACAAGTTGCTATGGCTTCTGCTGTAGCATCGCTATCGTCAAATGGTCAAATGAGGAGTTTGTGCCTGTGCACTGTGTGTATGTGCGGCATGTGTATGAGTGTGTGTGTGTGTGTACGTACGTGCGTGTGTATGTGTGTATGTTTGTGTGTGTGTCGCATATGGTGCAGTGGTATGTGCAGTCGATTTCCAATCGAGAGGTTGCGGGTTCAATTCCCGATGATTATGGTCGCACCCGTCTTTCTTCTCTTTCTCATTCTCCTAGCTCTTCTTTCAATCTCCTGGGTGGTTACGAACAGCCAGTATATGCCAGAGTATGTGGTGTGGCGTGTGTGTGTGTGTAAAAAGAAAAGAAAAATAGGGATTCACTGGCTAGAAGAAGCCACTTCAATCACCTGTGTGGTGGATACCAGGCTAATAATTGGTGGCGGTAAATTCATCCGACTTGCAAGCTGTTGAATGGTGTAATGCCAGCACAAGTTGCTATGACTAGCATAGCTGTTCGCTATTATCGCTATCATCGCTTCCGCGATGGGCATGTCTGAGGTCTGAGGTGTGTGTGTGTATAGGTGTGTATGTGTGTATATGTGTGTGTGTGTGTGTGTGTGTGTGTGTGCGTGCATGCGTGTGTGTGTGTATGTGCAAGCATATTTTGGTGGGGTGTGTGTGTGTGTATACTAACTATGTGTGTGCGTGTGTGTGTGTGTGTGTGTGGGTGTGTGTGTGTGTGAGTGTGTATGTGTTCATGTGTGTGTGTGTGTGTATGTATGAATATGCATGAGGGTTGCATTGGCATACTGGTACTTGACTACACGTCTGTTTGTTAGAAAACTTCATAAAGTTCTATCACAGCCAAACCACCAAATCTAGTTGTAAGTTGTCTACTTCAGGTACTAATGTATTACATATCTCACAGGTTTACACACACTAGAGAGGAATCAAAAGCGTTTCTGCTGTAACTCTGAGTTTCACGGTTTTAATCGATCATCAGACAATAACTCACAGGTGTATATTCTTCTATGTACACTGGTACTGTACAGATTGTGCCATGCAGTGGTGAGACAGGATATGCGTTTGGAACATATGGTAGTGGTCAAGGCCAATTTCAATTTCCAAGAGGCATCGCAGTGTACCACAACAGGTTGTTTGTTGCTGACGAGGACAACCATCGCATCCAGGTATGTTATCATGTTAATCTGGCAACAACGTCAACAATGATGCCGAATACGACAACAACCGCAATGACAACGACGGCAACAACGATGATGACGACAGAGACGACGGAGACAACAACAACAACAACAACAACAACAACAACAACAACAACAACAACAACAACAACAACAACAACAACAACAACGACGACAAAAACGACAATAACGACAACAGCGACAACAACGACAACAGCGACAACAACAACAACAACAACAACAACTACTACTACTACTACTAAAACTACAGTACCGGCAACTGAAATCCGACCCCTGGGCGGTGGGTTCACATTCTAGCGGTCTCTGTTTCGTAGTTTTACCATCCCGTGTAGGGTCTTTGCAATGTGAGCATTGTGAGCTCAGGGGGTCGGATTTCATTTGCCAGCACTGTAGTCCAGCAGCAGCAGCAGCAGCAGCAGCAGCAGCAGCAGCAGCAGCAATGGAAGCAGTAGCAAGTTCAGCTTTATATCGTTGTGACAGGTCTTTGTAGGTGGTTGTTCCAAACTTTGATGCTTACACTTCATTCTGATTGACTTGACACTTGACTGACTCATGACTGCCGTCTAGAGCCCATGAGCAGCAAGTGGAATGTTTGACTCGGAAAATCTGCAAAAAAGCGCCACCCTCTGCTATATGCAGCGTTCCGGGGAATTCCCCCTAGGGTTCCCAGTAAAAAGGCAACGCCTGTTGAGAGTTCCCTTGTTAAATAATAAATTCTACTACTACTACACCCTGTATCAGCTGAGCTTCAGAACGTTACGGTAATCTGTGCTCTGAGAGCTCTGCAACATGTGTTGCTCTCTGGCAAGAGCCGAGATCCAAAGTTTGGAGTAGCCACCTTCTTCAATTATATCCACTGAAATTGCAACATCTACATGTAGATCTGGAATTATATTGTTTCTTTTTTGCATGTCTAGTGTGCATGAGACTTTACTGGTATTGACAACCCATCTATCGGAATATACACTGGACAGGGTCGGGTAGGAAATTTTTCATGTAATCAGAAATGAATGTGTACGTCATGCAAGTGCTTGATGGCCATGTTCGCCTGTTACTTGTCCTTTTCAGTGTCAGAGTGTATAGGCTGATGTGAAGTTAGACTCTTAAACATCATGTCTATACATCATGTCACAAACCAAACAGTGTCTGTGCTACAATAAATACATACATAGTAGTCAAATGTTGGTGCCAGGTCCATGTTTTACCTCAGGTTTTGAGTTTTTACAGTTGCACACCAGTAACCTTATCATCACTACAGTCATAATGATAGTAGCTTTGCACTGTGTGTTGGAGTATTATTCTTACACTCCTGTTATATCTATACTCTTGCTGTCACCACAGTGGTGTGTGTGAATGTTCAATTTATTTATTCCTGCAAAAGGTGATGACCGTCGATGGAGAGTATATCACTTCGTTCGGGTCAAAGGGCAGCTCTTTTGGTCAGCTGCAGAGCCCGTATGGTGTCACTACAGATGCCTACGGCAATGTACTAGTCGCAGATCGTGGCAATGGACGTGTTATGGTAAGGAAAAGCTTGTTGTCGTGTTCTTCTTTCTAAATACCTACAGGCAGAGAGTAGTACCCAGTACATATACAACAGTGGAGCATGGTCAGTTTGTTGCTAGTCTGTGATTCATGGTCAGTACAATCATCAGACAACACTGATATGAACACAGAAAGTGATGTACACTGCATGCACAGAGTACAAGTAAAGCAAGAGTACATTAGCTCTTACAGTTCCAAAAACAAGGGTACATTCTACTCTTCTACTACTTTCTTGTATAAAAGTGTGTCTCACATGTAAGCTTGCAATGAATACTAGTAGTAGCATGATTTGCAAAATGGTACCTCTGGCACATATGCTTTAGGGTTTACCTAGTGTACATGCATACTCAGACTGTGTGGAGTGCTGAATGTCTGGAGAACAGAGCAAGGAATACAGTGGACACACATCAATGCTACAACCAAGTCCGGGACGTACTGTAGCTGTGTTCTTACTGTATGCTTGGCTTGCATGTTGACATTTAGAGAAATGCCTAATTTAATATACGTGCCATGTTGTGGTGGATTCAGTTTACGCCAATGGAAAAGGACGGTGTTTGAGGTAACGTTACTGATTCCCTGACCGAAATTGTCTCCATGTTGCTGGTTTGATGCATATTCATCTTTCAATGAATGTAAACATACTTCAGAAGTAGCAAAGTGGTTTACACACCTAGCAGTAATACATCCAAAGAGAAGCCGGTGTGCCTTATACTACGATGGTCAAATCAACAGTAGTAAATGAGAAAGATGTTTCTATTTGGTGCCAAACAATTCAAATTGTTCAGATGGGGCTTTTTTCCTATCCGGCTTATACTCTAGTGTGGCTTATACTCCAGCGTGGCTTATACTCCAGTGTGGCTTATATTCCAGTGTGGCTTATACTCCAGTGTGGCCTATAGTCCAATGTGGCTTTTTACCCAGTGCGGCTTACACTCCAGTGTGGCTTATACTCCAGTGTGGCTTATACTCCAGTGTGGCTTATACTCCAATGTGGCTTATATACTCCAGTGTGGCTTATACTCTTATACATCATTCATACATCAACAATGCACATCAATGCATCACCATGCATCAGCCATTTATAATACGTGTTATTCATGTACGCTCACCTGTGTTGTCCATGTTCTCTGCAGGTATATGCCGCAGAAACTTACACACCACTGGCTGAGTTTGGAAAAGGAGAGCTGAACATTCCGTCAGGAGTCTGCGTGACAAGTGAGGGCTTAGTAGCTGTTACCTCTCTCCGTAATCACAATATTTTCGTGTTTTGAAGGTTTTTTGTCAGACACCTGTCATCAGTCACCTGCTCACACTTTTGTATGCATCATAACATAAATGACCATAGCGTGACACAAACTGTTCTTGTATCCCATCCTACTCCTCTACCCCCCCCCCCTCCCCAAAACACACACACACACACACACACACATACACACACACACGCACACATTAACACAACCCCTTAGTTGTACATACTCAATCATTTTCAGTTGTCTTTTCTACACTTCTCGTTGAGAATATTGTTGTCCTCCCCCTCATCCGCTGCCTTGCTTGGTGACATGTTCTATCTTACAGCACTCTCACATGAACTGAACGCATCTCACGTACTTTATACCACAGTACTTCGATTTCCTTAATGGATTAGGTAGATGCCGCAACAGTTATTCCACACCAGTTATTCTTAGGTAGCTTCTCGTTCCCGGTGTTTATTAACCCGGTTATCTCAGAAAAGAAAGTTTGCAATTGCTAGAATACTATTTGTGTCCAGTGGTGGATATATTTTTGCTTTGGTTCTTTCCTCTTCATTTTAATCCTTGGCTCCCCATCTGAGTTCATTATACATTATCTGTAGGTTGTAAAAATTCTGTTTTTTTTTTAAATTTGGTAGTCGGATTGTTTTCTCGCAGATCAATCATATGATTAGGATATCTATGCAACAGTTAGTTTGAATTGTTCACATGGAGATCACGTTTTCCTTTTGCTGATTCTGTCGACTCACGTGGTTGGTGTTTATGGTACATGGTGCTTGTGTGTGTGTGTGTGCATGTGTGTGTGTGTGCGTGCGTGCGGCGAGCGTGTGTGTGTGTGTATGTGTGTGTGTGTGTGCATGTATGTTTGTGTGTGAGGGTCCGTGTGTGTGTATGTATGCGTGTGCGTGTGTGGTTGTGTGTGTGTGGCTACAACAACCCACTGCATAGCTACGTGATGTAGACCACTGAGGCTGGATAGTTGAGGTCAATTCTTCAGCCTTGCAAGCTGTTGAGTGGTGCAATCCCCGCACAAGTTGCTATGGCTTCTGCCGTAGCATCGCTATCATCGCCTCCAGCGATGGGCGTCGAAAAGTCAAAGGTGTGTGTGTGTGTGTGTGTTGGGGGGGGGGGGGGGGGTGGGTGTTTGTGTGTGTGTTGGAGGGGGGGGGGGGTTGTTTGCTTGTATGTGTGTATGTGTGTATGTGTGTTGATACTGTTGAAAATACCGTGCAAGGTACCAGTGTTTGTATTATTGTTTTCTTCCATTAATGCAGTATCCTGTGTATAGCGGTGACCTCATAACGTGAACAGCATCCATACTGTATAGATAGTACTGTTTTGACCATAGCAAATTCAACTCCTGATATAACCAACACCATTGTACAGGAGAATTACTTCTCTATAGGCGAGGTTCTTTATAACCGAAATGCACTCACACCATGCAAGCAACACAGCATGTAGTCCATGACAGTATGATTGGTTTAATATGTGAGACATTGCACTGCCGGACGGGCAATGTAGTTAACATGCCGTCCCACAAGATGAAGAGATATGGTGGTTCCTTATCAACGAAAATTATTTGATATACTATAAAAGATCAATTTTTTGTATGGGTTTAACCGTTTAAACAGGGACGTGGACTCTGATTCGCTATAATCACGAAATTCGCTACGTGCGAGTTCGCTACAAGTGGAGTCGATTGCATTCTGATATATTCCGTGTGGTGTACAGCTTGTTTGTATTGGGGACGAATTATCAAAGCTGCGCCTTTCATGTATGATAGTTTCAATAGTTTGTGTAGTATTTGTCAGTTATAGTAGTCCGCAAAGCTGCTTTTCTAATTCCCATTATGATTAGCATGCAATGTACTACCCGAAGTACTGAATTTACTTCTTCTGTACTCTATATTCTAATGTATCTTCTACCTCTTCTCCCGTACGAACATACTTTCTCATTTTCCATGCTTACTTAGGAACCTCCCTTCGATAGGTATCTATTTGCCCCTGGAGGATCCGTGAAATAAAATCAATCAGTCAATCAATTAATCAATGTGGATTGGGTGGGACAGGGTTACGTATTGCTCTTATCACCCAGAGCCCAATTGGCAAGGCCCCGGTCATGCGCCAAATGAACAATATCATGAACGAGAGACAATGGTAAATACTAAAATACCTCAGTTAAAACTCTCTGATATGCCCTGTACAATCATGTACATGCATGATCTTATCATCTTAGGGGTTAACTACACATTCTCACAGCTCTCTTCCAGATGAGTCAAAGAAAATGAGACTCTTACATCAAAATTACTACGTTTCCTCGTCCTGGCTTGGTTGAGCACTCCTTCTTGTTAGCGTCAATGTGATAATTATGCCCTCGTGCAAAGCTCGCTGTGTTTATCGCAGGTAGAGCACTCTGACATTGATTCTTTGCCCCTCTCTCTTTCACTCTCCTCCTCCCCCCCCCCCCCTCACTACGTCTGAGGTCTGCTGAGGAGACCTAACATTAGGCTAACAAGGTCTAAACAGCTAACTGTCTGGTGATTAGTATTATTTGACAAGTTCCTGTACAATATGTACATGGTATTCAGTCATGTACAGTCATGTACATGTACTGGAGTATCCTGATGACAGGGTACCACCTGCTGGAGGCACATTGAAACCCGTGTTCCTGATTGCAACCGGAGACAGGTTGGTATAGGATCCCGGTCCTCCGACTACTATGTGAACCGCGTGGAGGCATGTCCCGGTTAACCCCGATTCGTCCTCTGTTGGGACCAGGGAGTTGTAAAGACACCACACAACTACCTGTCCTGCTCGTGATATGCTGTCATCATCATACATGTACCGGTACCTGGTAAACTATCAAGTCAGGTGTATCGTCAGGCTCTCGTGCTCTATGGGACGGCATCTTGCCCCTAAGGCCTTCCTACTTCTCAACAAATACAGTGTACGTTCTATCTTCCTTAGATCTCGGGTGTTGTGCCAATATTATTATGTAAAGAGAAAAGACCAATAAGTTACGTGTTATGACTAACACTACAGTCCACCAAAGTAACGACATCTTATACAGTTAGATAGTGCTACAACAAGGCACAAAACTGAAAAAGGGTATTGAGACATTCAACGATATTACACCTAGCTCCCTCTCTCTCTCTCTCTCTCTCTATCTATCTCTATCTCTCTCTCTCTCTCTCTCTCTCTCTCTCTCTCTCTCTCTCTCTTCTCTCTCTCTCTCTCTCCTCTCTCTCTCTCTCTCTCTCTCTCTCTCTCTCTCTCTCTCTCTCTCTCTCTCTCTCTCTCTCTCTCTCTCTCTCTCTCTCTCTCTCTCTCTCTCTCTCTCTCTCTCTCTCTCTCTCTCTCTCTCTCTCTCTCTCTCTCTCTCTCTCTCTCTCTCTCTCTCTCTCTCTCTCTCTCTCTCTCTCTCTCTCTCTCTCTCTCTCTCTCTCTCTCTCTCTCTCTCTCTCTCTCTCTCTCTCTCTTCTCTCTCTCTCTCTCTCTCTCTCTCTCTCTCTCTCTCTCTCTCTCTCTCTCTCTCTCTCTCTCTCTCTCTCTCTCTCTCTCTCTCTCTCTCTCTCTCTCTCTCTCTCTCTCTCTCTCTCTCTCTCTATCTATCTATCTATCTACCTATTTATCTCCATGTGCGGTTCATCCATCGTCCGTAGAGGGCTCAATTTTCCGAAGGCAAAGAGCGGAATACACAGACAGAAGAACGAGCAGTTGTGGTTTCGTAACTCTGAGTTTCACGAACTAAATCGATCATTAGACGAAAATTGGTACTGACCCTGCCCTGAGAGTGCTGCTAAATACATTTACCATGAATGTGGCAAGCCCAGCATAACAATTGCCATATGATATGTAGCGTGATATAGAGTGTGTGAGAAAGCGTTACCTGTGCATTGTCACGTGATATTCTTGTGGAATCAGGTGACAAAGCTTGACAAGAGATGTTACCTGGCCTAACGTTTATAGACGCGGAGAGAAAGTGTTATTTTTCTGTGTTCGTGCATATTAAATAAAATGATAGCAATTTTAACCGGGATTGGAGTTAGATTTCATGCGGTGTGTACCGTCGTGTTTTGCCAGGCATTTGACGACAGTGGGGAAGTGGTGAGACGCCAAACTAGTCGCTGCACAAGGAAATGTAACGGAAGGTCTTCTCTCTGGGTCTGATGGCGATGCCTGCCTCAGGCGATGGACTTAACACCAAAGTCACCAAGCTGGAGTCTTTCCTGGCGTCGACTGGTCCAACGTTGCCTGGAAGCCTCAGGGAAGTTGGGGACGGTGACACCAGTGGTGCCTCCTAAGAAACGGAATGCGGGGAGCAGTTAGGTAAAGTTGACATCCATGGGCTTCTCGTTGGGGAATGAAGGATGCATGCAGGCTTCCTGCTCGAATTCCTTAATCCTTGCATTTTTGGTCCAGTATCCTTGAGAGGAGGAGACTTTGTGACTCGCATTGTATGTCTCCTGGTCTCTCTGGCTCCTCCATATACAAATGTACAAAGCAGGCCGACTCTATACTTGTACATACATACATGTAGCTGACCATTCCAGGCGAGCATGGCGGTGCCCTGGAGCTATTCTGCATGCCGTGAATGACATAGTGTGAATCCGATCTGAGGGAGAACTGAACTACACGATAAGAACGTGCGAGGGCATGTAGTGGAACGAGCAATGCGTGTACAGAATGATACATGTCCATGTACACCAGACAACAGCTGATGCAGCACAGTACAGCACTACTACACTGTATTCTCCACGGGTGGCGGAAGAGTTCAACTCCTCAGGATCACACAATGACATGGATTCTGAATACATGTACTGGTGTTGTCGACAGACACCTAGAGCTTGTAATCGCTGTTATAGTCTACATGAAGAACAACCGGAAGATGTTGATAGCGAGCATTTTTAAGCGGTAGGAAACAGTGCTGAAGGACATATGCATCACTACTGATAATAACCGCGACAGAGCTATCATGCACACAACCGGAAACTGCTATATCGCGTACTTGGCCTTCTCGTTTCGACGTGCCCAGATAACCCCACTGGCCTTTTGCGACTTTGGCTGCATTGTGGCGCGCAGCAAGTGTATGAGGGTCAGTGTGTTTACTAAACTATTGTCTACCTTGGTATTAGCATAATGCATCTGTCAAGCCAGAGCCAGAAATGTTGCTGCTGTCCAAACACTTGATCTCGCCTCTTGGATCATGGATTGGCATGAGAAAGCTCAGGCGTCAATTAGCACCTAACGTTGCATGTAGTCCTGTGCCAACACTTAAGAACAATGACACAGCACAGTTGATGGCCTGTTTACTAAGCTCGAGGTCTCCATGTACACATAATGTATATACATCAAATCGAATTCAAGACCCAAATGATCCTTGTCACCAGAAACATCACTATGAACCAGTGAGTAGTAAAATATCGGGTATTGTACTACTCCCTGATATGAACAGCTTGTGCGAAGTAAACAACAAACATGCTTTCCTGAAGATAGAACACTTATCACCCGATCATTAGGTCGTTGAATGTCAGCATCACATCAGTCAGTATTGTGCTAGCTGTTGCACCTTCTGACTACACAACATCTTATGTAATGGGTAGCCGAGTGGTAGGCGCGGTGAAATCAACAAGAATTACTTTTATTCTATTTCTTTCAGGTACACACCTGAGATATAATTATTAGTGAAAGAAGAAGCGGCAAAATAACTGACTTTCTCTCCGGTGCACACCTGGAGGTTGAATAGCTCGTTATTATCAAAATCTCATCTTCATCAAAACAGAAATGCGCAGCCGCTTTTATGCAGCAGACGCCGTACGCTTACATACGGAGATACACTAAATATACATCAGGCAAAGCTCCGTATTAGTTCCGTACTGCTTCCGTATTGGTCGGGCAGGGATACTACACCCTCCCTTCCTACAGATAATCACGCCCTCGTGATTTTCAAAAAATTAGTGAGGAGTTACGAACAACAGCGTCAACCGGAAGATGGCAAATTATATCGGAAATGATAACGTTTAGAGTAGACAGAAGAAATGAACTGATAACAAATCATAAAATAGAAGTAAAAGCCCACCAGGTTCACACGATCTCTCGGGGTCAAAAGGGAAAGAACTGTCCTCCAAATAGGACCTGAAACCACAGCACTCTTGCTGCACTACGCTGGCACAACCCGCCAGGAACATCGCAGTTCAAAAACCGAACTGAATACACTATAACTATAAGGGGCGTTGTCACACACATTGTCCCACGTTAGCTGGGTAAGCCGTGGCTCACCATGATCAGACGCCTACCAAACTAAACTGGATTCACACACTCGCATAAAGGAAGACTGAAAAGAACAGGGAGACTGAAGGAAGAGAGGAAAGAAAATGCCAAACCTAGAATCAGCGTTAGTTACCACGGCGGCGGCTGGAGCTACAGCGGAGGTCAAGCTAGGTTTTATCTTCATCTTGGTTGAGCCGGTCACTCAGAGCGGCTAGCTCGGCGTCAGACAAATGACTCCCTCCTCGTCTGGAATCGTGGTCTTCACATTGTCGATAGCATCGCTTTGCGCGACGTAAAGAGTGATGGTCTAGCCAGGAAGAGTGTTAACGAAAATCTGCATCCCATCACGGAGACGAAGTACCAAGTGAAGAGTGGGCTCCTGCTTCCGACTGCGTGCCGGCGAAAATCAAACGCTGGTGGTCTTAGGGAATACCCTCCTTGTCTTGGGCAGCAGCCTGCCTGTTGTCGTCCTCATCAGGTTCGCCATCACCACCGGTAGTATTCATGAAGGTAGCAGGTCGCTTAGAATCGCCATTGTAGTCTGGGGTCGAATCACATTGTTCTAAAACACACCGCTCCCACCAATGTAATGGGTAGCCGAGTGGTAGGCGCGGTGAAATCAACAAGAATTACTTTTATTCTACTTCTTTCAGGTACACACCTGAGATATAATTATTAGTGAAAGAAGAAGCGGCAAAGTAACTGACTTTCTCTCCGGTGCACACCTGGAGGTTGAATAGCTCGTTATTATCAAAATCTCATCTTCATCAAAACAGAAATGCGCAGCCGCTTTTATGCAGCAGACGCCGTACGCTTACATACGGAGATACACTAAATATACATCAGGCAAAGCTCCGTATTAGTTCCGTACTGCTTCCGTATTGGTCGGGCAGGGATACTACACTTATAACTGTTAGTGTTAGTGTTGGACACAAACTACAGATAACATGTTACATTTTGGTCATTTCCTTTAAAAATAGAACACTTACCAAATACATTTTTGCTATGTTTATTATAGAGAAAGGCATGGGAGGGTAAGCAGGTTATGCCTGTTTATCTTGATGTAGTCGAAGTGCCACAACATGCGCTCTCCGGCCGACCTCATTCAGCACATGAGCCTGCAAAACGACTCGAAGTTAGAGTAGATAATGTATTCCAAGTGACATGTATGATGTAGAATTCCTCCATGCAGCTTTTTCAATCACACAAATCACTTCAATATAGGTACAGTGAAACCTGTCTAAGACGACCACTCAAGGGACCTTCAAAATGTGGTCTCTGTTGCCACGTGATCTCCTTATTGAGGGTCATTTGACTTGAAATAGCATCCTGGTTTCAGTGGTCTTCTTCGACAGGTGGTCGCCCTATCCGAGTGGTCGCCTTGACAGGTTTTACAGTAGAGAAATTAAAAAAAATGGAGAATGTACATGCCATTACAATACAACACCTTGGAGTTGTGTTGCTGGCTCGGGTGGCGAGTGGAGTCGCCACAACAGAGTGCATGTGCTGGAGTTGGGACTAAATGCCTGTCGCAGCACAGAGAGTAAAGGCTCAGTGCTGTTGGCCGTGTGTAACTCAAACTTTCTGACTAACTTGATGCAAATATGTAGCTGAGAAACATGCATTGGTTCCGGAAGAAGGAAAGCTGTCAAGAATGCATCAGAGGTTTAAATCTACAATCACGTGTACAATGTACATGTACATGTACTTGCACTTCGACCTTAGAAATAATTGAATTCTATTGCAGAACTAGCTGCACTACTATCGTGTTACATGCATTACTTTCACAGCGGGGTGTGCTGGGTTTTTTTGTCTTGACACTACATGTCTTGACATTTCTCCAGCAAACTCAACGCTCACCATCACTCTGAAGTCAGGTTTCCTTGATTGCATGTTGTTGTTGTTGTTGGCTGCAGTGTGCAGTGATCACCATCGACTCGTGACGTACATTGTACTGTAGATGTACGTGTGCAAGTATACTTACATGTACACTGTACATACATGTAGTAGTAGTAGTACATGTAGTAGATTTTATTATTTTAGGGGCCGTCCGTAAATATCGATGTTTTTTTAGAGACGATATTGGTGCTTCTCTCCCTTGACCCCCCTCCCTCCCCCCAGAAGACGCACATGTACATCTAGATCATGGAATCAATATTTTTGGATGCTCATGAAGTGCCCAGGATGTTGAGGGTCCGGTGTAGGCGTGAAAATCCCGCCGCACTCACGCAATAGCTGCATCGCCTGGCCTGGGGGGAGCGAACCGGGTTGGCGCTGCAGTGCTCACAGACATCGTGTACTGGTGTAGCCAAAGCGGTTACGCTCGGGCTTGAATTTTTTCAAATCCTTGTTCAGACAGTGAAGACTGGAAACTCTTGTGGAGTTCGTCCGTGTTTGTTCGCACTGCCTCTACGTCTTGAAAAAGGTCTCCTGCAGGCATCGTTCGGCCGATTTCCACAATCAATAGCTCATTCTTTTGCTCTTGAAATTCGCCATGGGCGTACAGCTTCCAATTTTTGATTTTGTTCTTGTGTCGCGAGTTTTAGCTCCGCGAACGGAAGCTGGTTTCACATTTCTTGTATAGCCATTTAGACGTCCGCGTGCAGGGATCGGCGAAACTTCAGATATTTACATCGATATTTTCTGATGCTCGAAAAGACGCACATGGCTCAAACCCCCTCCCCCCCAGACGCACCAATATCGTCTCTAAAAAAACATCGATATTTACGGACGGCCCCTTACTAGGGGAGTCCCAACAGGCGTTGCCTTTTTACCATGTTTTACTGGGAAGCCTAGGTGAGTTTTTACCATGTTTACATACAGAGTAAGAGACGGGCATGTGGATACCTGTTTAATGCAATATAGAGTCACAGTGTATTCCAGTGCTGGTGTTATCGCCTCACGTGTCGTGGTTGTAGCACTGCTTTAGCCTACATTTAAGATTATAATTGCCATATATACATGCACAATGTACATGTAACTAGCGAATAGCACTATTATGTTTTATCGCCTGATGAGTGTTTTTTGAAACACGAAACTCGGAGTTACGAGAAACCTTTTTGGTGTCTGTTGTTCTGCCTTGTGGAATAAAATTATTTACGTACTTTTCCAGAGTTCAATGCTCACGACTAAGACCCTTTGCACAATAACGGTCACGTGATCCGAGACGGGGCATCCTCTTCGATTTTTGTGCAGAGTATCAGTTGTTGAGCATGGTGGAACACTGTATTTTTCCATTTTGGAGATGGAGGGGAGAGTGTCGAGTGGTTTGCCATCGATGGCTGTGGAACCCGTGGACGAACTGTCAATGAAGAATGGTCTGCGAAGGAACTGAACAGTTTTCTGCTGAATGAGGGTGCGTATCTGTCTGGAAAAAGAAGGAGTCGTTGGAGCGGTAAGTTTTCCGCATTCAGTGGACATTTCGGATTACTGTACTGCAGATTGAAATATTTTTCGCTTCTCTACCTTCTCTCCTCTGTCGATGTAGAGAACACTTCTCTATGCAGAACCCTGATGCTCCTAGAACTAAGAAGGGCACCACTTCCTCGAGTGTACCTTCATCATGCCCAACATTTCATGCGTCCGACTCCCAGTGGATGAGTGATGAACCTCTGTTTCCCAGAGTGAGTGCCACACCATGCGTGCTCGTCTCCAACGCAGGGGCAAGTCGCCGACGACAGTGAAGAGGGAGCTGATGGAGTAGTACTAGTGAACAAGCCCGTGGATAGTGTCCATGAGTTTTACTTTGGTGGCTATGTGCATGATGTGAAAGTCAGTCATATCGTGCACGCAGCCACAGCTCGAACTCAGATGACTTTCTCCGCACACCTGAGCGATGAGGCTGCGTCTCTCTCCACTTCAACATCAGCAGCTCGAGCAGCGCCAGCAAGCAGTCGATCTTCCAATAGCGAAGACAGGGATGGGTCATGCCTTGGTAAAGGTATAGTTTAGGGTCCCAAATTATTTTAGTGGGTCAGCATGCTCTACAGAGTCCCAGGCATGCACATTACACATACATAGGCCTTGGCCACAACTGACATCGAATACGATGTGGATGGACAACCACTGGTGTATGCAAAATCACCTTACGATGCGAACGAAGACGGCGCAAAGGACCATGAAAATTGCCTGAGTTTGAAGCTCGGTGATGCCGTGCGTGTCTTGAACACCTCCATGGGCAAGGGAAGGTGGTGGGTAGAAGTCAAAATATTCGTCGTTCTGCCAGGAGGCTTCCTCCGCGCCGCGCAGGTCATCCTCAGGCTCAGCGCCAAGGAATGATGATGGAACGTAGCCAGACTCGCCATCGACTTCTACCCACCACCATCCCTTGCCCATGGAGGTGTTCAATACATGCACGGCATCACCGAGCTTCAAACTCAGGCAATTTTCATGGTACTTTGCGCCGTCTTCGTTCGCATCGTAAGGTGATTTTGCATACACCAGTGGTTGTCCATCCACATCGTATTCGATGGCAGTTGTGGCCAAGGCCTATGTATGTGTAATGTGCATGCCTGGGACTCTGTAGAGCATGCTGACCCACTAAAATAATTTGGGACCCTAAACTATACCTTTACCCATGCCTTTTTCTCAAGCTCCAGAGTCTCTTGGCAGGGCGTTCTTTATCTTAGCAAAAGCAAGGATGAAAGTCGTCATGGACAAAGTGTTCCGAGCACAACACTGTGAACGATATCGCAGCACTGCGGCCCTCTTCTCGCCAGATAGCCAGGATTCCAGAGTGCGGAATGCCAGCATCACCAGGGAACGCATGGAAGGACAAGTGGGTTCCTTAGACTAACGTTAGGGATGACGGTTGGTGCAAACAAGAACCCAGCAGTGGTCCTTGGAAAGCATTTCGAAACTTCTTCCTTCAAAACTAAAAAAACTTCAAATGAAAAAAGGCTAGGGAGTACATACATGAACATCGCGTCGGGACCGTGAAAACACAGCCTGTCACATGCACAGGAAACTTGATCACGTCCTGCAGCAAACCATGCATGCTGGTTGCATGCCAAGTGTGCAGCGCGTGCACAGCATGCCCCGTCTCGACCCCTCTCGCTTATTGTGCAAAGGGTGTAGGTACGATGCGTATCAGCCCTGTTCACAGTCATGGCTTTACTGGTCATGTTCAAAAATGCACTGGACAACACACCCAGTCATCACAATACGGACCTTTCGCTAACGATTTTCGTTAATTTTCGTACCGAAGTTTCGTAAATTTTTCGTTTCGCTCGCATGTCCACATTTCGTTGCGTTGTTGTCGTAGCAACATATTTCTCACCGGCGGTGCGCAGTTCATGACCTGAACTTTGCACCCTTCTATTCCCCACGCTGGTTTTTTGATTTCCTCCTATCTCCACTCCATGATCACTCAAGCTACGACCGGTCTGTAATTGTATGCTATAGCCAGGATCTGACTCAATCATCAAAAATTCAAAATGCTTTTATCTCTGTTCCTTCTTGAGCACGAGAATGGAATGTTGGATGAAGAGGAGCTCCTACTTCTCATCCATTGCATAACTGAAGATACCTGTGCGAATCTCCCTCAGCATGTGGGTAATCGATTAAACTTTGAAAAAATTGATGAGGAGACATGTTCTCGCAGATATCGCTTCACGAAAGCACAGGTTATGGAGTTGCTTGAACGGCTCAGCCTCCCAGCGAGGTTTCGTGCTCCGTCACGACACTGTTGGACAGGATTGGAAGGGCTGCTGGTGGTTTTGAGGCGTCTTTCGTATCCTAACACTCTTGGTGATATGTGCGAAGAATTTGGGAGGTCCAAACCATCACTGAGCATCGTGTTCAATATCACCCTGCAATGGATTTTCAGGAATTGGGATGGTTTGTTGACTGATCCGTTTACCCACCAGTTCCTGACACCTGCCAGATTTGCCAAGTATTGCCAGGCAGTCCGACGAAAGACAAGTGTGCCACTGGATGTATGGGGCTTCATTGATGGCACAGTTAGGAGTGTTTGCAAGCCGTCTATTCACCAGCGCATGTTCTACAATGGACATAAACGGGTTCATGCCCTCAAATACCAGTCCTGTGTCACACCAGATGGCTTGATTTGCCATTTATTTGGTCCCGTTGAAGGCAGACGGCATGATTCAGGTGTTCTCTTGGAAAGTGGTTTGCTGCCTAGGCTGCAACAGTTTGCCAGGAAACCAAATGGTCAGCCATGTGCACTGTATGGAGATCCCGCATACCCACTGTCGCTGTTTCTTATGAAGGGCTATCAAGGAGCTGCGTTAACAGCTGAGCAACAGGAATTCAATACAGCTATGAATTCTGCACGTATGGTGGTGGAATGGAGCTTTGGTGATGTCGTTGCACAGTGGGCGTTCAATGATTTCAAGAAGCAGCAGAAGATCATGCTTCAGCCCGTTGCTGCCTACTACAAGGTGTCTGCACTCCTCACAAATTGCCGTACCATCTGCCGAGAAGGCAACAAGACATCAAGGTATTTCAACTTATCTCCACCTACCTTAGCAGAGTATCTACAATGATGTCAGCACTACATCATTCTGTTGCTGTGCCATCTCTCCATTTTACAACAAACACTTAGACCATGAAAGAACTGTAAACATCTTGGCTGTGGATATTCCCTCTACTTAGCAGTTTTAAAAACAGACTACGTTTAGTCATTCATTCAATTATGGAATGGTGAAGACTCTGTTATATCTGTTCAATGAAATTCCATGGTGAAATTGGTCAAAAGGCATTGATAACACTGGTTAGAATGACGTTAACATTGGAATGGTTACAGGTATACAACTGTGAAGTGCTGGGTGAAAGCGGGACTAGTGGATAAGCTACAAAGCAAGGGCTGTTCCTTCGTGAAGAAGTGAAAAAGCTATTGCATTTTTTTGACAGTGGCTGCCATTAGCTGCAGAAACATACTGCGTTCCTCGCGGTCCTGTTCTGCCTTTTGCTTGCGATCTTGACGGTCATCTTCTGCTTTCTTGCTCTCTTCTTGTTCCTTTTTCTTTTTTGACGCAAGCTCGTCCCGTTGAGCCTCTTCCTTCAGGGCCATCTCCCTCTCCTGGGTAACATGAACAGAATCACCAACAGAAATCAGAAAATTCAATAAACAAAAAAACAATTGAACACATGAACAATTTGAAGCATTTTCTCTTGAAATTTATTCTATACAGCATGAAAGTAAAAATGGGTCATACCTGCAGCGCGAGTCTTCGCTCCTCCAGTGCGACTGCATTTGCACCATGAGAAGCAGCAAACTTCTCCTCCTCCAAATACACTTTTCTCTCCTCAATCTTGAGAAGAGCATCATTTTTCTTCTCGAGGTACGTAATAATAGGATCCGCTTGATCGTACGTGCTGCTCCGCTTGGTTTTCTGGGGCCGGTCTTCCGCTGAAGATTTCTCCGAAAGGGTCCTACAAGCATCGGCTCGCATCTGCTCGGCCACAGCCTTTTCCGCATGCTTGGCTGTCACCACTGCCACTGCGGCTTGCTCCTTCTCGGCCTTCAGCTCCTGTAGCTCGGTTAGAAGCACGTCTGCTTCGGAGAAGTCCTCTACAATACCAGAGGCCGATTTGCTTTTGCTATCTTTGGATTTCTGCTTCGACATCAGCAGGTGCAGCCTATCTGAAGCGCCTTTCTTTTTTAAATTGCCGAATCGCCGGTCTTGTGAGGATAGTTCATCCACGACATCATCCATTACCGACGAACCACGGACAAAAGGATTTCCTGATCCACGAATCTGTCTGAGCAGGACCAAGTCCATGCCTGAGTCCCAAACTATCCGTTGCCTATCCGGTGTAATAGGTGTCGGAGGAACAGGTGCAGGTAAATTTGAAGCCATAGTACACTGACACGTTTACGGTTAGGGATAAGAGAAAGAGTAGAGGGAAAAGTCTGAAAAATCTGAAACAAATCCCGCCAAACAAGAACGAAAGCAATATTCGTTGAAAGTGGCTTTTTCCGTCCAGATCAGACGAACTTCCGTAAGATCTTCGTAACCTCGTTCCCGCACTACGAAAATGGTGTACGAAAATCGTTAGCGAAAGGTCTCTAATGTGACATTGCGTGCTGTGTCCTGTGCAATGCATGCGTAAGGAGAGCAGTTTCCGCCAAGGCCGATTGCCCACTGCAAGTGAGCATAAGGTGGAGGCGAAAAAACTGTTGGAACTACCGCCTTGGCTTGAGTCGCCCAGGGTCCTTCGCGCCACAATTTCAGGTCACATGAGGGTGGAAGCGCAATACAGTGTACAGTAAAACCTGTAACTAAAGACCACTGTCACTAGCGACCACTGTCACTAGCGACCAGCCTGGTACAGTAAAATCTGTGACTAAAGATCAATGTCACTAGCGACCAGCCTGGTACTACAGACCACTGTCACTAGCGACCAGCCTGGTACTACAGACCACTGTGACTAGCGACCAGCCTGGTACAGTAAAACCTGTGACTAACGACCACCCCTTGGGGCCAGAGAAAGCGGTCTTTATTGGCAGATGGTCCTTAGTTAGAGGTTTGCACAGCACAACCATTATTGAACGTGAGACCGTTCGTGCCTGGCGAAGTGGTCTTTAGTTCCAGGCTGGTCGCTAGTCACGGTGGTCTTTAGTTACAGCTTTTACTGTAGTACAGACCACTTCGCCAGGCACAGACGGTCTCACATTCATGAACAAGAGTATGGTTGCGCGGTGCAAACCTCTAACTAAGGACCACCTTCCACTAAAGACCGTTTTCTCTGGCCCCAAGGGGTGGTCGTTAGTCACAGGTCTTACCGTACATGTACTTATACATGCAGTGACAGGCATATCTTTGCTCTGAGATCACACCGTGCAACTTCGCTACTGGTATAAACCAAGAACACATCCAGGATAGAGTGATCACAGAATACACGACTCACGTTAGGAGAAGTCTAGAAAATGACCCCCTAGAATAAAGAGGGTCAGAACCGGGTCTAAGATCCACACGGTTCAGGTGGTCTCAACAGACTGGGGCTCTACCAACCGTGGATGGTTGTAGAAAGGTCACTGTTTGCGAACAGGGTGTCCTCCACCTTGTTACATTCTGTCAACCAACAGCATGTTAAGTTGGCTAGTGTATTCAAGCAAACGTGAAGAACCTTCAAATGTCCAGGCAAAAAAGGCAACAATGACTTGGTAGTAACCCCGCATACCAGCCGACGGTGTTGTGCAGTTCATGTCATTACTTTGCAGTACATTTTGTAATACTAATAGTGCACTGGTATGCTGGAATGGACATGCAGATACGTAAATGTCCATGTACTTGCAGCTGATTGCATGTTCCATGCCGGTCACGCATCTGAGAACAATCAGCTTAGCCGACAGGTGAGAATCGGCATTACCCGAAAACAAGACGCTCTCCGCGGCGCGCAACGCAAGAGACGCGCAAGAACTCGAGGAAGAAGCGATGCGATGCGCTGCCCGATATGTGACTGGGTGTATTTCTTGGCCGTGCCGGGAAGTGATGCGTGATGTTACGAGCGAGAAATCACAATACACTACAGTCTACACGTTGCTTGACTGGTTTTAGAGAACTAAACGACGGTAGCGGTCGCTGGCTGTACATGTACTGGTAATAGGTAAGAAACACGATCTGTGGTCGCCACAGCCACCTAGGTGATTGCGTATTGCTCCGTCCATCGATAGGGAGTTCTGAACACCGGTGCAAGGAGAGATGCGGATCTTCGTGCATCTGACTGAGGCGTTGGAACTGAACTGAACGGGTACATTCGGGATTCTCTACCTGACCTGAGTGGAAGCATGCAACTCGAGAACAAAGGCAGGCTTCACGACCTCCACGCGAACAACGTTACGTACCTGTATTAACTCCCGTTTTTTAGGATAGACTTTCTCAATCAAATTCCCTCCGCCTATCCACCAACTACTAGCATAGGCTGCCTTGTTGGTTCTGCAGTATCAGAAAATACAATGTACATGTCCGACGGGATAGCTCCACTAGGAACCAACTCTCCCTTCCTCTAGCCCGCTCTTCAGCCTTGCTACACTCCCCCCTCCCGTTTCATTGGCTATTTGCATTGGCTTAAGCTGCACCAGGAGACAAAGGGCCTTTCTACTTTAACAGCATTCAGGAACGCCTTGCTTTACCAGTAGACCACAATTTTAGTCCATATTTGCTTCTTTCTTCTTTTCCTTTTCCTTTTGACTTCTTACTCTTTTCCTTGTTAGCCATGGTTGGCAATAAAAACCCTGCAATCGCCACGCAAAGTGGTCATTGGCTACCCCAGCAATGTGTTGCTTGGAATAAAATAATAAAAAATAATAATAAATGTAGGTGCGTGTTTACCTGCTGCTGCCCATGTCTCCTGACATGCAGTATCCACGTGAATGAATAGTGGCGGTCATTTGTGTTTCTCAAATTCTTTTTTCATGTTGGCCTATGACCTCTGGCTGGTTGGTGGATCCGATCTATCCTTCCGCACCATTTTAAAGCTGCACCTAACGTCTGAACATGGGGAATCTCACGAAGGCGCAAAGGTAGTTTTTGATCCACCACCTGTACGTGGAATACATCATACACATGTACACCCTGTACGTGGAATACATCATACACATGTACAATGTCATGCTTTTTGCGCCTTTCGCCTGCCTCAACTCCTCGTCACAAGATTAAACACGGTCGTGTTCATTATATCGGCCCCATGTCACAATCAAGCATGCGCAATCATGTACTGCACATGCCACACGACGTGGCTGGTTCGAGCCTGTTGGTTAAATAGTTTTTCGTCCTGGTCATCATGCGTGACCTCAGTCTCTTCCTCTCGCGGAGACCTTTCCAGGAAGCCCAAGATTGTGAAGATTGAGTGAGTAGAACTGAAGTTACGTCCCAAACAATTTGAAAATATGCGGAATTTTGAAATTTCCAATCGGCTCTCAAAGGGTTAAGTATTTACTGTCTGTGCAGCGTTCGCAAGTCAACTCCGATCGTTCCCTCTATCCCATATCCCATCGATCTAGCTGGCTAATGTCCCATGGCGAACAACTGCCATCCAGAGAAGCACAGTTTTGGGTGTGTCTCTGACGAGTTCACAATGTGGAGGGTCAGCTCACAGACAATTGTTCCGTCGCAGGTGGCCAGTTCTCATTGTAATCACACGCAGAACATGTCCTGGTCGCCAGTCTCCTGCGAGCATCAAGATTTTCCGCTTGCTGCTAGCAGTGAAAGGTGATACTTGAGGACGCAGTTCAAAACGACATTCACTACACTGGAAATCATTAATTTTTAGGATGTCAGTCATTATTAGTGTTTGGCGAGACACACACGCAGCAGAGATGACTGTTGTTAATCGTGGATGACTGTGCATTTGCAGCACTTGGGGCATGACATTATGTTGTGAAGTGTTATCTGCCAGTGATATCTGGCAGTAAAAAAGCAAGAAGGGGTGATGAAATCGACCTTATGCCATTTGTACAGATCCTCGAAATCCCGTAGAATCCCGTAGACCCAGTAGGGTGTTCATTGTGTGCTATGTATGCGCATTTGACCTTTTTAGCGTCATAATTCAATGACCAGTAATCGCTTTGCCAGCTTCTTCACTTTAGTTAGAACTAATGACTAGCTAGATCTTTGTCAGAAAAAGGTTTTCGTATGAAATGCCTTCAGGCCCCATTTCTTAGTGGAAATAGCAGAAAACACAATAGGGTCGTGCACGTTCAACACTCTACCGGGTCTACGGGATTCTACGGGATTTCGTGGATCTGTACAAATGACATAAGGTCCATTACATCCGACTGATGAGAAAGTAATTCATACATGTTCATACATGTACATCATACATGTCTGTCCATGAAGAGGATCTTCATGCTTCCACAACTCTGACAGGCATTTTGCACTAGTTTGCGTACCGGACGTACATGTAAGTACATTATTGTATTGTCCATTTGCAATGCGTCACGTGGACACACACACACACAAGAAACAAACAATCAAACGTTCATAAAACAGTCACACACTCTCAATGCACTCACACACACACACCACACACCACACACACACACACACACCACAGTGACCACACGCACACTCACACTGCGCAAACCACAGTGATCCTTATCCTGTTTCGTGCTATGGTTGAGGGGGGGGGGGGAGGCGTACAAGTGATCGCGAGCAAGAGATAATCCTCAGCGGATAATGTCGGCAGAAAAATCGGCAGAATTCGGTACATTTTCTTGTTTGTTTTGTGGATGTACACGTATGTGGATCATGAAAATGGAGCAGAATTCAAGAAAGTGCCTGCAATACGGGGGGGGGGGGAGGAGGGGGAGGATACAATGTCAAATCATGGTTCCGAAGTCCAAACGGACCTATTCCTTGCTTCTGATTCTTATCGATGTCCCCCCCCCTCCCCACACGCGCAGGTGTATATCGTGGATCTCACAGGGACCAGTTCCACATTATAACGTTAGTCGCTGCGAAGTTAGTTGTGGAGCGCCTTTACCCCCTGTTTTTAAAGTTCATGTCCTACCACATCCAAATCTAGCGTCCCTTGAAAGTTCACTTTCATGGCTAATAGTCGCATGGTCTCTTGTCCCAAGAGACCTCTGCGCTCTGTGCTTTCTCCACACCACTTTTGAAAGTTATCTTCTCTTTTCTCCCTTTCCATTATCGTAAAATATTTGGCATGATCGTCCGTTTGATGTACTATGTGAAACAGAATAACTACACTGAATCTCTTAGGTTTTTAGTTAGGTGGCAACTACATGTAGATGCAAGTACAGTCTGTTGGGTCCCCAGGCAAAATATCAACACCAAATCAAGAAAATTGCACTCAGAAATTGGGAAATTGTATTGAGAAGGTATGGCGTTACATGATGTAGAGAATCCCATTTTTAAAAGTGAATGTCCACTCGAAAGCTTTACTCAAAGTCTCAAGTTGGATACAGGATCGAACGACCGCACGGCACGAGGCCAACTCTTTTCTCTTCCACAGTATATTTCACTTCATCAAATAATTAACAATTAACACTAATAACACCAGCTATTTATAGCATGCAAAAACAGCGTACATGTATATCAAAACATACACATATAAAACATGACATGACAGCGTATACCAGTGGTACACTGCAAACCGCACACAGCGCATATAGCGTATGCCATGCGGCAAACATCAGCGGTACGGCGGAGTCGAAATACAACATTGCAACGAATACAATGCCATAAGCGCGAAGGCCTTTCCCACTGGTGGTTTGCGACACAAACAAACTTCGGATATAAAGAACTAATTCTACTCCAAAATAGTGGTCGCTACATCAGGGGTAGACTGCATAAAATGCTCCATTCTGGTGGAGTTGTTTAACCTGCTTCACTTCAGGAAAAAGCACTCAAGCCATAGATAGACTCGGAAGGAGAGCCAATGATTAATAATTTATAGTAAAGAAAAGCACCAAAGAAACTACATAATTATAAGGTCAGCTTTGTGCAATGTTATCGCATGAGCTGATTGTCAAGTAACTGGGGTGTTAGTGAACATTATAGCATAACTTTTCTCGCTCCACATATACTGGCACACACAGAGACATAGACAACAATAACGACACTACACAAAGTGAAGGGTAGTTGGCCGAAGCCAGATGTGAACCGGATAATGAGTGAGGTATGGAAGCAAGGACTGAGAACAGAGTGTCTCAGATAGAATAGGCGTGCCAGTGGATAGCAAAAATAGGCCATGATTCAGAACCACTTGGGACCGTCAGATTAATTTTTCTGAACCGAGCCAGCCGGGAAAAAACCCTCGCGCCGCCGTACACAGTTGTGAGGGATAAAAACCGGGTGTATATCCCCAATGGCGATTAGGCATCATGTAGGCATGGTAAGCACATCACGGCAAAAAGTGATAAAAAAGCAATGATAATATGCACATAAATGAAGTGTGGGAGGGCAGGGACACTGGTAAGACTCAAAACTGACAGAAGAAGTCAGGAAAAGAAGCGACAATAAAGAACACACCAGATGCCATATTTGCAACAAAAAATATTTCGCGAGAAATCAGTTCTCGCCTATCTCGCTGCGCTCGGCCGGCGAGAAATACAACGTACTTCCTTGGTCCCTTTACTATAAATTAACTTAGCCCAAAGATGCCATCTCATCATACCAACTGACCTGGCTCCTTCAATAATAATACGACAATCAAGTGAGTTCACTGCTTCAAAATCAACTTCAAGGTGAATATAAAAAAAACATCTCCATCATTTTGCGAGAACTGTGGCAATACGCCCAGTGAGAAGGCATTTCTCCTGTGCCTATGGTGAAAGAAAATGAATCTAAACAAACAAACAAACAAACAAACAAATACAAGTAGCATGAGCTCCAGTGTGGGGAGCAAACCCTTTTCAAACAAACATCACCATTGTAATAATTACTACAGCAGTTCATCCGGCAGTACTACTTGCAGTTTGACGAGAGATGCCGTACCGGAGCTCAGCTGTGTGGCCAGCTCGGCATTTTCACACACGTATTCTCGGAGACACGGCCAATGGTCTTCATTTCCCACTGTGACAGCATCCGACTCATTCTTCGTAAACCCTTGACCAGTGAAGAGCTCCAAGAGGCGTAATTCACAGTAGAGAAAAAGACGCGTTTGCCAGGCCGAGCGAGGAGCTGCAAGTGCCATGAATCTGCTATAGTCCATTAACTGGCTGGGCGATCGTTTTATTGAGAGAAAATTCACGCCGTGCGCCTTCTCGTAATCGGCAACTGAGCACGCACGGAACTCGCTCAGATGCCGCATCACGTCAGGCACGGCACCGTGGTAGAACTGGCGGCAAAGCTCCACGATACCACTCCACGTTGCTGGCACGCACTTCGGCAAGTGCGCGTCTGCGGGTTTGTCATCGGGCACGTCTTGTGGATTAGCCTGGGCAAGAGCAGCACCATGACTGTCATCGCATTCGACAATCTTGGCCTGGAAGAGCAACAGCCATGCATCATTCTTGTCCACCTCGCACTGCACAGGGACAAGCAAAACATCCGGAAGCAAAGCACACGCATCAAGTTTTCAGGCACTGCAAATCGTCATCATTCTGCATCCAGAACAATCGGGTGATGTAGACTTAGCACCGTCACACAGCTGTGAGTAAATATGCATAATGTAAAGACGTTCGGCTGGGCCTGTGTTACGAACCGTATTCCGGAGTACATGTATACACCGTTCCCAGATTTTTGCTACAAATCACAGACATCCACCTTGTTCATCACCACACAAATCACAGACATCCACCGTGTTCATCACAAGTAATGCTGACGGCTGGGTACACGTCACTGGCCACAGAAAGGTGGATTCTTGTCATATGTCACTGGAATTGTAGAGATCATGGCGAATATCTATCACTTGTCCTAGTTGACGTTTACCGTACTTTCCCGAATATAAATCGACCTTCTGTGTGCCAGAAATTTCGTCAAAAGCTGGGGGCCGACTTACAAACGGAACTCGACTTACATACGGGAATCTGGCACAACAAATGAAGTGACTGGAGTGTCCGTACAAAAAAAAGCACTGCCGTATGAACCATGTGAACTTTCGTCCTGCGACTGACACTGGTTTTGTTCAGATTTTGTCTTACTGGCATGATATGATCTCTCCTCGCAGAGAACTCATCATTTTGTATGTGTGGGTGTCATGGAGCTATAACAACTTTTTTTCATGAAATTGACTCCTGGATTTGGGGTGGTCGACTTATAATCGAAGTCGACTTATATTCGGGAAAATACGGTATACGCTTTTACACGTGCTTGCAGATCAGTATAGCTAAACATACTCTAAACATACTCTATGTTAACACCATACACTACAGTGGTGTACAACTACACATACTACACACATTACAGGAGCATGGTAGATCACATACTACACACATTACAGGAGCATGGTAGATCACATACTACACACATTACAGGAGCATGGTAGATCACATACTACACACATTACAGGAGCATGATAGATCACATACTAAACACATTACAGGAGCATGGTAGATCACATACTAAACACATTACAGGAGCATGGTAGATCACATACTACACACATTACAGGAGCATGGTAAATCACATACTACACACATTACAGGAGCATGGTAGATCACATACTACACACATTACAGGAGCATGGTAGATCACATACTACACACATTACAGGAGCATGGTAGATCACATCCCATACAAATTACACGAGCCTGGACCTCTCTTATCTGGTCCTCTTTCATCCGGATCCCTCGCCATCCGGAAGAAAATCGTTGGTTACCGATTTACAGCATATGTCATACATACATACAGTATGTGTGGTCGATTATCCGGTTCCCTCGCCTACCCAGATAATTTCGTAGAAAAAGGGTGTGTGCGGTTAAGCGAGGTCTGACTGTAGCTCGCATCCCACAAGTCGAAAACGCTTCCAGGCTCATTTGATGCTGTTAGCCATTTTTTAAAGCAGGTACTGATTTCCCGTATCTTTTACCTTGAGGGTGATGAACTCGCGTGTTAGACCGAGGGCGAGCAGGACATCATACGGTGACTTGAATGGCAGAACGCGGCAGGCAGTATCTCGGCCGGCAACGAACACCGTGCGCCGTCCTGATGCCTCACTCAGCCTTGTCGGCACAGTACCACTTTGTACCATGGACACCCTGCACATGACGTTTGCCGCAACTTCATCATCGGCGAGTCGACGTGCTGCTGTCTTTCCAGAGTAGAAGTTGATTAGATGGTCAGCGAGGGCTTTAGCGTTCATAGTGACTAGCTGTGGGACAGCCGAAAATTAAAATTTCACACAAAACCTCACAATAATCACACACAGGATGAAACGCGAGAAGACCTTCCCCTCGTGGTCCTCTTACCTATTCATGCATGTTGGCGCAGTACTCGTACAAGTCACCCTTGAAGTGTCAGACCAAGATGGACTCTTGGTCAGACTAAACAAGTGTTGAAAGCAGTATTTTTTTTTAACTATAAGATCTTCAAGTGTTGTGATTATTGTGAGGTTTTGTGTGAAATTTTAATTTTCGGCTATCCCATTTCGTTAATTTCTTACTTTTTAGACGGGTTCCATGGACTAGAACACAATAACATTTTTTAGAAAACTGCCATAAAGCAGTTTTTATTGCTATAATTTCTTTTTTTTTTTTTTAGCTAAGGATATTATTATAATAATTGTGTCACCAATGGAATGCCCTAAACGATGGCCTACATGTAGCGCCTCTACATGTGCATCATATCAAATTCAATACCGTATTATACGCATTGATGTGCAAGCCTTTTCTTGCAGAAAATGGCACTAGTCCTGCATATTCATGTTCTTCTGCAGGGGAATCATTATGGGTAGTGCAGTGGCGGTGATATTTTTTTTATACGTAGGTCATTCTGTGGATGTTGCTGTTGCAGAATTTCATGTCATAAAATTGTCCTGTCTTTCAGAAAATTCAGATGTCCACACCCTAAATCACATTTACTTGAGAATTGTAACCAGGTGCGTGCCGCAGATGTTTTTGTTGATTCTGTGTTTATAATTGTAGTCATGGGTTGTCGTGATAAGGTCATCCGGCATCATATTGTACTGAAATCGTAATCCTGTTGATGTCCATACAACTTTTGGAAGTAGTTCAATGACTTCAAAGTGTTACAAGTTCAAGATTGTCTAAAACAACACAGCAAAGTAGGAACAATAATCATGTATTAAAATGTAAACAAATACATTGTTGAGTCCGACACCTCGTTCCAACAACTACACTGATCCTGAGTATACATGTAAGGTGCAAGGATATAATGGTTGTAGGTACTGAGAGATAAACAAGGCACTCCATAATAATAAAATGTTACACGACTTTGTGGGAGTATGAATGATATCCAGTCAAACCTCTTTTGGACGAATATCAAGGGACCGATGGTATTTGTTCTGTGAGTTTGTCTTAATTAACTCTATTTTATAACGAGTGAATACAGTTATTTCTCCAATAGAGACACGAATAGATTTCTTCTACAGCGAAAGCTTCTAAGCCAGACCAAACCATTGACTCGTCTTGTATGAAACAAAGGAGTCACTGAACCTCTCTTTAGCAACATGACGGCAACTGAAACAACAACAGAGAAAACACGATACATGTACAGCAAAGATTCTTGCAGGTACTACAAACAGATTGCAGATCGTAATTCTTGCTCTGCCGCCACGCAACTTTATTTGGGCCAGTGCAATCTCGGTGCTACTCACAAATCAAACAGCCCAGACTCGAGTAAACAAATCCAATCGTACGAGATTTTCACGAGACGAGACTGCACCCATTGGCTTGTTTCGTATGAAGCAAACAAGTCACTGAATGCATGAATCTCTCCATAATGGAGATTTTCCCTGATATGCGAATATATTTTGCATACTCGGCCAATGCGTCCTTGAACCTTTCCCTCCAGATTGGAACTGCCAACGATGCTATGCCACTGCAAAATTCAGATTCTACGCTATGATCGGAGCACGGAATGCCGGAAGCAATCATGATCAGCGCCTTACTTGTAACGTACCAATGTACAATGAACATGAGTATTTCGACAACACATCTAAGCCTCAGCAGCAACATAAGCCTTACCGTCAAGAAGGTGAACTCGCGTTCTTCGCACTGTTGGCAAGGGCAAAGAGATACGAATGGATCTAAATCCGAATAAAATCAGCACACGTTTCCGTAAATGAAAGGGTGAGCATAAGCAAATGAATCGAAGGAAACTGGTCAACTCAAAGATCACCTGTAATTGAGTATTCCGTAAAAGGAGACCTCGACAGCAGAAAAGCTAAATTTAGAAAAGAGATCCTGTCAGTTTTTCCATTATTTATTGTATTCCACCTAAAATCAGCACACTTTTCGTAAATGAAAGAGTCAAAACAAGCAAATGAATCAAAGGAAACTGGTGAACTCACCTGTCGTTGAGTAATATTCCGTGAAAGGAGGTCTCAGCGGAGCCGAAGCGAAATAAGCCAGGACACGAAATATCCGAAACAGCTCATGCAAGAAACAGTTCCAAAGAAGGTAGGGCCTCGCGCATGCACATCCGAAAACGGACTGCACTGCAACACAATGTCTGCCGTGCACGTGCACAGCACGCGGCTACCACGCGTTGGTAGATCTAATACCGAGCACCTTACGTAGAATCTTACGTAGCCTAAGTGAAATACCGAGCACCTTACGTAGAAACTTACGTAGCATAGCGATGTCGTTTTTTCTGCCATGTGAACACAATAATAGAAAAGCTGACAGGATCGCTTTTCTAAATGTAGTATGTAGTCCGCCAATTATTTTCAAACGCAAAATCAATATTAAAAAAAATTAATAATGTTTCAATTATTTTTGAAGTCAACATTATGTTCCCAAATTAGGGCTTGAAAGTGATGACGTCAAAACGGCCAGGGAGTAGTAAGTTGACATCAGATTTCTACTTTTGGATCCACTAAGGTGTGACTTTGCTATTGCCAAAGTATGTGGGTGCATAGCAACCCACTCATGTCACATGCAGGTGTGACTTTTATTTCGCCACCAGTTGTAACCCCGCCCCCAGTAGCCAAATCGGTCAGTTTCACTGGCTACAGCACCATGCTGTGGGTAAGACCGCTTGAAATGTGCTTGGATCCATACAAAAACTGGATCCAAGTGGATCCAGTTTTTGAATTTTTGAAATTGTTGCTATGCTGTGACGTAGCACTTTCAAGCCCTTATGAAAGTGCTACGTCACAGCATAGCAACAATTTCAAAAATTCAAAAATTGGATCCACTTGGATCCAGTTTTTGTATGGATCCAAGCACATTTCAAGCCGTCTTACTCTCAGCAAGGTGATGTAACCAGTGAAACTGACTGATTTGGCTACTGGGGGCGGGGTTACAACTGGTGGCGAAGTAAAAGTCACCCCGGCATACGACATGAGTGGGTTGCTATGCACCCACATACTGAGGCAATAGCAAAGTCACACCTTAGTGGATCCAAAATAGAAATCTGATGTCAACTTAGTACTCCCTGGCCGTTTTTGACGTCATCACTTTCAAGCCCTATACATGAGACTTGAGAGATCCTGGGATCGGGAGTCTACCATGCATGGTCTACCCATGCGTGACCATGGTGACGAAGAAGCGTAGGGCGCGCCAAGGGCAAGGTTCCTGCGGCGCTCAGATTGGTTATTCGAACAACGACGAGCATAAACACAAAATGTTCCGTACTACATGTACATGTACTAGTACCACCTGTACTACCGGTAGTATACAGTAACATAACGACATCAGTGCCAGTAGTGAGTCGAGTAGCGGCCTAGAGAGTAGAGGCAAGAGTACAACAGGCTGCTGCCGTGCTGGGAGAGCTGAACAGGCTAACGAGCGCAGTACGGATCCGACCTGGACTACAGACTACATACAGACTCACGTGAGTGCGTTCGATTTTGCCCACAAATCAATTAATTTGTTGAACCCATGAACGTGAATCCATTCATGAATCCATTCATGAATAGTATAATTCATGATTGGATAATTTATTACTAGTACCAAGAGTACATAACCAAGAGTGTGCAACTCTACGATTCCCCAGCCCACGGCGGAATTTTTTTATGACATCAGTCTTTCATGGTCTTTGGCGGCAGTTTAGCTCACTGATGCCATCATGCGTAGCCAGAGATCAAAGTGCAAATAATGTGTACATTACAGCTACGGTAGTCGAAGCAGAACAACGGACGAAAGATCGACGTGTCTTGAACCTGACGAACTCTCACCGTATTTACAAAACAAGCGCCGGAAAGAATACCCACTTCATCATACTTCTGCCAAAGGATGAGGCAATAAAAAAATTCCGCCGTGGGTGAACCCATCGCAGCTCAAGATAGGAGTTTCACACTCTTGGTTCTGTACTCTTGCTAGTACGGCCGTGGCTATTCTCATCACCCCCTGTGTGAATAGACGTTATTTGATTACATCATCAGTTGATGCTTCAACGAAAAGGCTGCGGACTCGCGGCACAGCGCTGCACTTGCTAGGGGTAAGCGGATTATTCGGGCATAATTTTTGGCATAATCAGGTCCTTTTTGAGAAGGAGCATACAATTGCATGGGAAAAAGAAGGGCCGATGCCCAATGAGACTGTTATACACATATAATAATAAATAATAATTGAAGGCATAATTGCCTTTTTTAGAAGGAGCATAAAACGGCATCGGAAAAACAAGGGCAGATGCCCAATGAGGCTGTCATATACATGTACACACCTGCTATTGAAGGACCATACATTGCGCTTTTTGTCGATTTGGAATACTTTAGCAAGCACCGATGGCGACTACCTGACATGGCCGTGATTCTATTCCCCAGTCCACTCCATCACCAGACAGTACATTTACATCTTCTGCAACACCACCGATGATGTCATCCAGTGCTTCCGCAGCTGAAACACCAGCTAGAGTGCCCAGACAAGGTTCAGACTCAGATCAGACTACTTTGCCCAGAAACACGTTGTCACCATCATCATCATCAGCAGCAGCACCAGCAGAAATAGCTGAATCTCCAACAAAGCAGGTAAGACTAGGTGTGTGTGCGTGTGTGTGTGTGTGTGTTTGTGTGTGGTGCTGGTGTGTGTGTGTGTGTATGTGTGTGTGTGTGTGTGTGTGTGTGTGTGTATGTGTGTGTGTGTGTGTGTGTGTGTGTATGTGTATGTGTGTGTGTGTGTGTGTGTGTGTGTGTGTGTGTGTGTGTAACTAGGGTAACCCGGTAACTACCGGCATACCGGTGATTTCTGACTTTGATCGAAAAACTACTGGAATTGGCACTGAACCATGATTGTTCACAAAAACGCTGGTTTGTGGTATGACAAGGGCACATGCGGCCCTGCTTTTCACAGAATCCCTTACGTAGGGGCGATCTGACAATGAAGAAATCCAAGCTTTGGTCCAATGAGCAATGGGTTAGAAATGAATAAAAAGAAAGAACAAAATTGCCAAAATATTGCGCACAATTCGCAAAATACTCAAAAATTGCCCGAAAAAGAGAAAATAGACGAAATTGGCGAAAACTAGCTAAATAAGAGAAATGAGAGAATATTAAGGGAAACTGGTTGTGTGACTAAGGGATTTGATTTGGCTGGGTTGCCAAGTATGAATACAGGATTCCGTGTGGTACAGGGTCCGGCAACCAACGGTTTCCATGACCACCCAGCCAGGTTTGGGCCAATGGCATCACTACTTTCAACCTCTATGGTCCTAGTGTCGATTGCTGTTGTTCCCACTGCTCTCCTGTATTGCAGCGTGATTACACACAGATCCACAAAGCAAGGTACTCATTTGGTAGTGAAGGCAGCGGGAGAGATCAGTTTGACAGCCCTTGGGGACTAGCAACCAACAAAGCTGGTGACCTGATCATCTGTGACAGCTGCAACCACAGAATAAAGGTATTTGGCGGAGTATAATGTGCATCTCATTTTTTTAGAAATGTTTTGGCAATTTAAGATTCATCCAGAGTGTAATGCTCAGCCTATATTTGAGATCGTTATCGATCACAAAGACAGTACTAGAGTGCCACCATTGTTAGAATTTCCTATAAAGATATGGTTAAGGCATACATTTGTGTAATGTACCGATGCGGGTCTCGCACCCATCATGCATAACAGTGCAGCTGGCAGTTGACACCGGCAATGCACACATATGGCTTGCACCAGGTCAGAGGTGGCAAACTTCACAACGGTTTGATACATCGCACTACCTTTCCAAGTACATGTATATGCACGTCTGCACGCTGGCTTCACTCTTCCATCAACAAGGCTACATTGCTTCTACACCAACTCTAAATTTATCTCTCTCTCTCTGTCTCTCTCTCTCTCTCTCTCTCTCTTTTTCTCTCTCTCTCTCTCTCTCTCTCTCTCTCTCTCTCTCTCTCTCCTTCTCTCTCTCTCTCTTTCTTTCTCTCTCTCTCTCTCTCTCTCTCTCTCTCTCTCTCTCTCTCTCTCTCTCTCTCTCTCGCTAAAATCTTTTTGCTCATGCATGCGATCACAGTTTCCGAGTGCTCGATGGGCGCCGCTTTTTTCGTGGGCATGAAGTTGGTGAAGCTTGTACTTTGTACACAATGCTGTAAAAAGTGGGTTTTTTGAACTTTACTTCCTGTTTTGCCTTTCTTGGACCCATAAATGGAAGAGTGCGTATTCATTTCTCAGCTTGGGTTCATATCTGAAAATGTTACATGGCTATGCTTCACTGAAAAAAGAGCACATTTTGCCTGTTTTCACTGAAAAAAGAGCACTTTTTCAGCATATTTTGAGGGACGCAAAAAGCACTAAGTGCGAATTAAAAGAGCACCTTTGGGAAAGGGCTACATGCAGTGGTAGAATTGGTGCAAGAAATCAATCACCAGACAGTTAGAGGTTCTGCTGGTAGCCAATAGCTACTCATGTACATGTATACGCATGCTGGACATGACATCATGTACATGTATACGCATGCTGGACATGACATCATGCACCTGTATACTCATGCTGGACATGACATCATGCACATGTATACTCATGCTGGACATGACATCATGTACATGTATACACATGCTGGACATGACATCATGTACATGTATACGCATGCTGGACATGACATCATGCACATGTATACTCATGCTGGACATGACATCATGTACATGTATACGCATGCTGGACATGACATCATGTACATGTATACTCATGCTGGACATGACATCATGTATATGTATACACATGCTGGACATGACATCATGTACATGTATACTCATGCTGGACATGACATCATGCACATGTATACGTATGCTGGACATGACATCATGTACATGTATACGCATGCTGGACATGACATCATGCAGGTCCAAGCAATGCACACGTGCATGGCCTCTGTTAAAACTATCTGTTATCACCTTGCACATTTGTTCTGCTAGGGCATGCCACACTAGAGAGAAAGTGTGAAATTCCGAGTGATAGTTTTTTTTCCCTATACAACATCACTCATGTTCCTGAATCAGCCATTATCTACACACTCCACTTGATGAGCTCTGTTGCTGTGTTGGAACGAACCGCTGTCTGCTGGGTCTGAATATCAACATCTCAATGGGATTGTCTTCGCTATGGTTAAAACTTAAAAATAATGAATCGTCCTCGCTATGGTTGTGATGTGAATGGGTCGGCCATCAGCGAATCGGGGAGTGGATGTTTGCCTGATATTTACTGGGCGAGTTTGTGGCTAGATTCTCACCATAGAATTACATTCTAATGTATATGTTTAGATCTGCGCTATGTCTGTGTGCATGTGTGTGCTTGAATTTGTTATTGTATTCCTTTTTGTTAATGCACTTAGATACATGGGGTTGATGGCCAGTGCAAGCAGACGGTTGGCGTCGAGGGAAGAAACTGTGGAGAGTTCTATGCCCCAGACGCTGTGCATGTAACAGATGATGACCGAGTGATCATTGCTGATACTGGTAACCACCGACTACAGGTATGGTGTTGGTGTTTCGCTACTGTTGTACTTGAACACTCCACATCCTACAACCTGCACAGAGGCAAAAACATCTAGGTTCTGTCTACCCCTGCTCTGTCTACCCTGCCCATTCCACCCCTGCTCGATCCACCCCTGCTCACACATACATGTACATGGCGAAGTCTCACGCGCACTTACACACACACACATGCACACACACACACACATCAACACACACACATGAACACACACACACACACATCCTGGTCCTGGTCCTGGTATACACTGCCATGTAGGTCACGTGTTTCTCGTTGAGCGAGACGGAGACGAGAGGACACATGAGCGTTGGTGACGGGATAAGTCGTTTCGCCTCTTGAAACGCCTCTTGCAATTCTGACATTGCAATTGGAACTTGTCCCTTTCATCAGCAGTTGGACGCCTGGTGGATCGGTTGCAGTTGTGGATAGCAAAGCCCTGGATCGACTTACAGCAACGTTCACAAATGGGACAGTGAGCGGGACAGCACGGTTTCCGAATACATAGGCGTACAGGTGAAGAGCTTGTGGCATTGGCAACATTCGGGGCAGAACAGGACTGGGTACAGCGATGTTCTGCAATGCCACCCGCACTCCGAAACTATCGGTGACACTGGGAGCACTGGCGGCTGTTGGCTTGCTGCTGGACTGGTTTATGCCGTTCCATGATGCACTTGTGGCGGGCAATATCTTACTGCCGAGCAAAGCTTGCTTGCTGTCACTCAGATCGTTCCTGCGCTGTGTCAAACCATGACTTGTCGGCGATGTTTATTCGTCGCAGGTCGACCCTAATTGCGTCTCGCCATCGTTTCCGCGGGCCACACGCTGGGCATGGCGGCAGCAATGTGCCAAACAACATCCGCGGAACACACACACACACACACACACACACACACACACACTATCATGTATTGTAGTTATACTGTTTATGTTGGTAATCCCAATTCAAGTCTTGCTTCGCACACCCACTTCTAGCCACCGTGATCGTGAAATGAGGATACTGGTCATAAGCATTTGACCAAGTTATTGTCTATTTCTAAATCATCTTTTATCTCTGCTGTCTGCCTCCATGCCCTCCTGTGCAGATCACTGACCAAAATTTCTCAGAGTTCATCACTATAGGAATACGTGGAATAGAAATTGGCGAGTTCCATGAGCCAATTGGTGTTGTCCTAGTCAACCACAGTGTACTGGGCCCGTGCTTTGCTGTGGCAGATAACTACAATCATCGGATTCAGGTCAGAAACGTAACCGGACAGTACACACTGTACATGTACAGTTGTATTGTGTAAAATCCCTCTCCTACCCACTAACAGTGTACTGTGATATACATAAAGATAGAACTAGCCTATATCACTGTTCAGCATCAAGTTGTGGGACTGTTTTCAATCATGTAACAGAAGATGAAGCATATGGTGATCTCATTAGGCACAGATACATAGCTGAGCGAGGGAAACTAATCTCACACCAAAGGGGTGACTGCAAGCATAGGGCTTCTTCAAGGACGGACCAACGGTCACTTTTCGGGATCATGTGCGAGAAATTTTTTGAATCGCTGGTGAACAGGCGAAGCCCAGGTCACATTCAGTTTGTACGAGAATGGACGCGTGGAGGTGAAAGAAGCAATAGGATGGCGCTCAACTTCATGTCCAACACTCGTGTTGACTCAGAGCAGCTTCCGGGAAGCCCTTTCATGGCTTGGGCGAAAATGAACAAGCTTCAAAATCAATCCAAGCTCTGGTTGAGACAACCCTGTCACATTTCGTATACTTTTCAATGCGCGACCTGTTCACCACAATCTCGGGGTGAGTGCCACTTACGGGCACGGCGTGGTGTCCTTGAAAAAGCACTATACTCCTTTTGACCGGTGGTTCAAGAGTTGCGGAGATTCGCCCTCAATTTATCTTTCCTGCCTCTGGATCCAGATCATTATGCATTGCCTGACCTACCTGACCCTTCTGTTTGTGAGTCAATGCAATAGGAGCGCTTTATGTGTGTGTGTGTGTGTGTGTGTGTGTATGTGGTGTGTGTATGTATGTGTGAGTGGTGTGTGTGTGTATGTGTGTGTGTGTGCGTGCGTGCGAGCACACGTGTGTGTGCGTAAATATATATGTAGGACTCAGTATAGAGTCCATGCACTATATGATGTCCAGCACCCTATATAGAGTCCATTGGTCCAAAATCCACTATACAGAGTCCAGGAGTCCACTCAGTTTTGATCAGCTTCATCCTGCCGCGCAATCCCCTATAAGGAGTACACTTTTTCTACAAGTCCCCTATTCACAGTCCAGGAGTCCAGTTTATCCAGTCACGCCGTCCTGTGTGTTGTGCCCGAAAAAGAACAAACACATTTTCAGTTCTGCTTGCCTCGTGGCAGCGCATTCCTTTCTTCACTTCAGCCATGGCTGCCAGTTCTGCTGTGCAGTTGCTGACAGTAATCTGTCTCGAGGTAACCAAGGAGGATAAGGAGACGTTCAAAATCAACAATGATCTGGAAAGCGTCTTGTGGTTCTCTGAAGACGTTTCATCAGTGCGCGGGATGAAAGCAGAAATTGCAGAACGAGAAAAAGTTCAGCACAGTTCAAATCTGACGAGTCAGGTACACTGACACTCTCTTTCGTTCGACGCCACAAGGATCCCCTGTTTGGCTGGCCATTGCTGCCAGTAAGACGTTTGAACGGTTTCATCAGAGCGAGGGATGAAAGCAGAAAGCGGAGAAAGAGAAAGGTTCAGCACAGTTCCAATCTGCCGAGTCAGATACACTGACACTCTCTTTCGTTCGACGCCACAAGGATACCCTGTTTGACTGGACAAGAGCTGCCTGTACCACCGTGTCAAAAGGCTGTCCAACTACATGGCAGGACGATGACTGAGGTAAGGAAGCTTTTACTCGTTTCGATTGGTCTGCTATTCTGTCGTTATGCTTGAATTTGTTTCCATTTTCAAGGAGCGTATCGTGTTTGTTTGATGTTGCTTGAATGAATGCCCTAAAAGTAATCAACCACTTCGTAATAGTCCTCAAGGACTGCAAGGACTTTGCATCAATCGTATACGATCGTCTAGCTATCATCAATTATTATAATTATTTCATGAGAAATGTATTTTTATCCCTGTGAAAATTATGTGAAACTCCACGACACTCTTCCTCTACAAATTATAGTATGATGTCAAATACAATGGGATCCACAAACGCAGTGCCAGTGTACTAGTAGTAGTAGGAGGATTGCTGGTATGCCAATGACAAGAAAAAGCTTCTCAAGCTAATACTCGTATTCCCTGAAGTAACCGTTTTGATGTCACGAACATGACATTGTGTCAGTGAAACTGCCTCGTGACAACAAATCATTGCATTTCCATCTTGGGGAAGACTAACTGACGGCAACGCTGTACAGATTGTTCAAATCATCTCATTTCAATTTACTTCGAAGTAGTTGCAGTGAAACACTGTGTACACTACTTGTATGGTGGTGTGTCTGTGCGTCTTGAGTGTGCACAAACGATCTTATTCCTCGTATTACTAATAGATTATTGTCCCCACCGTCACCTGTTCACAGGTCTTTGAGTGGATTGATTTTCATTGAGCATCACATTCGTTGAGAACTTGGTAGTTGTGTGCTCCCATGCATCATTACGTTAATAAGCGTATCCTTGTGCTGTCTATTTGTTGCAGGTGTGCTGATCTTCAGAAGCTTGCGGAACTGAGTGCTGCTGAACATTTGCATGGCCATGAGCAATGGTGAAGCTTGCTATTGCACTCTCAGCATGTGCTAGTATTATGCTGACCACTGCACTATGTTACTCTCTTACACTACTACGTGTATGTAAACGTGCGTGTACCCGTCCCCGTATGCATTCGTTTCGTATAATTATTTGTTATTCCTCTTGACTTTACGTGTAAATGGGTGGACGTTTGCATGGCTGTTGGAGTTGCGTGTGTATTGTGTCTCTACTCTTTTCTTGGTGTTTTCTTGGCGTTGCATAAGTTTGTGTGTGTGTGTGTGTGTGTGTGTGTGTGTGTGTGTGTGTGTGTGTGTGTGTGCGCGCGCGCGCGCGCGCGCGCGCGTGCAATAGTTTGAAAACAAATAATTAATCCTGGGCTCTCCATTATTCTCTTTCGATTCTTGTTTTTTTTCTAGGTATTTTCTTGGCGTTGTGTGGGTGTGTGCATGTGTGTGTGTGTGTGTGCACAATAATTTGGCAACACTGCATGATTGAGATATTGTAATTTGCAGCGTCTGCGAAGAGACCACTTGATTTGAGGATGGTGTTTGTAGGGTTTTTCATGTAGTGAAGTGGCTGCAGTGGCGCCTCAATACATATTTTTTTATCTTGAGAAGTGAATGATGTGAAGGATTAAAGGGAGAGGCCGTTTTCTGGTTAATATTCACTGCTTACAGCAGATCCTATGTCTAATTTCGAACTCGATAGGGGGTGCCTAATTGGCTGGACTTTATACAGGGAGTGTTGTCCACATAAAGACTCTTTAATCTTTATAGGTGATTTCAAAATGTGGACTCCGTACAGTTGATTTTGGACCAATGGACTCTACATAGGGGTGAAGCCAATTGGCTGGACTCTATACAGGGAGTGATGTCCATCTAAACTGAGCTCACAGTTGATTCCAATTTTGGACTCTGTACAGTGGATTTTGGACCAATGGCTTCTATATAGGGGTTGGACATCATATAGGGGCTGGACGCTCTACTGAGTCCAACATATACATGCTCGCACGCATTTACAACTCACTGCATCCGTTCTAGAACTACGATAGATCGACACTTGAACAGAGTGCACATATCCGCATGCGTCATAGCGCCTGTACAACCATAGATCGACACATTAATGTACTTAACCGTACACTCCTTGAAATGAATATTCCAAAGGGGAACACATTCCTTCTATCGTGTTTTCAAACGAATATCAGTCGAATACTCGAATAATCCTTGCAACCCTAATTACGAATCTCACAGATAATTATCTTCTATGTACACTGGTACTGTACAGGTTGTGCCATGCAGTGGTGAGACAGGATATGCATTTGGAACAGAAGGTAGTGGTCAAGGCCAATTTCAATACCCAAGCGGCATCACAGTGTACCACAACAGGTTGTTAATTGCTGACGAGAACAACCATTGTATACAGGTATGTTAGCATGTTCAGCTGGCACCCACATCAACAACGATACCAAAGACGACGACAACCGCAACGACGACGACGACAACAACAACAACAACGACGACAACAACAACAACAACAACAACAACAACAACCAAAACAGAAGCAGCAGCAACTTCATTTTCCTATCGTGTCAGGAATTATTCTTAAGTCGGTGGATGCTCCGAATGGTTGGAAATGGCATTTGCAGCTAATTGACGACACGGGTCTGACTCATGGCTGTAGTCTGAAACACATGAGCAACACGTCAAACTTCGCACTCACAAATCTGCAAGAAAAACACCACTCTCTGCTCAATATGCATTGCTCCGCTAAATTCACCCTGTTTCAGTTGAGTTTCAGAAGGATACTGGAATTTGACGGGATGTGTTAATTGGGTGGATGCATGCAAACTTGACTTATTCTAGAAATTATAGACGCACTTTGGGAATTCTTCTGTTTCTGAGACTTAACTGCTATTGATAATCCATCTACCAGGCTAAGCACTAGACAGGTTCGGGGAAGAAAACATTCATTCAATCAGAAATGAATGTGTACGTCATGCAAATGCTTGTTGGCCATGTTCACCTGTTACTTGTCCTTTTCAGTGTAAGAGTGTATAGGCTGATGTGAAGTTAGACTCTAAAACATCATGTCTATACATCATGTCACAAACCAAACAGTGTCTGTGCTACAATAAATACATACATAGTAATCAAATGTTGGTGCCAGGTCCATGTTTTACCTCAGGTTTTGAGTTTTTACAGTTGCACACCAGTAACCTTATCATCATTACAGTCATAATGATAGTAGCTATGCACTGTGTGTTGGAGTATTATTCTTACACTCCTGTTATATCTATACTCTTGCTGTCACCACAGTGGTGTGTGTGAATGTTCAATTTCTTTATTTCTGCAAAAGGTGATGACCGTCGATGGAGAGTATATCACTTCGTTCGGGTCTCAGGGCAGCGCTTTAGGGCAGCTGTGCCAACCGCATGATGTCACTACAGATGCCTACGGCAATGTTCTAGTCGTAGATCATGGCAATGGATGTGTTATGGTAAGGGAGAGCTTGTTGTGTCGTGTTCTTCTTTCTAAATACCTACAGACAGAGAGTAGTACCCAGTACATATACAACAGTGGAGCATGGTCAGTTTGTTGCTAGTCTGTGATTCATGGTCAGTACAATCATCAGACAACACTGATATGAACACAGAAAGTGATGTACACTGCATGCACAGAGTACAAGACAGTAAAGCAAGAGTACATTAGCTCTTACAGAATGTTGCTTTGCGTTCTTGAATCGTGGTTTGACCGTATTGTCCAATGGTCTTTCCAGTATCGTCATCGACATGCATGAACATCCGCCAATAATGCATCATCCATACATCTGTACCTCTAGAAACTTGTGGAGACATTTAGGAAATATCGCGGAAAAAGTTGCGAGGTAAAATGCCACAAATTGCGTCCGATTTTGTTACTTGTAGTGTAGTGAGGTAGGATTGTGCTGCGCTGTACTCGATTACGACTGGGTTCAAGTGATGACAGGAGCTTGCAAGACAGTTTTACTCCATTCTCCGACAACACTCGACGCGAGCCTTATTTTATTTTTTACTTTTCAGCCGCTGATTTGCCCAGAAACTTCTCCATTCTGGTATCGATCTCACAAGTAAACTACTGACGAGCTTGAAGAACTAAACAACATCGAAGAAAGATTCCAATATTGTGGTTGCTTTTCGAAATATCGCGGTGCTTTTCAAGTACGAAGGACAGTTTTGTACAATAATGCGGATGATTTTTCAAATATCGTGGATATCGCGGAATTTTGTTCGAATCGCGGAAAACAACGCGGTCACGGAATCGCAAGTTCCTGGAGGGACAGATACATCAACCATAATACATCACCATACATCATCCATATATCACCATGCATCAACCATCTATAATACGTGTTATTCCTGTACGCTCACCTGTGTTGTCCATGTTCTCTGCAGGTATATGCCACATAAACTTACACACCACTGGCTGAGTTTGGAAAAGGAGAGCTGGACAAGCCGATGGGTGTCTGCGTGACAAGTGAGGGCTTAGTAGCTGTTTCCTGTGATGGAAGCCACAATATTTTTTGTGTTTTAAAGGTTTCTTGTTAGACTTCCAGCACCCTGTGTCACCATGTTACTTCTAGGCAACATATCTGTACAGTCATACATTAACACCCACACACGCACCCACACACATACATACACACACACATACACACACACACACACGCACACACACACACACACACACACACACACACACACACACATATACACACACACACACACCATTGATCATCCATTTGACGCCCATCGCCAGAGGCGATGAAAGCGATGCTACAATAGAAGCCATAGCCACTTGTGCTGGGATTGCACCATTTAGAAGATTGCAAGCCTGAAGAATTGATCGCCACTATTCAGCCTGGTCTACACCTCACAGCTATGAAGTGGTTTTTCTGTCCAGTGAATCCCTACACACACACACACACACACACACACACACACACACACACACACACACACACACACACACACACACACACACACACACACACACACAAACACACACACACACACACACAAAACACACCACACACACACACACACACACACACACACACACAGTGACACACACACACACCACACACACACACACACACACACACACACACACACACACACACACACACACACACAAACACACGCATACACACACACACACCTCCGTTCCTACCCCCGCCCCCCCCCCCCCAATTCCTTACCCACACACCCATCTTACAATCAGTTCTTCATTGGTTGTCTCTTACAAGACTTTCCACTCAAATGTGGCCTTTCCCTCCATTCATTTCCCACCCTGCTTGTTTTTTTGCCTGTCAGCATTCTCACATGAACTGAGTATTCAGTTCTGTACTTTCTTTGAAATTATTTTTTAATTAAACAAACCAGTTTGGTAGCAGGACCAGTATTTCTTAGCTAGCTCCTGGATTCTTGATCCTTGTTCACCCTGACTCGCAGGAGAATGATGTGCCAAATTGTTAGAAAACTCTTTGTGTCCTAGATTGTATACCGTTTTGCATTGCGACTAGTTTGTAAGAGTTCTGATTTATTGACTTATATATTTACTATTGTGGATTGCTTTCTTACAGATCAATTATCCTGCTTCGAAGTATTAGAATTGCTAGTCAACATTGCCTTGACTTGTGCACAAAGAGATCATCCTTTTCCTTCTTCTGATTCTGTCGACTCTTAGTGCCACGTTCACATACATGGATGAGGCTTTGACGGCCGGCTGTATTTGTACATTATGCATTGTGTACAATGCACCTGATCAGTGCTGGTGGTCTGCATGGCAAAGAGTTCGGAGGTCATGCAGATAGTGTTTTCAATGAAAAGCAGGGTAGAAATCATGGCAATACATTATTGTATGCTCGAACTAGTCTTCTTCAAAGTTCTTTCTCACACTGACACAGTACATGTAGCAGAAGATGCGAGTGAATCAGCCTTCATCAGGTATCTTGGGGCGGACGAGATACATGTAGTGGCGGGTAGTGCGCAAAACTCCGTGTACATGTACATGTACTTGTACATTATGCATGTTACGAAGTCATGACCAGTGTGGATTTTAGCAGCCATGATAATATCATGACGGCAGGCTACGGATATTGCTTTAAATTGATGTATAGTTGATGTTCGGTCATGATGGAAGGAGAAGTGGAGCTACGGGAGAGATGAGCTGATTATTCGCAGGGTGAGGCCCAGGGTGACATCGGATGGACAAGTATGATGATTACGAAGACAGTTGAACATGATCATTTTCAAAGGTAACTCAAACTAATTTGGCAATGAAATACTTTTGCTGAAGTACAAAAGAATCAAGTAATGAATAGAAGAAGTATTGTTTTCTCTTTTCCATGTAGACCTCTTACATGTACATGCATGGACACCTTGGTATGGGGATACTCATGTACATGCATGGACACCTTGGTATGGGGATACTCATGTACATGCATGCACACCTTGGTATGGGGATACTCATGTACATGCATGTACATCTTGGTATGGGGATACTCATGTACATGCATGCACACCTTGGTATGGGGATACTCATGTACATGCATGTACATCTTGGTATGGGGATACTCATGTACGTGCATGTACACCTTGGTATGGGGATACTCATGTACATGTATGAACACCTTGGTATGGGGATACTCATGTACATGTATTTTCTTGTGACTTATGGACACTTGCAACTAACTTGAAAGTACGAAAAAAGGCACAATTTCCCGAACTTTGAGGCTCCATAAGTACAACAAAGTGAATATATATATATCCCCGGGTGCCAAAGCATAATATGAGGATTTTACGAGGATAATGCGAGAATCCATGAAAGCATAATTCCTTGATTTCCCGAACATAATCCGCCGGAGCTGAGCCTAACGGCCGGCCATAGGGTTGTGTGTGTATGTGCGTGTACGTGTGTGAGCGTGTTTATTTTATTTTATTTTATTTTTTACAAAGACCACTTACAAATGCCAAACATGAGATGCAGCTAGGGGAAGTACGCACAACCTGAATCGTGGCAGTTGTGGTGGGGTTTATGGAGCTCCGCCGACCTAGGGTCTCGACTTCATGGCCACCTAGACGCACCAAGTGTGTGTGTGTGTACATGTGTGTGTGTGTGTACATGTGTGTGTGTGTGTGTGTGTGTGTACATGTGTGTGTGTGAGAGTGTTTACGTATGTTTGTGTACGTGGTGAGTGTGTGCGCGTGTACGTGTGTTTGTGTGTGTGCGAGAGTGTGTACGTGAGTGTGTGTGGGTGTATGTTAGTGTGGGTGTATGTGTGTGTCAAACAAAATTGCCCATTTCACAAGCAATGATGCATTGTGATGTGAAGTGGGGATTGTATGAGGAGCGGAGAGATAACAGTAGCCTTTTCCCAAAGGTGCTCTTTTAATTCGCACTTAGTGCTTTTCGCGTCCCTCAAAATATGCTGAAAAAGTGCTCTTTTTTCAGTGAAAACAGGCAAAAAGTGCTCTTTTTTCAGTGAAGCATAGCCATGATACATGTTCAGATATGAACCCAAGTTGAGAAACGAATACGCACTCTTACATTTGTGGGTCCACGAAAGGCAAAACAGGAAGTAAAGTTCAAAAAACCCACTTTTTACAAGCTTCACCAACTTGTTGCCCCCAAAAAAGCGGCGTGCCAAGGCCCATCGATCGAGAACTCGGAAACTGTGATCGCATGCATGATCTGAGCAAACAGATTTTAGCACTTTTTCAGCTCTAAAAGCTCGAAAAGGGCGATATTCACCAAAAAACGCAATAAAGGGCGAAAGAAACGGGCTTTTCCAAAAGGGCCAAAAAGGGCGAAAAAAGGGCGAGCACCTTTGGGAAAGGGCTATATAACAGTGCTATCTCGAGCAAAGGAAAACCCGATTTCGTGTTGGTATACACTGTTATATCGAAGCTCGAAGCTCCGATATGCAATTCAATGCACATATACCAGTGTATTGAATATCGGCTTCTCTTCTCAGCACACTGTCTATACATGTTCATGTTATGAATACACCAGGAACTGTACCGTATGCATATCTACTGCCTTATTCATTTCTATAGACATGCATTCTGTATCTGATCTAGGATTTCAAACCAACCGGGCACACGTACACGTAGATATACGGCACAACTCTTGCAGTCGGGTCAGAGCCGGGTCTGGTCAAGTGCAGTTACTGCATGTAGATCTACATAGATCTGCGTATACATCACATGTACATGTATATTCATTTTGGTCTCTAGCTAGCAAGATTGTATCTTGTAAAAGCACTGTTATAAGTTATGATTTTCATCCTTTGAGCAACTCTCTTCAACTTTCACTTCACTTGCCAGCTTCGACGCTTCACTAGCAGTCTCCAGATTACGGATTCCTATAATTTAGTCAGTTTCAAAAAGATTAGCAATCCTGGCGATCGCCCGGGGAGTTTGGCGTCTTACCGTATGAGCGCTCGAGCGCTGCCTGGAAAAACTCACTGTGAACTCGAAGAAATATTCCGCACGAAAGCATGAAAAATGACAACTCACTGGCGTCGGTACTCGTACATGTGATTGATTGATTGATTTTTATTTCACGGATCCTCCAGAGGTAAATAGATGCCTATCGAAGGGAGTCTCCTAAGTAAGTATGGAAAATGAGAAAGTATGTTCGTAAGGGAGAAGAGGTAGAAGATACATTAGAATATAGAGTACAGAAGAAGTAAATTCAGTACTTCGGGTAGTACATTGCATGCTAATCATAATGAGAATTAGAAAAGCAGCATTGCGGACTACTATAACTGACATATACACAAACTATTGAAACTATCATAGATGTGGTTAGCCTAGACACAAAAGTGAGGAATACCTTTCAAAGAAAACATAGATTGCGAATGATACCGACGAACAGCAATACTAAATTTCGCTGTTGTAGAGAGTGAACGAATATCTTCAGGAAGTTTATTCCAGGCAACACTCAAAGAAAAAGGGTTGATTTACGAAAGAAGGTGCCAGCTTTAGGAAGAATTATGGATGAAGGGTGACGACTGCTTTGGGAAGAGGGTAGCTGGAAGTGAGACAACAAGGAGGGGTATTGGGAGAATACATGGTGGAAATAGACAAGGCCAAGAATCTGCCGTCGCCATGCTAACGATTCCCAAGAGGACAGAACATTGAGGTCTTCTTTGGAAGTCGTCCAGTCAGGCCGACGCTTGAGTTTACTATTTAAGTATGCTCTAGCAGCAGTAGCCTGCAATTTATCAAGGGTTGTGGACATGGTGGCTGAAACGGAAAACATCCAAACGGGAACAGCATATTCAAGGAGGGGACGAACATAACATTTGTACAAAAGATTCACAGCAGGAAAAGGAAGGAAGTTGGACATGTGGTTTAAAAGAAAAACCCGACCTCGAAATTTGCTGGTAATGTGTTGAATATGGGGGGACAGATTGAGTGAAGGAGTGAGGATGATGCCCAGATGGTGGTGGGAAGAGGGCTGGGTCAGTAACGTACCGGCCATGGTGACGGTCCTGGGATCAGGTGGGTTTGATTTAGGTCTGCAAAAGGGAACATGGACACATTTGTTAGCATTTAAACTGCTTCAGCTTTATGGGACCAGTTCACACATCTATCAAGGTCTAGTTGCAGGGAGGCAGTGTGCGTGGCGGGTATGACAGTAGGCGGAGAAACGCAGACCATGTTGGAATCATCCGCAAACAGAGTCAGATCGCTGGATTGGGGAATGCTGGGAAGGGAGTTGATAGAAAGGTTGAATAATAGAGGGCCTAGGTGGGAGCCTTGTGGCACACCAGCGGTGAGCGACATATGGGTTGATAAGGAGGTTCCGACCCGCACAGACATCGATCGGCCTTCCAGGAAGTCCATCAGCCACGCGAATAAGTCAGGTGCACACCAACCGGACAGACATGAGGCTAGGAGGCGATGGCTGGTACGATCAAATGCCTTCGAGAAATCGAGAAAGACGGCATCACACTGGGCCCGGTTATCAAATGCAGAGCTGACAGTTGATGTGATATGCACAAGTTGGTCAACCGTGCTTCGGTGGTGGCGAAACCCGAACTGTTTCGGCGACAGTAGTTTGTGTTTCGCTACAAACGCGTACACCTGGCGGCTGATTAACGCTTCGTAGCATTTTGCCACACCATTCAGCAGAGATATCGGCCGGTAGTTAGCAGGGTCATTGCGACTTCCCTTACCCTTGTAAATTGGGGTAACGATTGCAACTTTCCACTCAAGGGGTTGGGATCGGTAAGTGGTGCAGCGGTTAAAGAGAGCAGTGAGGGATTGGGCGAGCACTTCTGCTGTCTCTCGTAGGATCCTGTTAGGAAGACTGCCAGCTGTAGACTTTCGCACACTTAGGGTCGACAGTGCCTTGAATACTTCTACGATAGACAGAGGGCGGATGGCAAATGTTTCCGAAGAAGAAGGCATGGCGAGATCACGATGATCTGCATCCGACGACGGTGTAGCTTGACTATTCTTGGCGAACTGTTGACAGAAGATGTTCGCTTTCTCAGGGTTGGTAACCGCTAAGGTATCGACTCCTTGTATATCAGGTATAGCGGTGTGAGGACAATTGATGTGGCACATTTTCTTGACTTTCTTCCACCAGTCATAAGATCCTCGATCTGCATGAAGGCCTTCTGACATCTGGTCGTAGAAGTGACGTTTAGCTTTACGAAATTACGGATGGCAGCGACGAGGCAGTTCCTTGAAATGCGATAAGCAGCCCAGCACTCAGGGGTATTGACACGTTTTGCTGCAGCAAATAGTCGATCTCGACGTTGACGGAGGCGATGGTGCACAGAGGTGAACCAAGTGTTCGTCTGGTTTACAACAAACGAGTTCTTCCTCGCATCGATATGGAGTCAGAGAGGACATGTCGAAAGTATGGTACATTTTGACGAGCGGGATGCGTCCGTTTTGTGACCAAATAGATTGTTTGAGCTGCTGCGGATGCAATTTGACGAAAACGGCATCGACACAGACTCATTCCCAAGGCTATCCGTGTGACTTCGACGACATTTTGAGAAAAGCAGACGCCTGTGAAAGCTGATAGAAGACGGTGTTGACTCCTAAATTCAAATAAATTGGCGATCTTCAAAATTAATACTAAAATAATTCTAAAATAATTCTCAAACAGAAATCGATCGATCGATGTGCCGGTGTATTCAACAACACGTAGCTACAGCGCAATGACTTCCGTGTTCACTCACACGGTTTCAGTGTTGTGTGTGTTCACAACTCCACGTAGCGTGAGCCAGTCAAGTGTCAGTCAGTTCGGCAGAAAACGCGAGCTCCAACAACAAGTCGTTTTTGGCGCAGCCACCTTCAAAGCTTCTTTGTCTTGTACCAGCGTGATCACCAAAACAATGAATAAGAGAAGAAAAAAATGTTTGACTTGAAGATTTGTTGGGATTTGAACTCACAACTTCATGGTCCGCAGACAACCACAAGGCCAAAAAGGAAGGGATAAATCGTGGGTTTTGATAACAAATCGATACTGGCTTCCAGGGCAAATTATAAACCATGGGAAAAGGCCAGAAACCTGGCCGAAATACTAACTCCTTAACGGTTGGTCCAATTGTTCCGAAACCTTCACAGAACAATTTGCCGTATCCTAACAAGCCGTTTTATGTACTTTGCTGTCCAAATTTCCCTTATCTTCATACTTTTTAAGACCCAAACTTGATTGCTAATCTTTTTGAAACAGACTGTAATTGTTTCTGTTCCTGTCCCTGCCCCTAGCCATGTCCCTTTACCAGTGCATGTCCATGTCACTGACCGTGTATCAGTCCGTATCCCTGACTCTGTATCTGTCCATGTCCCTGACCGTGTATCAGTCCGTATCCCTGACTCTGTATCTGTCCATGTCCCTGACCGTGTATCAGTCCGTATCCCTGACTCTGTATCTGTCCATGTCACTGAGCGTGTATCAGTCCGTATCCCTGACTCTGTATCTGTCCATGTCACTGACCGTGTATCAGTCCGCATCCCTGACTCTGTATCTGTCCATGTCCCTGACCGTGTATCAGTCCGTATCCCTGACTCTGTATCTGTCCATGTCCCCGACCGTGTATCTGTGTAGTTCCCTTTCACCTTTTAAAATTGTGTTGTTGATATAGGTCCACCTTACTGCTTTCTCCTCACTCCTGCTCCTAGCCGAACATTTGTTTGACATGATACTACTATTACTAGAATATGCATCAAAGAGACTACATGGACTGGTACTTGATTTGGTGATGATGTAGCATATTCTGTACTATGAGATGAATTACTCTAACATCACTTTAAAAACTTGTATGCTCCTTTAGCCCCTTCCTCAGCTCACACAAGCAAGTCCATACAGAGGTTGCACACAACGGAAATTCGTAGCGACGTAACGAGTATTTTAACGAAAAAATCTAACGAATATTCGTAAACCATGAGGTTGCGCACACTTGAACGCGTGGGTCGACGCGGCGGCCGCGCGGGTGCGAAGAGTCAAGACAGGGAGTTGTAAAATATCAGTATTTTAGTACTCCAGGTAACGAAAAGTATTTTCGTAGATCTGCTCTGTTTCGGTCAAGTTTGGACGGATCTTGGGAGCAACTAGTGTGACTTTCGTCACTCGAACCCTGCCGGTCGAAATTTCATTGTGCGCAACCTCTCTAGTAACTCGCGAGGTATCTTTGGATTGATTAGCGCTGGATTCGCAACACCTGGGACAGTTTGTTTGATTCCTTGATGATGTTATGGCCTGGAGAGCACGATGAAAGACAAGTACATGTAGTGGTCTTCCAGCGCAGTCTTTCTCAGCCTACTCAAGCTCAACTGATGAGAGATAAATTCCACGAAACACTGTGCATTGAACAGGGACTGGTGCTTTCTTGCATGCACCTTTGCCCGGTCGAAGGCTCGATGGGTATGGCGTGTGCCCTGGATGGCAGTCGTCATGCCGTCAACTGGCGTCGAGTGTCAAGCCGAGTCAGTGACCAGGTGACAGTTCACTGACACTGACAGACTCAGTGACAGTGACGTGGTTAGCACGATCTTCAGGCTAGGGTCCGTGGCGTAGGGATCTGACTAGGGAGCAACCAACAGTTTCCATGGTTTCGTTCCCTGTATCGCATTGTGGATTTGTCTTGTTTGATGACGTCAACAGATGTACAGGCATACATGTATCTGCCTACTCGATACTCGCCACTCGCCAGTCAGTTTGTGGTCGACCGCCCAGCTATAGCCAGGCAGGCTATGCTAGCTAGCTGTCCATGATCCATGACAGCTTCATTTTTATGCGGTACTGCACTGGGTAGATCTACTGGAGGATCGCTTTCCGAAATGCTTACCAACGGGGCCGTTTGCGGTACCGGTGGCCGATTGCGATCAAAACGTTCACCAACTGTTGAGGCGAGAGACAGCTAGCTCTTCATGTCTGCACCTGTACATGATATTGTATTTGTAGACTGCAAACAGGGAGGTGAGAACGGGAATGCATACCCCAGTGCGGAACAGGTCTAAACTTCAGTCTGTAGTCTACAGACTACACACACACACACACACACACACACACACACACTCACACACACACACACACACACACACACACACACACTCACACACAATGCAGTGTACGTCTAACGCCATAACAAGGTGCTGAACACTCGCGGACACAATCAAACACACAGTTGCGAGAGCAAGACGATCGTGCGTTACACTATTATTTTACTGAAATGGCAGGGTTCAACTTTGAGACTCAGCTCCAAGAGAGACTTGGTGTCCCAGATGCAATTTGGCTTGGATACGTCCAAGTTGACCTGAACAAACCCGAGATAGGCCGTGGCTCGGATGCCACTGTGTATACAAGTGAGTTGGAGGGTCTCCCTGTTGCTGTGAAGGTCTTACATAGTATTTTACTCCAACAGGGCAATGTCGGGCGTGCAGCTCTTCTGCAGCGATTCGGCACTGAGTGCCTAGTCATGCGGCGACTGCAACATGAAAGAATTGTGCGACTCCTCGGGATCGGCATTGCTCCCAATCAATCTCCGTGTATAGTGGTAGAACTGATGGCCGGCTCGCTATTTGATCGAATTGGAGTTGAGCCAAGAGAGCCATTCGCTCAAAGCCTTCAGTATCTACTCGACGTGGCAGAAGGCTTGCGCTTTCTGCACGGCAAGAACATTTTGCACCGCGATTTGAAACCACGTAACATCTTGGTCACGGCAGGGCGAGCCAAGATAGCTGATGTTGGTTTGGCCCGCACTCTTCACGGTTGTCAAGGTGCGGACGTCACGGCTTTGACACGATGCCCCGGTACGCCTTATTTTATGCCGCCAGAGAGCCGACAAGTAGGAACAGCATACGACGAGAAACTGGATGTGTTTTCTCTAGGAGTGGTGATGCTGTCGCTGCTTGTGGGACGACCGCCTTCCCCAACTGAAGCTACTGTTCTGCTGGAGAATGGAACGCGGAGATCAGTTCCGGAGGGTCGCCGACGCAAAGCAGATCTGGATCGACTGGGCTCGGATCACCCACTGCATTCTCTAATCGTGTCGTGTCTGCATGATGATCCTGGATCTAGACCAACATCGGCTGATGTTCACATGCACTTACTGCAGATCTCACCTCGCTCTATGGTATGGATGTACTCACATAGTATTACATGACTTTGTACTCACTGTGCTGTACTGTTAGCATACAGCCTAGCTGGGTATACATGCAATGTGTACATGTAAATGGGTAATACTGGCTGATGCATGCCTGAATGGTGCAGCTACCAGAGCATACATTAGACCTGGCTTTGCCTATGTACACACTCATACTCTAAAAGCGCGTTCGCCAAATTGTCACTCTTTGACTTTTCCAGGAGATTCGCTTTTCTGAAGAGGTGGCCTTATTGGCCTCTTCAGAAAAACGAACTCCTCGAAACTCCTCAACCTCATCCGATGGGAGGGGTGGATTAGTTCCAAAGAGTTTGGAATAGCCACGTCATGTAGTACGTGGAGATGGTCGATCTGATCGGACGTCCTCATCGCCAAGACAATTCGACTGAAAAACTCTAAAATGCCAGAAACCGTTCTAATGGGACACTTCAACTAATGTCTTAAAAAAAATTGTTCAAACAGTTAAATGAAGACAATTCGAACGCCCCCTAAGTCTTAGCTGACTGTGCAGCATGACATTATATTACACATGATAAGGGTGCTGATATTTCAGTGGAGGCGGCGCACCCTGTCTGGACTCTTACACTTCAACAAGGCAAAACACTGACGTGTGCAAGATGATTGTATTGAAAAACACCGGCCTCACAATCACATGCTGGCTGGTGACCGGCTGTTCCTATGACATCAGCCATGTGACGTGTACTAGTACATAGGTAAAGAGTGCATCTGCAGTACATGTATGCATAGTATAGCCCAGTGAAATTATGTAATCAACTGGGGGGGGGGGGGGGTGTTATAGATTTGCATAGTCCCTTATCCAGAATGGTAACATGAAAACATAAAGTAGTGGATCAGAGCCATAAGGGGTCGTCCGTAATTAAAAAAATTAAAAAATCCGTCCTCATACAAAAGGGTTTGGGTGGTCAGGAGTGCTGGCAGAATTTAATTTTTAGATTTTTCCGAATACAACTTTCATAAACCTTTTTTTACTTCAGTGACTTTCATACAGTTGTTGCACTGGCTTTGCAGTGTACTGACTGTACTCGTAATGTCGCAAACACCAGTATGATGAACATGTAGTTGTAGGAAGTGCATGGCCGTTGGTAGACCTACTAAAACTAAAACAAACAAAAACCAGAAACAAAACAAACAAGTACAGTAGCTACTAGTACAATGTACCTGACACAGGTGCAGTCAGTGACCCTGGGGTCAGGAGTTCTTGTTTTATAGCTGGGCATTGGGAAAAATCAAAATATTAATGGGACAAAATGGGGTGGGTGGGTGGGTTAGAGACAATTTTTGACGGGGACGGATTTTTTTAATTTTCGATAATTACGGACGAGACTCCTGAATCCATAATAGCAGTGACCAGTTAGTACTAGTCACTATACAGAGATTACTGCTCCACTCCGTCAATTTTGAATTCTTCCTTACAAAATAATTGAATGCTTTCTTTCGGATTTGTGAAATTGTCTCATTGTACCACACACCACGGATTTTTTTGTTTTCTGAGATCCATGGGCACAAATGCTTGAATTGGGTGCACGCAGAGCATGATAATCCTTAGTGTGTGTGTGTGTGTGTGTGTGTGTGTGTGTGTGTGTGTGTGTGTGTGTGTGTGTGTGTGTGTGTGTGTGTGTGCGTGTGCATGTGTGTGTTTGTGTGTGAATATATGTATGTGTGCGTGTGTGCATGTGTGTGTGCATGTTTGTGAATATGTGTGTGCATGTGTATGTATGTGTTTGTGGATGGTATTATTTTTTACGTGTTTGTCTAGTCCGCAGATCGCTATTTGAGTCAGTTTTCAGACATTCTGACTCAACTGCAAACGATTTCCACACAACAGCAGGCAATCATCACCCGAGTGACAGCTGTGGAAGCGAAAGTGAACGGCATGGATGCATTGACGGAGAGAGTTTCCACCATCGACACTAACCTCAGTGCCCACTCATCAACTCTCGCTTCAATCAACTCCACCATGGATACACACTTGGCTGCAGTGGATTCACGCTCGGCTGAAGTGGACTCACGCTTTGCTGCTCTGGAGTCATGTGCCTCCAGACAGTCGTCTAGTGCCAGTGCTCAACGTGTGACGGTGACTACCTCACACAGCCGTGACTCTATTCCCAAACCCACTCCAGCACCACGCAGTACATCTTCTGCAGCACAACCAATGATGTCATCCAGCGCTTCCTCAGCTCAATTACCGGTTCGAGTGCCCAGACAAGGATCAGCCTCAGATCAGACTACCCTGCCCAGAAACACGTTGTCACCTTCACCATCAACAGCATCATCATCAGCAGCAGCGGCAGCAGTAGTAGCTGCATCTCTACCACGGAAGGTTGGTCTACTTTTGAAAGGCTTACTTTTACAAGTACAAGTTTATGCGACGGTGTATCAAATTTCTCCTACAGTCTGTTGCCCTGCATGACTGGGTGTGTAGTGGTACGTGTATGACGTCATCATGTATTAGTTGAGTATAGTTTACATACACACAACACTGGTGTGTGTTCAAGTCAGAGTTTCACTATGCAGGGCAACACCATGAGTATATATGACTAGTTATGCTACAAATGATATTAGTTTAGTCCTTTCCTTTGTTCGTTTTGCTGCCGACTCCATTGTTGTTGCCTCAATGATGAGTTGTGGTCATGGTAACGCTTGAAACTGCTTTGTCATAGACCTTCCGGAGGATTGATAGCGCTGCCCATTCTGATCAATTGTTGTAGGGTTGTATAGTCAAAAAATGTGTTCCCTCACCTTAGGGTGATGTATATCCCATCATCTACTCCTTATTAGGCCTTGACAGATTATGCTAATATTTTCGTGAAATTATGCTTTTCGCATTGCTGAAAAAATTGCAGAATTATGCTATTTTTATGCTAAAACTTATCAAATTATGCTCACATATGCTGCTTATGTACAGGTACAGTGTACATGTATATGATGGTTCTGTGCATGCAAAATGACAGGGGAATTTTTTTGTAGAGGGCGTTGTACTGTAGTAGCAAAAGTTCGTCGGGGTCAACGCACCGTCCGACCAAGCTACGACCGTCACTGATTGTAGTGGATGGGACATGTTATCAAAGGAGTCGTAAACCTACGACTTCCTGGTGCATCTAGTATGATCTACTTGTACTTGTACTTGTAGAACATGTACAACTGTATCGAATTTGATGCGAACAGGCGGATTATTCCAATTTATGCAATTTGCCTCGAATTATGCGATTATTCGATTTTGGTAGGAATTATGCGAAAAATTATGCTAGCATAATCTGTCAAGGCCTACTCCTTATACGAAACATGAGGTCAATGAAAATTTGAAATCGAAGTATGAAGTGTATGACCACCCAGCCAGGTTTGACATCACTACTTTCTCCCTCTATGGTCCTAGTGTCGATTGCTGTTGTTCTTACTGCTCTCCTGTATTGCAGCGTGATTACACACAGATCCGCAAATCAAGGTACTCATTTGGTAGTCACGGCAGTGGGAGAGATCAGTTTGAAGGCCCTTGGGGACTAGCATCCAACAAAGCTGGTGACCTGATCATCTGTGACAGCGACAACCACAGAATAAAGGTAATTGAACTCACAGTACATTGCTATCCGGCAACTACGGTGTGTATATAAATGTCACTCTGATGGATGGCCTGCTCGGGATGGTCTGTGTGTGCATTTGTAGAATTGAAAAATAAGGATCCCAATTGTTTAGGTTGAAGATGCTCAAGACTGTCTGAAACAGTAGTAGACAATCCCTTGGATGAATTCTTCAAAATTCTAAATTTTACGTTTTTGCACCATCCAGTTAACTTGTAAGCCCAGTGAACACAAGAGCTGAGAAGTTGATATAAGCAGAATGTCATTTCTCTTCAGACGTGATCAGTTTTTCTAAACTATCAAACTGGAGAAAGGTGATCATTGTAAATCACAAAAGACTTTGAATACCTGTGACACCCCCACTCGTCAATATTTTCTTGGCCGAGCCATTCCAATTTCACATCACCACCGCAACGAGGACATTTCCATTGTGATATTGATATCTCAGACCCTGAAGGCAGCTGCTTTGCTCCAACAGAGCTCATCAGTGCTGGTTGGTAATAGTGGATGATCCGGGTGAAGAGATATTGTTATAATAGGGTAAAACAGTCGCAAATGTGCGCTTTCTACATCGAAGTGTGGCATGCCATAGGACAATGAGGCTTTATGTGATAACAGATAGTGCAAGTGTGCGTTACTGGGACATGCTTTCAGGTCGTCTGCAGTACTAGAATTGGTACAAAATCAGCAAACAAAGAGAGGTGCTACTAGTAGCCAATAGCCACTCATACATGTACATACGAGTGCTGAATGTCCAAACACTGCACACTTGTATTGTAACATCTGCTAAAACTGCCGGTTATCACCTAACCCCTTTGTTTGCTAGGGCATGCTACACTAGAGAGAAACTGTGAAATTGGGAAAGTTTTCCCCTATACAACATCAATCACTCATTGTATCTTAATCAACCATTATCAACAACCTCCACTGATGAGCTTTGTCACCATGTTGGACCAAAAAGCTATCTGGAGGGTCTGAAAAGTCAATATCTCAACTAAATTGTCCTGGCTGAGGTGGTGACGTGCACGTGGAATGGGGTGGCTAACAGCACATTGGGTGTGTACATGTATGTGTGACTGACATTTTTGGACGAACTTTTCGCTAGATTCACACTATAGAACTGCAACTAAATGTTTACTACATGTATGTTTGGATCTGGGCTATGTATGGGTGCATGGTCGTGTTAACATTTGTAAATTGTATTCCTTTTTGTCAATACACTTAGATACACGGTGTTGATGGCCAGTTCAAGAAGATGACTGGTCAGGAGGGGACAAGCTGTGGAGAGTTCTGTGGCCCAACAGCTGTGCATGTAACAGATGATGAACGAGTGATCATTCTTGATACTCTCAACCACCGACTACAGGTATAGTCTCGGTGTTCCAATCATGTTGTAAGGATTACATGTAAACAGTAGCCTCTTTTACGTGCAAATTTGATCAACAATGCAGTAAAGCCAGCTGCTCGGATAAACAAAAGAGAAAACCTGCACACGGGTGGGGGGGGGGGGCGTCCGTAAATTCATGTATTTACTTAGAGACGTCAAATAGGCGTTTCTTTCTTGACCCACCCACCCCCAGCAAGGCCCCCGAAAAGTGCAGATAATACCACTCATAATAAACACCATGCTATGAACACATATACAGTACAGTCGACTCCACTTATATCGAACTCGCATATTAACGAATTTCGTGTTATAGCGAACCCTTGTCCATGTCCCAGTTTGAAACCATACAAAATTTGACCCATTATAGCGAAGTTACAGCAGCGTTTTCGTCTATAACGAACCAAATCTTGTAGGGCCGCATGTACATGTAAAGCAAGTGCACCTGAGTCATACTGTCATGGGCTACATGTGCCCCTGAACCTGAAACCAAGCCCAAGGATCCTGTTTCACACCTACAAGTCTGCTGGTAGCTGCCTGTCACTGCATGTAAGCGCATGTTTCTGGGAGTACAGAGTATGGCTGTGTATGTGTCCCTGTCTACTCTGCCGTGACGCGTGTAGTGCAGTGTAGTGCATCTCAACGCCTACCTGTACTAGCTGTAGCAGTGCTACATCATGTACATGTACACACACGGTATGGTATGCATGCACTCTGAAATGTACTTTTTAGAAACACCTTGCAGGCGAACCCACCACAAACGCCTGTTAGACTTCTCTAAGTAAATACATGTGTTTACACAGACGACCCCTGAGTAATCAACAACATACAATTACACATACAGTCAACTTCGTTTATAACGACACTCGGCGGGGCATCAAAAAGGTGTCCTTATTCGCGAAGTGTCGTTATACACGAAGTCTCATTATACGTATCACAGTTGGAAGGGACTTTGCTCTGGGCATGGAAATGCTGTCGTTATTCGCGAATTGTCGTTATATCCGCAGTCGTTATTAGCCAAGTGGACTGTACATGTACATTTTACACAAACTATGTTGTCATTTGATACCCACATTATAACCCATGCAGAAGTAAATACCTCTTTGTAATACAATTTTATTGAAATGATTTTCTTGCTGCAATGATGAGCACTTACTAACTAATGGCTCATGTTGCGAGCAAAACCTGTATTTGTGGGGCAGCACCACTGTTATTTCACACACTCACTCTCCTCTTCACACATTGGCCCACACACAGTAACACCCAAACACACACTTACACTAACATGCACCCACACACGCTCAACCACCCACCCACAGAATACACGCTCAACCACCCACCCACAGAATACACACTCAAAAACGTGCACATATCTGCATACATGCATTCCCTCGCGAGTGCACATAGAACCACACACACACACACACACACACACACACACACTGCCAACTTGTGACATTTCATGACCAGAGGCGATAAAAGGCTTATAGAACAGATGACAGATATATGTACATGTAGGTCACAGGATTGATACCAGGTAGAACATAGGATTCAGCCACATTGCAAAGAGAAAGAAATGTGTTGCGCCTCCAGACATGTGTGGCATGCAAGATAGCAGAGTTTGGAGAAGAATCATCAACAGAACAATGAAGCGGGCTGTCGCGATTGTTGGTGATGTCAGTCAGTGCGGAGAAGCCCAATTCATGACCGTCGTAAACCACCGCATTCTGCCATTACTGGCATTAGCCGTCTCAGACCGACAGATTATGGGGATGTCCCTAGCCGAAGTTTGAGGTCATGAGCAGCTGCATCCCATCACCTGTTTTTTTTTACTTGGAGCACATCCAAACAAGTACATGTATTGGGCAGCTGTCCAAACAGGAGTTGAATGGAAATCTGGGAGGTTTGGCATTCTGGCAAGGTGACCTAGCCCCTCAGGGCAATGCTGACCAAAACATGTTGAAATGCCTGGTTTCAAGGTCTGTTTTCAGCGGAGTCCAGCACTCAGTACTATACACTAGGATGGAGGCTATACAGGAAAAGTTTAGATGTCATTTGGTGCACAGGGACAGGTTTTGTGGACAAAAACACATCACAGTTCACAAAAGGTATTGTGTCCTTCAACATTGCGCCGGCACAATTCTCTTTTAACGAGTAAACCGGTGTCGCAACAGAACCAAGGTAGAGAGGAATAGGGGCAAATCCTCTGTTGCCTTCCCTTTCACAAAAACAATGTTGCCGATGTCAGATGGTGTGATGTTCCTATCAGCCACGAGGATTTTTTATCTTATCGACATTGATGTTTAAGGCCAAAATAACAGACACATCTGGCAACGTGCACAGTCCCCCCCACAAAACACACACAGACCTGAACACACATGCACACACACACACACACACACACACACACACACACAAACACACACACACACCTCATTCACCATTTGACGCCCATCGCCGGAGGCGATGATAGCGATGCTACAGCAGAAGCCATAGCAGCTTGTGCTGAGTGGGGGGGGGGGGGGACACACACACACACACACACACACACACACACATGCGCGCGCACACACACACCAGGGTCGGATCCAGGAATTTTCCAATGGGGGTTCAATTTTTTCCCACCCTACCCACAATGACGAAATGATGAGTCATTGATGACATACACAGGTGTAAGAGGGTCACACGTTCGCGTTATCGGTACAGCACGACAGCCAACATGTACTGTATATTGCATCCTGTACTTGAATATGCCAGCTATACAAATGAAACTTCATTTTCCCTATTTTCAACACTCTGCAGCTAAAACAAAACATTGTTAAAGACACGCAGCACAAGGAAGAAATTTTCACTTTCTTTGCTGCAGAATAGGTGATTGGTACTTTCTCCAGTAGCTCGTCTGTAATGATTGTCCATAATATTGTACTCCGAGCCGCCTGACGTTGACTCCACTGTACAGAAGGTTCCATATGGCAGGCTTCCTGCATCTTTCGTGTCTCAGTCATAATTGTCCCCAGTTCGGAGAAATTTTGATTATTGGATGATGGGACGGTGAATTTGAAGGTGATTTCCAAAGTTTCGCTCTTTGGTTTACCTTCGACACTAGTGGCTACACTTTTCTTTGGAGCGTCACCAAAATTCAATGGCAGCTGGTCTTGAGCCTGCCTCTTTAGACGCTTCGACGAACTCTAAGACAGCTCAAAAATCACGAGCCGCGACGACAATTACAGCACTGCACGGCCACTATTAAGAAACTAGTATTTGAAACTTACTTTCGAAGTTTCCGCAGCAGCTCAACAAATGCATGCACCTCTTTCTCCGAAGAGAACGCGTAGCTGTATATTCAGTGCAGATTTACTTTACTTTGTATTATCTACGTTCAAGACAACAAAGTACAATGTCATATAGATCTACCAAGCTGCATAGCTAGCGGACCGCTCTGGCCTGGGCCGACTGGGCCATAGCATGGGGCGTGCACGTCGCATGGGCATGGGTTAGTGGTCACACCCGAACTATTGTCGGAAAAAGCAGGGGGGTTCGTTCGAACCCCCGAACCCCCCCCCCGGATCCGCCCCTGCACACACACACACACACACACACACACACACACACACACACACACACACACACACACACACACACACACACACACCTGTCCTGTAGAGCCACTGCCACAGGGGTCACGTGGGCCCCGGAGGGGCATCAGAGAGGAAGATGGAGCACGCAGGCTGATGACGCCGGAGATGGTGGGGCAGACGGAACCGGCGAGAACACACGCATACATGGCTGAACGAATTACGCTGCTGGGCAGTCGGGCGCGGGCCAGTCCTCGAGCACCGGTGACGACCGCGGCCTTGCACAGACCGAAAGCAGCACACACACACACACACACACACACACACACACACATGCACGCACGCACACACACACACACACACACACACAAGTACGAGTATACTAGCCTTATACGAGTTTATTCCCGTAGCTATGCAGAAGACGTTACTTCAGTGACGTCTGGCGCTAGCCAGGGTCCACACAGCTTTAATTTGGTGTTTGTTTGTGTGTTTGTGTCACGCCTGGCGCTATCCGTATCTGACGGCAAAAAAGCATAGGATGTTATAAATTTTTCAATTCTCCTTTTTTTCAGGCATATCCTGGGATTCCAACCCGCACTATCGCCCTACATGCATTCCCCCATACACTTCGCATTCATACCCATTCTTCCAAGTTGCTTTACGTTATTATCTTGCGTTTGAAAGCCCTATTTGAATATTGCGGGCAGCTGTATGTGGCCAGCTGTGTTTGATGGCACGGTACGGTACGGGAGACGGTGTCGTATTACCCTCGATCGTACCTGTCCCGTACCTATTTCCTACCGTACCGTGCGATCAAAGACGGCTGGCCACAATGCATATTCAAATAGGGCTTTCAAATGCAAGATCACAATGTGAAATAACTTGGAAGAATTAGTATGTATGCGAAGTGTATCGGGGGATGCATGCAGGGCGCGCGATAGTGCGGGTTCGAATCCCAGGTTATGTCTAAAAAAAAAGGAATTTTTAAAGAATTTATAACATCCCTATGCTTTTTTTTTGTCTAGGTCATCAAGGCAAAAAAGCATAGCGTAGGGCCCTGAGCTTCCAAGCTCTCTCGTTTTCTTCTACACTTTGTATCATCACCACCTCGTTTACTAGCCTTTTTACTTAGTTTTATCACATTCATCATCATCATCTTATTTATTATCTTATGTGTCTATTGTATCACCACGCGACTACTAAACCTTTGTATGTTTGCCGCTTACCCTTACTTGTATGTTCACCGCTTACCCTTACTTTGTATGTTCACCGCTTACCCTTACTTTGTATGTTCACCGCTTACCCTTACTTGTATGTTCACCGCTTACCCTTACTTTGTATGTTCACCGCTTACCCTTACTTGTATGTTCACCGCTTACCCTTACTTTGTATGTTCACCGCTTACCCTTACTTGTATGTTCACCGCTTACCCTTACTTGTATGTTCACCGCTTACCCTTACTTGTATGTTCACCGCTTACCCTTACTTGTATGTGTGTCGCTTACCCTTACAGTAACTTGTAAGTAGTTCCCTAAAGTAGTAAAGTAGTTCCGTAAAGTCCACTGATGACTGCAGCAGAAAATTGGGTCTGGAATTACACACCCTTTTTTAACTCTAAACGTGTTCACTTGCATGGCAATGTCAGTGGCACTAATACTGCTCATCGCGTTAATTGTACTTTTGTCTCCTCGAAAACTGGTCCGAAGGATTTGACGAAGTTATTTGCCATTTCTAAATCATCGTGATTTCTCCTGTCCATCTCCATTCCCCTCTGCAGATCACTGACAAAGACTTCTCCGAGTTCAGCACCATAGGAAGGCATGGGTCAGGAATTGGCGAGTTCCACTACCCATATGGTGTTGTCCAAGTGAACCACAGCGCACTGGGCCAGTGCCTTGCTGTGACGGATACATGGAACCATCAAGTTCAGGTAATAACCAGACAGTACACACTGTACATGTACAGTTGTATTGTGTAAAATCCCTCTCCTACCCACTAACAGCGTACTGTGGTATACATAAAGATAGAACTAGCCTATATCACTGTTCAGCATCAAATTGTGGGAATGTTTTCAATCATGTAACAGCAGATCAATCATGTACTCTTAACACAGTACAATCCCAGTTGATAATTTTAGTGGAAGTCGATTGTAACATAATTATGCATTGGTAAGCGTGCATGTGTGTGTGTGTTGGAGGGGGGGGGGGGGTGGATGGTGAGTGCATGTTTGATGGGTGTGTCAGCTAGTTCTGTTGGTGGGTGCTCTAAAGCCAGATTGTGACTGCGTGTGTTGCCATCTACTATACATGTATTACAGTATTACGTTCACTGGAGGGGGGGGGGGGGGGGGGGGGAGGTAAATGCTGTCAAACCCTTTTCTGCACCATGTCCTAAACCACTCACACATGTGTGATGAGCCTATAAGTGGAATAATTTCCCGAAGTCCATCCAGAGTTAGTCGATTTCAGTATAAGATATCTGCCGTTGGATGGATCGATAGCCAATCCATCATCTCAATATGCCTTTGAATCCCTTGCCCTTCAAGCTTAGGAAATGAGCACGTAAAAGGACAAGCGCATTGGTATGCAGGTTGAGGGCATTTGGTGTGACGTGGGTGGGTGGAGCCGTTTGAGTGGGAGTGGGCGGGTTCATTTGGCTTGTGTTCGTGTGTGGGGGCTTGAGGGTGTGTACACGATTGTGTGTGTGTATGTGTGTTGTGCGTGTGCACTGTGTGTATGTGCGAGCATGTGTGTGTGTGTGTGTGTGTGTGTTTGTGTGTGTGTGTGTGTGTGTGTGTGTGTGTGTGTAGTGTGTGCGTGTATGTGCAAGCATTTATGTTTGTTTATGTGTGTGTGTGTGCGTGCGTGCGCGCGCGTGTGTGTATGTATGTGCAAGCATTTGTGTGTGTGTGTGTGTGTGTGTAGATGTGTGTGTGTGTGTGTGTGTGTGTGTGTGTGTGCGTGTGCGTGTGCGTGCGTGAGAGCGTTTATGTATGAACATGCATGTGGGTTCCATTGGCATATCGGTACATCACTACATGTTTGTGTTTTAGAAAGCTTCATAAAGCTCTGTCACAGCCCAACCACCAAATCTAGTTGTAAGTTGTGTGCAAATGAATTACATATCTCACAGGTTTACACACACACTTGAGAAGAATCAAAAGCGTTTCTGCTGTAACTCTGAGTTTCACGGTTTTAATCGATCATCAGACAACAACTCACAGGTGTATATTCTTCTATGTACACTGGTACTGTACAGGTTGTGCCATGCAGTGGTGAGACAGGATATGCATTTGGAACAAGAGGTAGTGGTCAAGGCCAATTTCAATATCCAAGCGGCATCACAGTGTACCACAACAGGTTATTAATTGCAGACGAGGACAACCATCGCATCCAGGTATGTTAACATGTTAATCTGGCAACAACGTCAACAATGACGGCGAATACGACAACAACCGCAATGACAACGACAGCAACAACGATGATGACGACGGAGACGACGGCGACAAACAACAACAATAACAACAACAACAACTACAACAACTACAGCAACAACAACAACAACAACAACAACAACAACAACAACAACAACAACAACAACAACAACAACAACAACAACAACAACAACAACAATGACGACGACAACAACAACACGTTACAACGACAACAACTACTACTACTACTACTAAAACTACTACAGCAACAGCAGCAGGAATGGAAGCAGTAGCAAGTTCAGCTTTATATCGTTGTGACAGGTCTTTGTAGGTGGCTGTTCCAAACTTTGGTGCTTACACTTCATACTGATTGACTTGACCCATGACTGACTTGTGACTGCCGTCTAGAGCCCATGAGCAGCAAGTAGAATGTTTGACTCAGGAAATCTGCAAAAAAGTGCCACCCTCTGCAATATGCAGTGTTCTGGGGAATTCCCCCTGTATCAGCTGAGCTTCAGAACGTTACTGTAATCTGTGCTCTGAGAGCACTGCAAAATGTGTTGCTCTCTGGCAAGAGCAGAGATCCAGAGTTTGGAGTAGCCACCTTCTTCAATTATATCCACTGAAATTGCAACATCTACATGTAGATCTGGAATTATATTGTTTCTTTTTTGCATGTCTAGTGTGCATGAGACTTTACTGCTATTGACAACCCATCTATCGGAATATACACTGGACAGGGTCGGGCAGGAAAATATTCATCCAATCAGAAATGAATGTTTACGTTATGCAAATGCTTGTTGGCCATGTTCGCCTAACTTATCCTTTTTAGTGGAGGAGTGTATAGGCTGATGTGAAGTTAGACTCTTAAACATCATGTCTATACATCATGTCACAAACCAAACAGTGTCTGTGCTACAATAAATACATACATAGTAGTCAAATGTTGGTGCCAGGTCCATGTTTTACCTCAGGTTTTGAGTTTTTACAGTTGCACACCAGTAACCTTATCATCACTACAGTCATAATGATAGTAGCTTTGCACTGTGTGTTGGAGTATTATTCTTACACTCCTGTTATATCTATACTCTTGCTGTCACCACAGTGGTGTGTGTGAATGTTCAATTTATTTATTCCTGCAAAAGGTGATGACCGTCGATGGAGAGTATATCACTTCGTTCGGGTCAAAGGGCAGCTCTTTTGGTCAGCTGCAGAGCCCGTATGGTGTCACTACAGATGCCTACGGCAATGTACTAGTCGCAGATCGTGGCAATGGACGTGTTATGGTAAGGAAAAGCTTGTTGTCGTGTTCTTCTTTCTAAATACCTACAGGCAGAGAGTAGTACCCAGTACATATACAACAGTGGAGCATGGTCAGTTTGTTGCTAGTCTGTGATTCATGGTCAGTACAATCATCAGACAACACTGATATGAACACAGAAAGTGATGTACACTGCATGCACAGAGTACGTTAGTAAAGCAAGAGTACATTACCTCTTACAGTTCAAAAAACAAGGGTACATTCTACTCTTCTACTACTTTCTTGTATAAAAGTGTGTCTCACATGTAAGCTTGCAATGAATACTAGTACTAGCATGATTTCCAAAATGGGACCTCTGGCACATATGCTTTAGGGTTTACCTAGTGTCCATGCATACTCAGACTGGGTGCAGTGCTGAATGTCTGGAGAACAGAGCAAGGAATACAGTGGACACACATCAATGCTACAACCAAATCATGGACGTGCTGTAGCTGTGTTCTTACTGTATGCTTGGCTTGCATACTGACATTTAGAGAAATGCCTAATCAGTTTAAGTAGAATTTAAGTACTTGTATAGGAGTATGCCTTCGAAGCCCATCTCTACAGTGAAATCAGTCTAACACGACCACTCAAGGGACCTTCAAAATGTGGTATCTGTTACCAGGTGGTCGCCTTATCCAAGGTCAATTGACTTGAAATAGCATCAATTGGTCCAGGTTGCAGTGGTCTTCTAGGACAGGTGGTCGCCTTATCCGAGTGACCGCCTTGACAGGTTTTACTGTACTTGAAATATACGTGCCATGTTGTGGTGGATTCAGTTTACGCCGGGGTAAGAGGACGTTGTTTGAGGTAATGTTACTGAATCCCTGACCACAACTGTCTCCATGTTGCTGGTTTGACGGTTATTCACCTTTCAATGAATGAAAACATACTTCAGAAGTAGCAAAGTGGTTTACACACCTATTGCATATTCCTTATTATCTGGAGTATTGTCATGACATCAGTCTGAGTGATGAATATTGTTTTTCTGTACTGTGCCCACCATGTATTTGTGCCGGTGAATCACTGCGGTTTCACTTGTAACACATATTTGATCCGATTTCTTGAACGTGGCAAATATTGCCACGTGAGTTTGGTTCTTCGCGGGTTTTTCAGTGATATTGGACGAGGAACGGTTTGGAATAATGGATTTTTGGGTTCTTCTTCTTCTTCCCAATCCGAATGGTAGTTCAACTCTTGTTCTCTTTGCCTGGTGATATATCGCGAGGAATAAAAAAAGACCCAAGTCATTTCGCGACATGTATATGGCGCACTTTAGACAGCAGTGATACATCCAAAGAGAAGCCGGTGTGGCTTGTACACAGATGATCAAATCAACAGTGGTTAATGGGAAAGATGACTCTATTTTGTGCCAAATGATTCAGATTGTTCAGATGGGGCTTTTTATTCCAGTGCGGCTTATACTCTAGTGTGGCTTACACTCCAATGTGGCTTATACTCCAGTGTGGCGTATACTCCAGTGTGGCTTATACTCCGGAAAATACGGCACTGTTACTGACATTTCCCAAGTACAGAGGATCAGAGTATTCAACTCATTAGGGAAAATCCCTAGTCTACTTTGTATTGATGCTGAGAAGAAGGACACAGTTCAGGCTCTTGAACATCTTGAAAGTTTTCACTAGTATACTCTCTTGTCTTATCATCGGGTGAAATACATGAAGAATAAAATGAACATTCATGTCCATGCAAGGGCATCGGAAGCAGTTTAACATTGCTGCGGCCAAAGTGTGGGGTCCTCCCCGTGAAATTGTTTTGAAAATTGTGCCTAAAAGGCCGTATTTTAATGCTACAGAATAATATGAGAAATACGAATATGCATGCTGATGATACACCGCATTGTCGATGTAAAACATGGTACCTGTACAAGAGTCGACAAGCCATCAACAAGGTTTCTACGGAACACTACTTGGCTAACCCCAAACGGGCCGAAGGCTCGCTTTGGGTAGTCATGCGACCTGGGTTGGAAAGGAGCATCTCCTATATTGGGGTAACCATCCATCTTCTTCGAGTCAGTAAACAATAAACTGCTGCCACTGGTACTGTACATGATTTACCACTTCCGTCCATGCTCTGGTACAAAGGTTCACACAGTAGAGCGTACCGTACATTTTTTATGCACGCATGAGATACCACACACCTTTTTGAGGCCTGCAAAAAACGTAGAATAGATTTTTAGAATTTTGACTTGGAAAATTGAAATGACTGTAATGTCTGTATTATTGTGTTACTTCTGCCCGTACAAGAGGCCGGTTCCCGTCTAAAAAAAATCGATAATTATTGGTGCGGCATTGGCCGCACCTGCCGTACCGGTTCCGACGCCCCTGCCATGTTCATTGTATGTCCACTCTAACCCATACATTGCAGATTACTATCATCTATACATCAATTGCGCATCATTCATGCACCGGCCATGCATCATTCATGTATTACCCATACATCATTCATACATCATCCATACATCATCCATGTTACATTCATACATCATTCATGCATCAACCATCAATCATCCATGCATTACCAGGCATCAACCATCTATAATACGTGTTATTCCTGTACGCTCACCAGTGTTGTCCATGTTCTCTGCAGGTATATGCCACAGAAACTTACACACCACTGGCTGAGTTTGGAAAAGGAGAGCTGTACAAGCCGACAAGTGTCTGCGTGACAAGTGAGGGCTTAGTAGCTGTTTCCTCTTACCAGGATCACAAGATTTTCGTGTTTTGAAGGTTTCGGGTTAGACATGTGTCATCAGTCACCTGCTCACACTTTTGTATGCATCATAACATATACATGTATGACCATAGCGTGACACCAACTGTTCTCGTATCCCATCCTACTCCTCTACCCCCCCCCCCCCCACACACACACACACACAAACACACACACAACTCCTTAGGCTACACATGCTTAAAACATCATTGATATTTTTCGATTGTCTTTTCTACTCTTCTCGTTAAGAATTTGGTTTTCCTCGACACACCCGCCGCCTTGCTTGGTGATGTGTTCTATCTTACGGCACTCTCACATGAACTGGACACATCTCACGTATTTTATTCCACAGTACTTCGATTTCTTTAATGGATTAGGTAGATGCCGCAACAGTTATTCCACACCTGTTTTTCTTAGGTAGCTTCTGGTTCCCGGTGTTTATTCACCCGGTTATCTCAGAAAAGAATGTTTGCAATTGCTAGAATACTATTAAATTTTGTGTCCAGTGGTGGATATATTTTTGCTTTGGTTCTTACTTCTTGATTTCAATCCTTGGCTCTCCATCTGAGTTCATTATACATTATATGTAGGCTGTAATAGTTCTGAATTCTTTTAACCCTAGAACAGCCAACGGTGTCATTTGACACCGCGCGAGTCAAACTTTTGGAATTACCGAAATATGGCTAATCAGAATAAGCTCAAATCTTGTGACTATTCCTAATTTTGCCTCCTATTTCGTCTGCCATAAACCTTTGATTTGTAATTGATGAGGTTCCATGATGGCGAGTATGTATACCTAGAACGGCCAACCAGTGTCATTTGACACCTGCACTATAAAAAGCCATTATTGCAGCTAGATGGAAACAATATGAACACATTTCGAAGGTGTCGGCCATATCGAGTTGCTCGTATGCCAACCAGACAAAAGAAAGGTGCATGGGCAGGAAAATCGCTGTATACAGGACAAAATATATGATCAACATACAACCGTCGGGCGAGAATTGCGAATTTGGGGCGGGTAACCATTAGTGCACAGATTACACAAACACTCTTCAGCTAATGGCCTTGATACAGATCATTCCCTTTCATTTTCCTGTAAATTGCCCCAGAGGAGCCATCGCGGTCTGACGGCCAAGGAAATACTAGAATAGATGTAGCCAATTACCATGCATGAATCTGATGACCATGAAAGCCAAATTTCCCACTTTATCTTCATTTTATGGCTGTTCAAGTGTAGTGACCATTGGCAGTGGTGGATCTGTTCTGTCATATGAGGGCGAATCGCGCGGTCACAACACCTGAGTACCTGTGGATTCAGAATGTATTGAGGTTTACGAGCTTCCAGAGAGCGGACGAGGATTGCGGGATAGTCCAGACAAGGAATTGTCAGAAACAGTTGCAGGAGTGGTGGAGACCCCGAAATGGATAGTGTTGAGGAAGAGGAATCGCAACTCTGTAACCTGGAGATGGTAAACGGCATTATCGCAAGGATGGTGCTGTGTAGATAATCCTTTCTAACTACTTGACGAGCAAATAAGGCTCTTGAACCAAACCTCTTCCTCCCCGCTTCAGGCTAAACGGGTAGGCAGCCGCTGGGATGCCTTCTCTCTCTCTCTTTAGTGGCGCCGGATGCTGCAGAAGGTGATTGCTAAGTAATAACTGATAACTTCATCATCAATGCACTACTGGTCAAGAAACTGTTGGAGAAGAAAGAGTTGCAGTATGAACCACTTTAGTAAATTGAAGTGAACCACCATCTAACTTCATTGCCACTATTCGCGGATTGCATTTTGTTTTTCAAGATTACATTGTAGGATGAAAAGACGGTAGACGTAGAAGGTAGAAATAGCAAGAATTATCAATGGTCCGCCTAGCGTAGACCACCTAGAGCCATATGTTTTACATGGTGAGAGTAGGAAGCCCCACATAGACAAATTCTAGCAAAAGACGAGATATGTCCTTGACCATTTCGCTCGAATGTGGTGGATCTACTCAACAAAGACTATTCCAGAAGATGTCCCCTTGCAAGGCGGTTACATAAAAGAATAGATGTGACAGGCATCAACGCCTTCACAATATCCCAGACCTTTGCTAGTTCATGCACATCCAGAAAACGCTCATTCCTGCACTGGTCAATAAGCTTGTAGATAGTCATGGCATCTGGTTTCTAAGTGCCGGCCAAGGAGAAGAGAAGGGTATACCTCTTTGAAAGAGTCTAAAATTCAGTCGTTACTCGCCTAATCTTGAAACCATGTCAGCTTGGTGAAATAATGATGCTCATAGTCATTCCATGTTTGTACTTGCTACTGTGTGTTATTCATCGTGACGGTCGAGTAATCCGATTATGCCAAAGCACATATTCCCAAAAAGCAGTTCTCCATGTGCCCAGTGACGTTGACACATTGCTTGTTAATGTAACTCTGTGATTATAAGACATTCCTATGCAAGTAATTGAAGTTTTGCCAGTAATTGAGTTCATCCTTCGCAATTGCCGTTACGCGTACATCGTATTTTAGTTGCGTATAGTCAACAATAGTGTCTGAGTGTCTCCTAATGTGTTGTGTACATCATAAATGCCGCTAGTGATAGCCAGCACTGAAAACAAAAAACTATAATAACCTATATCATAGGTCTTAGACATGGAAATGTATGCAGGTGTCAAATGACACCGTTTGGCCGTTCTAGGAGTACTGAAAGTGGTGGCCGTCCTAGGGTTAATTTTACTTATTGGATTGTTTTCTAGCAGATTAATCATATGATTAGGATATCTATGCAACAGTTAGTTTGAATTGTTCACATCGACATCACGTTTTCCTTGTACTGATTCTGTCTACTCACGTGGTTGGTGCACATGGTACATGGTGCTTGTGTGTGTGTGTGTATGTCTGTGCGTGCGCGCATGTGCGTGTGCGTGTGCACGCAGGCGTGCGTGCACGTGCATGCACGCCCGCGTGCGTGTATGTGTGTGTGCATGTGTGTGTGTATGTGTGTGTGTGTGTGCGTGTGTGTGTGTGTGTTTGTGTGTGGCTACAAAAACCCGCTTCAAACCTGTGTGGTGTGGACTACTGAGGCTGAATAGTTGAGGTCAATTCTTCAGCCTTGCAAGCTGTTGAATGGTGCAATTCCCGCACAAGTTGCCATGGTTTCTGCCGTGGCACCGCTACCATCGCCTCCCGCGACGGGCGTTGAAAAGTCAAAGTAGTTTGTGTGTGTGTGTGTTGATTCTGTTGAAAATAACCTCAAGGTAGCAGTGTTTGTAATGTCTTCTTCCATTAATGCAGTATCCTGTGCATAGCGGTGACCTCATAACGTGAACAGCATCCATACTGTATAGATAGTACTGTTTTGACCATAGCAAATTCAACTCCTGATATAACCAACACCATTGTACAGGAGAATTACTTCTCTATAGGCCAGGTTCTTTATAACCGAAATGGATTCGCACCATAGAAGCAACACGACATGTAGCTCATGACAGTATGATTGGTTTAATATGTGAGACATTGCACTACCGGACGGGCAATGTACAGTTGTGGCAAGTGAAATCGGACACTTGCCATAGGGGACAGCGCCTCAAATGGACATCAATGATGTAATGCACTGCACCTAATTTGTACTATAGAGCCGTATGCATCACAAACAGGTCGAAAGGTCACAGCTTAGATACACGCAGTTCACAAACATGGTACACATAAGGAGTATTGGTATCCAATCAGGGGCGTACATAGGGCGGTTCCCGGGATGCCCGGGAACCAGTAAAACAAATTCGATATGGGTACAGAGAGTTTTTTGATCCAGGGCCAGGCCCAGCGCTCACAGACTCACAGTGCAAGTGCATGCAGTGCATGTCTGGAGTCCGCCTGCCGGTCCGAGGACGGTGACTAGCCCAGGACTGAGGTGGGAAAGTGGTGCTGGGAGTGGGACACAGCGTAGATCTACTGAACTGGGCCATGCCTGAACCCATCATGGGTTCAACAAAGTCTCTAGTCTAGTTACATCGCCGGATTCCTCGATCTCAGAGTCAAATTTTCTTTTGGAGTTTGTTTTGACAAAGTTGGTCGTGTTTTGACGATGCTTTCGAAAAATGAAGAGTCGACATCCAGAGGGCCAGCGCTCTATTCAGAGCTATTTTGAGCTGCAGGCAAAGTGTGTAGCCAGTGCTAGTGGCAAAGGTCAAGCGATAGATGAGAATGCAGACGCACCTGACGTGCAAGTGAAGTATGCATGCAACGAGCAGCGCTGAGGAAGAAATCGTCGGCGAAGCTGTAGAGCGACCGTTGTTGGAAGCTGCTGGATCATCCAAAACTTATTTCAATGACATGGGAGTGTGTTGGAAGGGATATTCTGAAAGTCGACGTCCACAGTGGAATCCAGTCCCCCGAAATTTGCTGGACACGGAAAAGATTTCCGTCATCGACAATCATTGTGCGCCACCGCAGGCGAAGGATTTCATTTCCTGTGCGTATCCAGATGGATGGCAAACAGCGCCGCTTTCAACTATCCTTGTTGGAGGAGTTACCCTGGATAGTCTTTTGACAGGCATGCAATGGTGGCTTCTGCTTGCCCTGTGTGATGTTTGCTCCAGATGATTCGAAACTTAGGCAGCTTTCAAGACTGCATGCAATCGTCATGCTGAACAAAACATCCATAAAACGGGGAAACGTTCAGTCTTTTAAAACCATAAATGCGTAGCAATGACATCGTCCAGCAGCTTGTGGATGTCACCCAGTCTGAGGAGAATATGCAGAAACTCTGTGGGGTACGAAAAACAGCATTTCAATTGTGTGTAATGGTGGTTCATCAGTTGGCATGGGAACCACTCCTGGAGGCGAGCGGCGTACGCCCCTGCCAATTCCCATTCATTTTTGCCAGCACCTTTTGAACCTTGACTGTGATGATTACGAATTCTGCCATCAGAGAGATAAGGTTTTATGCAGCACATGTACTGTACGTATGCAGGGCTGCAGAGGCTGCAGGATGCACGGTGCAGTCCCTTATGCCAAGTGTCGGATTTCACTTGCCACAACTGTAGTTAGCATGGCGCCCCACAAGATGAAGAGATATGGTGGTTCCTTATCAACGAAAATTATTTGATCTACTGTAAGGGATCTTTTGTTTGTATGAGTCTAAACAGGGACATGGACTCTGATTGGCTATGAGTATGATCACGAAATTCGCCAAGTGCGGGTGCGCTACAAGTGGAGTCGATTGAATTCTGACATATTCCGTGTGGTGTACACCTTGTGTGTATTGGGGATGGATTCTCAAAGCTGCGCCTTTCATGTGGATTGGGCGGGACAGGGTTATGTATTGCTCATATCACCCAGAGCCCAAATGGCAGGGCCCCGGTCATGCGCCATATGAATAATATTATGAACGAGAGACAGTGGTCAATATTAAAAAATACATCAATTACAACTTTCTGATATGCCCTGTACAATCATATACATGCATGATCTTATCATCTTAGGGGTTAACTACACATTCTCACAGCTCTCTTCCAGATGATTCAAAGAAAATGAGATTCTTACATCAAAATTACTACGTTCTCTCGTCCTGGCTTGGTTGAGCACTCCTTCTCGTTAGCGTCAATGTTATAAGTATGCCCCCGTGCAAAGCTCGCTGTGTTTATCGCAGTTAGAGCACTCTGACATTGATTCTTTGCCCCTGTCTCTCTCTCTATCTATATATCTATCTATCTATCTATCTATCTATCTATCGCTCTCTATCTCTCTCTCGCTATCTCTCTATCTCTCTCTCTTTCTCTCTCTCTCTCTCTCTCACTCTCTCTCTCTCTCTCTCTCTCTCTCTCTCTCCTCTCTCTCGCTCCCCTCCCCCCACCACCTCTGAGCTCTGCTGAGGAGACCTACCTAACATTAGGCTAACAATGTCTAAACAGCTAACTGTCTGGTGATTAGTATAATTTGACAAGTTCCTGTACAATATGTACATGGTATTCAGTTATGTACAGTCATGTACATGTACTGGAGTATCCTGATGACAGGGTACCACCTGCTGGAGGTGCATTGAAACCCGTGTTCCTGATTGCAACCGGAGACAGGTTGGTACAGTCGTCCCTCTCTAATCCGGCACTTTATAATCCAGCACCCTCGATAAACCAGCACAATTTTCAGTAGCCAACATGTCCTCTTCATGCACATTCTAGCAGAAAATCCGATTTGTTAATCCAGCACCCTCCCTAATCCAGCAGATTTCCGTGGCACAAATGGTGCCGGATTATAGAGGGACCACTGTATAGGATCCCGGTCCTCCGACTACTCTGTGAACCGCGTGGAGTCATGCCCCGGTTAACCCCCGATTCGTGCTCTGTTGTGCCCAGGGAGTTGTAAAGACCCTACACAACTACCTGTCCTGGTCGTGATGTGCTGTCATCATCATACATTTACCTGGTAAACTATCAAGTCAGGTGTATCGTCAACCTCTCGTGCTCTATGGGACGGCATTTTGCTTCCTTAGAACTCGAATGTTGAGACAATATTATTATGTAAAGAGAAAAGACCAATAAGTTACGTGTTATCACTAACTCTACAGTACACCAAGGTAACGATATCTTATACAATTAGATAGTGCTACAACAAGGCACAAAACTGAAAAAGGGTATTGAAACATTCAACAACCTGACGCCTAGCTCCATCTTTCTCTCTCTCTCTCTCTCTCTCTCTCCTCTCCTTTCTCTCTCTCTCTCTCTCTCTCTCTCTCTCTCTCTCTCTCTCTCTCTCTCTTTCTCTCTCTCTCTTTCTATCTATCTATTTCATGTGCGGTTCATCCCCCGTCTATAGAGGGCTCAATTTTCCGAAGGCAAAGAGCGGAATACACAGACAGAAGAACGAGAAGTTACGGATTCGTTACTCTGAGTTTCACGAACTAAATCAGACGAAAATTGGTACTGACCCTGCCCTGAGAGTGCTGCTAAATACATGTACCATGAATGTGGCAAGCCCAGCATAACAATTGCCATTGTGATATGAAGCGCGATATAGAGTGTGTGAGAAAGCGGTATCTGTGCATTGTTACGTGATATTCTTGTGGAATCAGGTTGCAAAGCTTGACAAGAGATGTTACCTGGCCTAACGTCTATAGCTGTGGAGAGAAAGTGTTAATTTTCTGTGTATAATTATTATTAACTAAGCGATATTCTGCTAGGATCAGGTGACAATATTTGAAAAGTACAGAGTTGTGTAATATTTGTTCTCATGGCGGCACTACGACACAAGCTCAGATCGCTCGTTTAGGCATCTGGCTTTGTCTGCACTGGCGATGAAGAGCTTCTCCGTGAGGCAAAGATCACACCTTTTGCTTGAGCTGGAGTAAGCCCTTGCAGATCGAGCGGTGGACCATGCAATTGGGTGCGGCTTGCCTGCCCTCTTCACCTTATACACATGCTTGGACAGCTCCGTGTTCTTCTCATACAGCTCATGCCGGAATGTGGTGATGTGGCCGTTGTATCGTTGCTTGAACGTGTTCTCGGTTAGGCCATAGTAGAATTTCTTATCAACTGTGTCGATATTCCCATCGGCGCGGTAATCTATGCTGCTATCGAGACGCTGCCCGTGCACAGGGCCGTTCTGGCTTGATTCGGCAGTTGCATGACTAGGCCTCTGCCGGCTGCTGGTCATTGCTATCCTCTTTCGAGATTCGGTTGTTGTGGCCCCGGATAATCGACTGCATATTCGGCATAGTGGAATAGCTTACCTTGGCATTATTCCTGTTGAAGATCTTGTGGAATGGTGACTTCTTTGGGCAATGCCTGTCAACTGCCTTCAGGAAGCAACGTGCCACGTCAGTAGATACATTCAGGCTGAAGGGGGGATTGAACCAGATCATACATGTTGATTTTCTCGATCTTTTCTTCTTTATCTTTGCTGGTCTCTTTCTCTCAGAGTACTCGACTCGCTCGGCGTAGCCGCCGACCTCCAGTGCGTTATTGTACAATGCTCTTCGCCTCTGAGAATGCGGCCTCGTCACATGATATGTCCGACAGACGTATATTGATCCCAACTGGCAGACTCTTGAGAATGACAGGGGGTGGTTAGAGTGACGGTCGGTGCACGTAGAGGGGGGGGGGGGGGTGTCGTTCGGCTTCCGATACGCACTAAATCGGCTAGTTGGTGAATGAAATGTAACGTCGAGGAAGTCAACATCGCGTGCAGAGACACTACGGACGGCGGCAAGTCCATCGTCTCTATACAGCACGATCATACGCCTGTCACACAGACGACCAAATAATAATACGGAGGATTAGCAAGACGAAATTCGTGTTCGCGTTCGCAAACATTTTTCAGGTCGCGAACTGAATTGCGAACTTTCGCAGTTTTCGTTCGGAAAAGTAGTCGGAACACGAATCGCGGATTCGTGTCAGGGCAGTCATAAATTTACCACGCTGTACCTGTACATCGTGCCAACGTCATGCATGTGCGAATTCTGTTTGCTAATCCTTCTCATAACGCGAATTCCGTCACCGAGTTCGACTTTCCTTGGAGTGCGAACGCGAACGCGAATTTCGTCTTGCTAATCCTCCGTAATAATAATATACAGTTTCGCATGTCACTCAAAGCATGAGCTAACGCATCTGTTGACAGTTTCTCGCCATTGTTTACGGTCATGAGCTTGGGTCTGGCACTCTGGGCGTTGCTGATGGCAAGTTCGACACTCTTGAGATCCTTTCGGACATTGTTCATCCAATGTGTTGGGGGGGGGGGGGGCGTCTCCGTGGCTTCTTGATGTCAGAGGTGTCCGTGGCTAACATCAGCGCCTGGTATGATGGAGAGTGAGGGCATTGTCGGACAACGTGGCCAAACCACAGAAGTCGACGTTCTCTGCAAATAGAGGTAATACGGATGCTATTGGTTTGGGAGTACAGGTGATTATTGGTGATGTGATGAGGATGGTGGATATTCATGAGAAAGTTCAGCTTTTTCCTATGCCATATACATGACATTGTATCCAATTTGGAGGAAAGGGCTTTGGACAATGTCCAAAGGGCACAATTATAATAACAGAATGGGCATGACGAAGTAGTGGTTGCGACTTCGGCGATGATTTTGTAAGAAAGGTTTGCTCCCCACACCGGAGCTCGCGCTATTCCGCCGACTTTACTTGACACTTGACTGACTCACGACTGCCATCCAGAGCCTACTCAAGCTCAACTGATGAGGGGTGAATTCCCCGAAACACTGTGTATTGAGCAGGGAGTGGTGCTTTCTTGCAGGTTTGCCGAGTCGAAGGTTCGATGGACTTCTCGTGTGCTCTGGATGGCAGTCGTGAGTCAGTCAAGTGTCAAGTAAAGTCGGCGGAATAGCGCGAGCTCCGGTGTGGGGAGCAAACCTTTCTTACAAAATCATCGCCGAAGTCGCAACCACTACTTCGTACTGTCGTGCCCAGCGCGGGCTGGCGACTAGTTGGTTTGGAGGTGACAGCGTTGCGAATGACCGAGGGTCCTCGACGTCTGTCTCACCGTCCAGGAGCGACACTGACTCACGCTGCTATCTGGTGTTCACGAGGTGTTTGTCGCGCTGGAAGCGGAGCGTCTCTGTAAGTTTGTATCCCTGGTGATGTTTGTGCCTGGAGAGCACTATATAAGTGGTGCTCTTCAGGCACAATCTTCCTCAGCCTACTCAAGCTCAACTGATGAGGGGTGAATTCCCCGAAACACTGTGTATTGAGCAGGGAGTGGTGCTTTCTTGCAGGTTTGCCGAGTCGAAGGTTCGATGGACTTCTCGTGTGCTCTGGATGGCAGTCGTGAGTCAGTCAAGTGTCAAGTAAAGTCGGCGGAATAGCGCGAGCTCCGGTGTGGGGAGCAAACCTTTCTTACAAAATCATCGCCGAAGTCGCAACCACTACTTCGTACTGTCGTGCCCAGCGCGGGCTGGCGACTAGTTGGTTTGGAGGTGACAGCGTTGCGAATGACCGCGGGTCCTCGACGTCTGTCTCACCGTCCAGGAGCGACACTGACTCACGCTGCTATCTGGTGTTCACGAGGTGTTTGTCGCGCTGGAAGCGGAGCGTCTCTGTAAGTTTGTATCCCTGGTGATGTTTGTGCCTGGAGAGCACTATATAAGTGGTGCTCTTCAGGCACAATCTTCCTCAGCCTACTCAAGCTCAACTGATGAGGGGTGAATTCCCCGAAACACTGTGTATTGAGCAGGGAGTGGTGCTTTCTTGCAGGTTTGCCGAGTCGAAGGTTCGATGGACTTCTCGTGTGCTCTGGATGGCAGTCGTGAGTCAGTCAAGTGTCAAGTAAAGTCGGCGGAATAGCGCGAGCTCCGGTGTGGGGAGCAAACCTTTCTTACAAAATCATCGCCGAAGTCGCAACCACTACTTCGTACTGTCGTGCCCAGCGCGGGCTGGCGACTAGTTGGTTTGGAGGTGACAGCGTTGCGAATGACCGAGGGTCCTCGACGTCTGTCTCACCGTCCAGGAGCGACACTGACTCACGCTGCTATCTGGTGTTCACGAGGTGTTTGTCGCGCTGGAAGCGGAGCGTCTCTGTAAGTTTGTATCCCTGGTGATGTTTGTGCCTGGAGAGCACTATATAAGTGGTGCTCTTCAGGCACAATCTTCCTCAGCCTACTCAAGCTCAACTGATGAGGGGTGAATTCCCCGAAACACTGTGTATTGAGCAGGGAGTGGTGCTTTCTTGCAGGTTTGCCGAGTCGAAGGTTCGATGGACTTCTCGTGTGCTCTGGATGGCAGTCGTGAGTCAGTCAAGTGTCAAGTAAAGTCGGCGGAATAGCGCGAGCTCCGGTGTGGGGAGCAAACCTTTCTTACAAAATCATCGCCGAAGTCGCAACCACTACTTCGTACTGTCGTGCCCAGCGCGGGCTGGCGACTAGTTGGTTTGGAGGTGACAGCGTTGCGAATGACCGAGGGTCCTCGACGTCTGTCTCACCGTCCAGGAGCGACACTGACTCACGCTGCTATCTGGTGTTCACGAGGTGTTTGTCGCGCTGGAAGCGGAGCGTCTCTGTAAGTTTGTATCCCTGGTGATGTTTGTGCCTGGAGAGCACTATATAAGTGGTGCTCTTCAGGCACAATCTTCCTCAGCCTACTCAAGCTCAACTGATGAGGGGTGAATTCCCCGAAACACTGTGTATTGAGCAGGGAGTGGTGCTTTCTTGCAGGTTTGCCGAGTCGAAGGTTCGATGGACTTCTCGTGTGCTCTGGATGGCAGTCGTGAGTCAGTCAAGTGTCAAGTAAAGTCGGCGGAATAGCGCGAGCTCCGGTGTGGGGAGCAAACCTTTCTTACAGAATGGGCATGATTAGACAATTAAATATGCAGAAACGGGACACAAGTGAATGTCTCTTCCAAGCGATGGATGAGAAGGCACGGTTGGCTGCACTAATTCTTTGTGATACGTCTTTTGCTGTTCCAAGTCTTGACCCAAGGAGTTTAACGCATTTCCAGTTGTTGTTATCTTTTGACGTTTCAAAATACTCCGTTTTATCGACGATCAAACGGAGGTTATCTTCAGCAAAAAATGGATTCACACGAGTTGACGATAGTTGGTAAAGTTGTGGAGTGTATATCATTCCTCACCCAATTCAACCAAAGAACATCCAAAAGTTCAAGACAGCAGCTTATCACCATCTCCTCAGAACAAACTGGCACTGGGCCCCTCATAGCATACGCGAGTAAGAGGGTACAGTGCCCTACCCTGCTTGGACATAATCTCCCCTCACAGACAGTCTCCTCTTGAATTTAAAAGTCTAACAGCGTTCACATCAATACTCAACTTATTCTCTTGCTCACTGAGCAATAAAATCTTTCCATTTTTTCTTCTGTTTTCTTTTTGAATTTAATCTTCCCTAAACAATCTCCCTTTGGTGCGTCCATGGAGCTATGAAGCCGAGACCTCTGGTCGGCGGAGCTTAATGAGCCCCACCACCACACTCCATGTTTCACCCCAGTGTCTGGAGATATGTGGATTTGTAGAGAAAAAAAAAGAGAAAAAAAGTTGGCATTGGCAGCGTGTACCGTGGTGTCATCAGCGCGAGAATGGGCAAGGAAGCGCCGAGTTCGGCGGGCACTGTTCATCGATCTTCCTCATGGCACCTTCAGCATACATTATGTACATGATGGGGGAGAGGAGGTCTCCCTGCACAACTCCGATGTTGGTGCTGAAAGGTTGACCAAGCTGCCTGCACATCCACCAAATATTACTAAGTCTTGTCAAATGTTGCCAGATCCTGGCAGAATTTCGCTTAGTTAATTAATAATAATAATATACACAGAAAAATAACACTTTCTCTCCGCAGCTAACGGTAGGCCAGGTAACATCTCTTGTCAAGCTTTGCCACAACCACAACGGGCGAGATGAGTCGGCATTGCACTGCACTCTACAAGACTAAAGATGATTGCCTGCCTGCTTGCTGACATTGCACTGCACTCTACAAGAGGATTGCCTGCCTGCTTCACGGGACATGACCACAAATCTTCTTCTGCGTGAGTTGTCGTCCGTTGGTGCTGGTGCTTTTCATTTCCCGGTGGTATAGCTTGGTGATATTTTCTTTGAGGCGTCTCAGACCATTCTCCTCCTTCTCCTCCATGATGGGTGCTTGTTTCTTCGTTGTCGAAATCCTTTTTTTTAGGATAGAGGAGCCTCGAGAGATATCCGCGAGAATGAAGACTTTGTAGTGAAACCTTCCGACAAGAGCAAAGGATTTGTGGTCATGTCCCGTGATAGTTATGTGCAGAAAGTGTCTGTCATGCTGGATTGTCCCGTGATAGTTATGTGCAGAAAGTGTCTGTTATGCTGGACTGTCCCGTGATAGTTATGTGCAGAAAGTGTCTGTTATGCTGAACTGTCCCGTGATAGTTATGTGCAGAAAGTGTCTGTTATGCTGAACTGTCCCGTGATAGTTATGTGCAGAAAGTGTCTGTTATGCTGAACTATCCAGATCGTTACGAACGTTCTGATGTGAAGACCGACGACCGACTACTTGGATAAGCAGCCAAGGACGACATTGGACAATCTCACCAAGCACAAACTTCCGCATGCACTCGCCAAAGCAATCTCACCCCACAACTCACGAACTAGCCAATTCTACGGCATACTGAAGGACCACAAGCCAGGTCTTCCGCTGCGCCCGGTGGTGTCGTCTTGTGGGTCGTCCACAGAAAATGTTTCGCTATTGTTGGAGGGTATCCTGAATACACTGCATGAAGTTTTTTTCGGCACAGCACAGTCGAGTACGGGTGAGCGTGTTGATGTTCTACGTGAGCTAGGCGATCTTCACGAAGATTGTATCATTGCTTCGTTAGAATAATAATACTGATTGTTACCTCTTTCCTATTCTTCAACTAACATATTCACACCAATATTATGTTAACTTTCTCAGTGTCAATAGTTGTTGTCTTCATATATGATGTACATGTAGTTCAATAAGATATCTACGTACGTATGCAATGGATATTTTGTTTGTCATTCATTACCCTAATGATGAGCCGGGCCCGAAAACTTGGTGCCCGTAATGTTAATAATTTTGGTTTGAATCGCAGTGAAGAGATCGTTTTTGGAGTTGAGAAGTGAAGTTTATAATAATGTGGCTGCGTTGGAGTTTGCGGACAATTAGAAAATAATATAACGAGAGAGCTTGGAAGCTCAGGGCCCTGCGCTATGCTTTGTTGCCTAGCTCTGGGCGACTAACGAAGATATGGACTTAGCTCTGCTGACATACGAGGAGCTGCTCACAGTTGCCCGAGCTACAGGACTGACCAACCCGGAGACTATGGGCCGACAAGACTTGGTTGTTGCCCTTCGCAAGGAAGGACTAGGAATACGGAAGTCACCAGACCAAATGGTAAGCGACCTGCTCTCCACTTTTCAGCTCCTTAACGAGACTATAAAAGGTATGGCTTCAGAAATAGAATGTCTTCGAACGAGCAAGACAGACGCCATTGTCTCCTTGCAAGTAGAAGTTGCTCAACTGAAGGGAGTAGTAGAGAGAATGCAGTCCACAAATCCCGTACCCGTAGCGTCCCCAGCTTGCACTGACCAAGAGAAATTGTACAGTAGCACTGCAAGGAAAGCTGCCTCACCAACAGGCACACACACCAGCACGGACGGTAGTACACGTACTACTACAAGAAGTAGTACCCCAACGGCCAGACCTGACCTGCCCGCCAAACCTCAAACGCAAGATACAAGCACAAGCGACAATGGGTGGCAAAACCCACACCGCCGCCGCCCTGCACAAGCCGACACCAACACTACCGGTAGTCCACTGAAACGCACTATCACAAGCCAGTTCACAAAAGAGCCAGCCCGTACCAAACGCACTGACCTTCAGGGCGTGGAGCGGGTGAAGCGCACGGCTTTCTACCTTGGCAATGTAGACCTTGGATGCGATGCTGCCTCAATTGAACTGTGGTGTAAAAAGAAAGATGTCGAAGTTTTTCACTGCTCAATCTCAGAATCACGGTACTTTGGTACAGCTTATGCCCACCTGGTTGTGGGAGAGAACTGTGTAGACAAGATCCAAGGGCCTGGTTTCTGGCCTGACAAAATTAGTATCCGGAAATGGAGGTTCCACACTGACCAGGCTGAATCTGAACAATGAGTAAACCAACACCTCAACTTGACCCTAACGCAACACCCTTCTATCCTTCAACGCCCCTAGCCTCCTTTCCCGTAGCCTGTATCAATGCACGTTCCCTTAGAAACAAATCTGCTGAGCTATCCGACTTTCTCACGACCAGCTGTCCCCTTGTTGTTTGCATAACTGAAACCTGGTTGTGTCCACAAATTTCCCTCTCCTTCCCAGGCTATGAATGTTTTCGAAGGGATCGACCCACCTCCGAGAATAAAATTAACACCAACGACTTCCTGGCCTATGGCGGTGTTGCTATCTTAGTAAAATCAAGTGCATTTGGTCCTATTACCCACCGTACAGACCTACATCTTCCGCAATTCGAAGCTACCTGGGTAGAGATATCGCCATCCACTGGAACCTCTGCTTGCCCCACGCGCCAGCAGCCCATCCAAATTGCGGCTGTCTACCGCCCACCGTCCACCGACCCGTCGGTGATAGATAACTTTTACGCCTCGTTTCAAAGCTGCTTGACTAAAATACGGACCCCTGGCTCGCCAGTCCTCATCATGGGAGATTTCAATGCTAAATGTTCCACCTGGTATGGAACAACAACAGACACTGCAGGCCACCACCTTTCATGTCTTCTTGACATGTTTGCCTTGCAGCAACACGTCACATTCTCGACCCACCGCTCCCACAAAGGCAATGAGGCTGCTCTGGACCTGATGATCACTGACACTGCAGCCAGCATCTGCGATCCGCGCCCCTCAGCCCCTCTCGGTCAGTCGGACCACTCAATTGTTCTCGGCCGTTTGTGCATCCCGACATGTACCGCATCACCACCTGCACCCAACACTACACTGCCCTCCCATTCCTTCCAGATACCTGACTTCAGTCAGTTTGACATCTCCTCCATTCTTCCCACTCACCTAGTTGCTCTAAATGAATCCATTGCTAATTTGAACTGGCATGCTGCTCTCCAGTTGAAGCTTGGAGATCCAAACCGTACTGCTCCAGCATTTTATGACATCCTTCATAGTCTATGCTCCGCTTTCCTACCCACCCGGTCGCGCTCTTCAGCCCCTAGACGACGTACACCAAGTCCCCCGTGGCTGACACGTGCTGTTAAAGCTCAGCTGAAGAGGAAGCGAGACTCGTACAGCTTGTATCGCAAGTATCCTACCCCTAGCAATCACGAGCATTACAAGTGCGACCGTAACAGAGCACGAATCCTATCTAGAGAGGCTCACCGCCAGTATGTGTCCTCCATTAGCACTAACCCCTCATCCATTATTGCATCCACCCCTAGTTTGTTCAAGTTTGTTAAGCAGCTTCGTTCGCCGACCCCTGTTGGAAACCCTATCATCACTGAACTCCATGAAAATAACACAGTACACAACGACCCTACCCAGATTGCCAATGCTCTGAATCGCCAATTGATCAGCTTTGGAACACCGGATGATCCTGCATGGTCTCTCCCTGGTATTCCACACCACGGGCTCCCAGCACTACCCTCTTTTAGCACAACTCCCACCGCCATTGCCCAACACATCCGTCGCCTAAAGCCCAAGAAGGCGGCAGGTGCAGATGGCATATCCCATGAACTGCTAAAAGCCCTGTCTCCTAGTATAGCTATCCCTCTCAGCCTAGTTTTCAACCAGTCCTTCGCCACCGGAATCTTCCCTGATGTCTGGAAGGCAGCTGTGGTTGTGCCTATTTACAAGAATAAAGGCAGTAAACTGTCTGCATCCAATTACCGGCCGATTTCACTCCTTTCCACCATTTCAAAGCTCTGTGAACGTGTGGCATTTGGCCACTTATACCAACATGTGAACCCGGTCCTTGACCCGTCACAGTCTGGATTTCGGCGAGGCGATTCGACCGCCTGGCAGTTGCTGAGGCTTGTGCAGAAGCTATATGAATGCAAGGATCAGAAGCAATTTAGCCTCCTATGTTTTTTCGACCTCAGCAAAGCATTTGACACTGTATGGACAAGGGGTCTCCTCCATAAGTTGGCAGCGTTTGGCGTAGCCGGGACGTGTCTGCAGTGGCTCACCAGCTATCTCACTGAACGTCGACAGAGTGTCCGAATTGGACATGCCCTGTCCGCCCCTCTAACAGTCCACTCTGGAGTGCCCCAGGGCTCTATCTTGGGGCCTCTATTGTTCATCGTATACGTTAATGATTTGGCAGGTTTGGATCATACCTCACTCTACGCGGACGATACAGCGCTCCATATAACCGAGCCAGGCTTATTGCAAGCCTGCGACTCGCTACAGTATCACATTAATCAAGTTGTGCGCTGGATGTCGAAGTGGAAACTCCGCCCCAATGTGTCGAAAACGGCAATCCTTTGTATCCCCCCACGACCCTCCAGTGACCTCACCCTCCTTACGACTCGGCTTTTTACTTTCCCTGATGATCCCATTGCTATCAACATTGTTAAAAATCACAAACACCTTGGTATATTTCTTGATGAACACTTGTCCTGGGATTCGCACGTAACCTATATTGAAAAGCGAGTTTGCTCCGCGATAGGCTGCATTTCTCCTCACATCTCCCATCTACACCATGGTTGTCGAATACAAATTTATCACTCTTATGTTCTTCCTTTGTTTGATTACTGCTCTCTCGTTTGGTCCTCCGGTCTATCCTCCGCTCTTATGCATCGGTTAGAAGTCACCCACCGTAAATTACTTCGATTAATATTTCGCATGCCCCCTCTGACCTCCTCTCAGACGCTATACATTTTGGCTTCCTCTTCCCCTCTCTCAGAACGCTTTCCCCACTCGGCATGCAAATTCATTCACCGTATTAAGCTTCAACTTGCTCCTCCTCATGCACTTGCGCATTTAAGCTGGTTCAATAGTAGCTCGCGTACTAGATGTTCTCTCCATTTCCCACTTGCCAGGTCATCGATCCTTTTAAAATCCCCTCTGTTCAAGTCCTATTCTCATTGGTCTCGGCTTCCGCAGGAGGTAAAGTCTCGTGACACCTTCGCTGCATTTTGTTCCATTCTGCCCGCGCCTAAGTTGAATTGAATTGAATTCGTTGTTTTCCATTGCTAGCCTAATCTTCATACTGCTCTCTCCAGGTTCCTATAGTACTCCTTTTGTTTTGTTTTCTTTTCTCTTTTTCTTCTCCTTCTTTTTCTCAGTTGTCCCCACCATGGCTGGTTAAAATCGCCCGCATCACATGCTTATTGGCACTATGTCATCGTGATTGTGAAATAATAATAATAATAATAATAGCTCATCGTGCATGTTGTTAGAACTGATGGAAATGCTTTTTCCTTTGATTAGCTACATCATTGTATTGCAAAAACGTTTCAATGAGATACTGAAGTAACGTCTTCTGCATAGCTATGGGACCGGCGCTGACTCTGCCGATCACGGGCGTTCTGGAGTCGACGAGATGTCTGTCCTGACGTTTCCTGGGACCGGCGCTGACTCTGCCGATCACGGGCGTTCTTCTTCTTCTTATTATTATACTGACGGCAACTAACATCCATTCTAATTGCATTTACTCGTCTCCCTACTTCGTATTTCTTTCCAGAAAATCTCCCCATACAGTAGGGAGTCGTTTACATAATAATTATGACTCCCTGCTATACATCTACATGACTGTATAAACGTTATAATTATTATGCTATCGGCCTACATGCGATTCCCGGGCTGGTCGACAGGCGGCCCAGCCAGCCTGCTAGTGGGATCTCGGCCTCGCACACAAATCCACACAAAATGTTACTGCACTGAATGCATTCCCCCGATACACTTCGCATATACTCATTCTCTTGATGGTACCGTACTCTTGATGGTACGGGACAGGTACGGGATAGCGCCAGGCATGTCGATCGCACAAACAAACAAAAATATTGTGGCCAGCTGTCTTTGCTGGTACGGTAAAGCACGGGACAGATACGGGATAGCGCCAGGCGTGACACAAACAAACAAACAAACACCAAACGAGAGAGCTTGGAAGCTCAGGGCCCTACGCTATGCTTTTATGCTTTTTTGCCTAGCTCATCGTACATGTGATAAGAACTGATGGAAATGTCTTTTTCCGTTGATTGGCCTCATCACTGTATTGCAAAAACGTTTCAATCGGTTTGAACATTATGAGTTAGGCAAAAGTATTTGCAGAATTTATTGCGGATTGTTATTTCTCTAATAATCATCTACTTTTGGTTTGCTCCTTCTTTTCTTTTTTATCTCCTTACACTGTAAATCAACAAATTTTGGCCGATGAGAAATAGAAACCTCTCTATTTGAGAGGTTAAGATGCACGTTATTTCCGACGTGACGCGCAATTTCACGTCAAATTTGAAATCGATTGGTATTTTTGCTCTCACATGCGTCCATTGCTCAATCATGCATCATTTGCCTATATGACGAACTTTGGCCTGCGATTTACTTTGGCCGGTTGGTACCAAGCGGCGAAATCAGCGAAATTAAATCGCCAGCGAAAATTCGTAGATTTTAATACAGTAATCGGATTTTCTGGCCTTTTTGTAGTAATACATGTACATTGACCTGTTGAGCCAATGACGACGCCGAATGCATGGTTGCCTGTGGAGCACATTACATAACTTTACAGTCTCCAAAAATACGTAACCTGTCCGACGGCAAAAGAGGCTGCAGATTTAGTTTTTCTGCGCGTCGACGGGATGTCTGCGACGCGAAAGTTCAGTTCGTGTTATTTGGCTCGCACGTCGAAAAATCAACGCGAGTGACCTGCTGCTCACGTCGAAATTTGGACATTACATTATTATTATTATTATTATTATTATTATTATTTCACCGTCCAATAGCAGAAGCCAATGCAAAGGAGGGGGCGTTAGCCAGCCATGGCAAGAGAAGAAAAAAAAAGAAGAAAGAATGAAGGAAAGAAGATGATAATCGGAAGAAAATAATGCATCAGCGGGGTGAAATGTATCGCTATGTTGACCATGGTGGAGAGCGGCGAGATAAGCTAGCAAAAGAGGCGAGCGAGCCTACAACGTGGCATGACATTTAACATGGTCTATGAACTGTCTAATATTGGATATTGTCTTCATTTCCATGGGCAGCTTGAGCCAATACGAGTATGCAGAGAAGATAGGAGATTTGGTACATAACTTTACAGTCTCCTAAAATACGTATCCTGTTCGACGGCAAAAGAGGCTGCAGATTTAGTTTTTTCTGCGCGTCGACGGGATGTCTGTCCTGACGTTTTCTGGGACCGGCGCTGACTCTGCCGATCACGGGCGTTCTGGACTCGACGGGATGTCTGTCCTGACGTTTCCTGGGACCGGCTTAGACTCTGCCGATCACGGGC
>NC_088647.1:29232469-29272469 GCF_964019385.1 Sycon ciliatum
GTTAAACAAGTCAGTTACTCGTATGGCCATGGGTGACTGGTTCATTTTCATATCAACGTTGAAATCACCCAGCATGACAGTTGCCAGAACCTTCTTTCCTGGTGCATGAACTGATGCGTCTAGGTTGGACTCCAGGGAGGTCCAGAATGCTACAGGTTTGTCTGGTGGACGATAACAGCATCCAACCAGCACTATGCCACCGGAAACGCTAACTTCTATCCACAGCAGCTCTAAGTCAGTCTCCAAGTCAGTGCGTCTTCGCGCAAGAACAGATTCATGGCAGTATATCCCAACACCACCACCACGTTGCTGCAATCTATCCTTCCGATGTAGCTTGAAATGCGGGATAGTAAGTTCACTGTCCAAGATATCTGGAGTGAGCCAAGTCTCAGCCATACCAAAGACATGAATGCCTCTGTTTGACAAGAACTTTTGCACTTCGGCTGTCTTGCGCCTGATACTACATACATTCAAGAAGGCAGTGTGCAGCATGGTCATCAGCAGGCATGGTTGATTTCAGAGCCATCGCTGACTGAGGGCGCGTGCACATTTGTTTCCACTTCCGAAAGGGATGCAGAGTTTGCTTGCGTGTCGTCACATGCTGTGGTTTCTGTGGTATCATCACTGACATCAGAGGCAGAGTACTTGTCGAAATTCCACTGTCTGGAATAGAGTGGTCTGGGCCAGAAGCGACGATCCAACAGCGTCTTGCTGCACGATGCGTGGACTACAAGTCTCGCAGACGACGACTTCTGCTTCTGAAAAACTTTACAGTCGAGAATTTTAATAGGGGGAGTCTTCAACTCCGACGAGCGACACTCCACGAAGCGTGCTAGCTGCTCCGGTGAGGCATCGCGCAGCAGATTGCCAACAAACACAACACTTTTCTTGACAGGTTTCCTGGCTGTCACCAAACGCCAGGCAGCATCTTCACTGTCGTCATCGACGTCTGGCAAATTGGCCTCACTGACTGCGCTGGCTGCATTAGCTGAAGTTTGAATGTTGGTCTTAGTCTTGGAGTTCGAATTACTAGTAGTAGTAGTTTGAACGTTCGACGTGACACCCACGCGTTGGTGATGATCCAGGTCACTGAGGTCATGTCCTGGTACGGTAGGTCCGCTCCCGACTGGAATGTGACACGTGGCCGCAGCATCCTGCTGGGCCGGACCAGATGAAGTCAGTTGTAGATCTACTACGGTATTCGGGTTGGTTTCGGACTCAACGGTTGGGCAGTTAGTAGCATGGCGCCTCTTTCCCTGCGACTTGCTCTGAGCCTGAGAATCTCCAACCGTAATGGCGGAACTTCCTGAACTTGGAATGTTCAGTGCGCTTGATCTGGATAGCTCCTGAACGGTCCTAGATAGCTGGTCGATATGGCTTATCAGCCTTTTCTCACGGTCTGCAGCAGCACTTCTTTCGGCATCAAGCATATCCATTATCACCGCCAGAGCGTTGTGGAAATCGCGGCAGCAGTTCGACGTGGGGAAACGATCATCTGGGACATCGCATGGCTGTTCGTGCTCATCGCTCTCTACTGCGGCCATGGTCGTGGAATCCCTGTTTGCAGACATGCTTGCAACAAAAAATCCGGGTCAGAGACCCCAAAAGTAACCTAAAAACGATACAAAAACGGGAGCTGAAAAACATGCATCCTACTCTAAAACGCTTCAAATACATTTACAACTCACTGCATCCGTTCTAGAACTACGATAGATCGACACTTGAACAGAGTGCACATATCTGCATGCGTCATAGCGCCTGTACAACCATAGATCGACACATTAATGTACTTAACCGTACACTTCCTAGAAACGAATATTCCATAGGGGAACACATTCCTTCTATCGTGTTTTCAAACGAATATCAGTCGAATACTCGAATAATCCTTGCAACCCTAATTACGAATCTCACAGATAATTATCTTCTATGTACACTGGTACTGTACAGGTTGTGCCATGCAGTGGTGAGACAGGATATGCATTTGGAACAGAAGGTAGTGGTCAAGGCCAATTTCAATACCCAAGCGGCATCACAGTGTACCACAACAGGTTGTTAATTGCAGACGAGAACAACCACTGTATACAGGTATGTTAGCATGTTCACCTGGCACCCACATCAACAACGCTACCAAAGACGACGACAACCGCAGCGACGACGACAACAACAACAACAACAACAACAACAACAACAACAACAACCAAAACAGAAGCAGCATCAACTTCATTTTCCTATCGTTGTGTCAGGAATTTTTCTAAAGTCGGTGGATGCTCCGAATGGTTGGAAATGGCATTTGCAGCTAATTGACGACACGGGTCTGACTCATGGCTGTAGTCTGAAACACATGAGCAACACGTCAAACTTCGCACTCACAAATCTGCAAGAAAAACACCACTCTCTGCTCAATATGCATTGCTCCGCTAAATTCACCCTGTTTCAGTTGAGCTTCAGAAGGATTCTGGAATTTGACGGGATGTGTTAATTGGGTGGATGCATGCAAACTTGACTTGTTGTAGAAATTATAGACGTACTTTGGGAATTCTTCTGTTTCTGAGACTTTACTGCTATTGATAATCCATCTACCAGGCTAAGCACTAGACAGGTTCGGGCAAGAAAACATTCATTCAATCAGAAATGAATGTGTACGTCATGCAAATGCTTGTTGGCCATGTTTGCCTGTTACTTGTCCTTTTCAGTGGAAGAGTGTATAGGCTGATGTGAAGTTAGACTCTTAAACATCATGTCTATACATCATGTCACAAACCAAACAGTGTCTGTGCTACAATAAATACATACATAGTAATCAAATGTTGGTGCCAGGTCCATGTTTTACCTCAAGTTTTGAGTTTTTACAGTTGCACACCAGTAACCTTATCATCATTACAGTCATAATGATAGTAGCTATGCACTGTGTGTTGGAGTATTATTCTTACACTCCTGTTATATCTATACTCTTGCTGTCACCACAGTGGTGTGTGTGAATGTTCAATTTTTTTATTCCTGCAAAAGGTGATGACCGTCGATGGAGAGTATATCACTTCGTTCGGGTCTCAGGGCAGCGCTTTTGGGCAGCTGTGCCAACCGCATGATGTCACTACAGATGTCTACGGCAATGTTCTAGTCGTAGATCATGGCAATGGACGTGTTATGGTAAGGGAGAGGTTGTTGTCGTGTTCTTCTTTCTAAATACCTACAGGCAGAGAGTAGTACCCAGTACATATACAACAGTGGAGCATGGTCAGTTTGTTGCTAGTCTGTGATTCATGGTCAGTACAATCATCAGACAACACTGATATGAACACAGGAAGTGATGTACACTGCATGCACAGAGTACAAGACAGTAAAGCGAGAGTACATTAGCTCTTACAGAATGTTGCCTTGCGTTCTTGAATCGTGGTTTGACCGTGTTGTCCAATGGTTTTTCCAGTATCGTCATCGACATGCATGAACATCCGCCAATAACGCATCATCCATACATCTGTACCTCTAGAAACTTGTGGAGACATTTAGGAAAATATCGCGGAAAAAGTTGCGAGGTAAAATGCCACAAATATCGTCAGATTTTGTTACTTGTAGTGTAGTGAGGTAGGATTGTGCTGCGCTGTACTCGATTACGACTGGGTTCAAGTGATGACAGGAGCTTGCAAGACAGTTTTCCTCCATTCTCAGACAACACTTGACGCGAGCCTTATTTTTTTACTTTTCAGCCGCTGATTTGCCCAGAAACTTCTCCATTCTGGTATCGATCTCACAAGTAAACTACTGACGAGCTTGAAGAACTAAACAACATCGAAGAAAGATTCCAATATTGTGGGTGCTTTTCGAAATATCGCGGTGCTTTTCAAGTACGAAGGACAGTTTTCTACAATAATGCGGATTCTTTTTTCAAATATCGTGGATATCGCGGAATTTTGTTCAAATCGCGGAAAACAACGCGGTCACGGAACCGCAAGTTCCTGAAGGGACAGATACATCAACAATAATACATCATTCATACATCATCCATACATCACCATTAGGGTCCAGCGGATTATGCCGCCAGAAAAATTGGCAGAATTCGGTACTTTTCTGGTAAGTTTCATGCATGTTTGTATGTGGATAACGAAATAGAGCTGAATTCGAGGAATTGCCCGCCATAAGGTTTGTATGGTTCTGCCAATTTTACTGCTTTTCGAGCAGAATTTGCCACCTTTTCGAGCAGAATCCGCCAGTCCTTAATCACCATGCATCAACCATCTATAATACGTGTTATTCCTGTACGCTCACCAGTGTTGTCCATGTTCTCTGCAGGTATATGCCACAGAAACTTACACACCACTGGCTGAGTTTGGAAAAGGAGAGCTGGACCAGCCGATGGGTGTCTGCGTGACAAGTGAGGGTTTCGTAGCTGTTTCCTGTGATGGAAGCCACAAGATTTTTGTGTTTTAAAGGTTTCTTGTTAGACTTCCAGCACCCTCTGTCACCATGTTACTTCTAGGCAACATATCTGTACAGTCATACATTAACACCCACACACATACACACAAACGCACACACACACATACACACACATACATACACACACACACACATACACGCACACACACACACACACATACACACACACACACACACACGCACACACACACATACACACACACACACACAGACACACACACACACAAACGAGCACATACACACACATACACACACACACACACACACACCATTGACCATCCATTTGACGCCCATGGCCAGAGGTGATGATAGCGATGCTACAGGAGAAGCCATAGCAATTTGTGCTGGGATTGCACCATTCAAAAACTTCAAGCAAGGCTAAAGAATTGACCGCCACTATTCAGCCTGGTCTACACCACACAGCTATGAAGTGGCTTTTTCTGGCCAGTGAATCCCCCCCCCCCACACACACACACGCGCACACACACACATGCACACACACACACACACTCACACCATGCACACACACACGCATACACACACCTCCGTTCCTACCTCCCCCCCCCCCCCCCCAATTCCTTACCCACACACCCATCTTTCAATCAGTTCTTCATCGATTTTCTCTTACAAAACTTTCCACTCAAATGTGGCCTTTGCCTCCATTCATTTCCCACCATGCTCGCTGTTTTTGCCTGTCAGCATTCTCCGAGTCACATGAACTGACTATTCAGTCCTGTACTGTTTTTGAAATTATTTTCTTAAATAAACAAACCAGTTTGATAGCACCACCAGTATTTCTTAGGTAGCTCCTGGATTCTTGATCCTTGTTCTTCCAGACTCGCAGGAGCTAGAATAATGTTCCCAGTTGTTAGAAAACTGTGTGTGTCCTCGGTGGTATACCGTTTTGCATTGCGACTAGTTTGAAAGAGTTCTGATTTATTGACTTATATATTTACTATTGTGGATTGCTTTCTTACAGATCAATTATCCTGCTTCGAAGTATTAGAATTGCTAGTCAACATTGCCTTGACTTGTGCACAAAGAGATCATCCTTTTCCTTCTTCTGATTCTGTCGACTCTAAGATAGGCATGGGCGGATAATGCTAGTTATTTCCTGCGATTATGCTAAAGGTAATGCTCATAATTATGAGGATATAATGACACTTATAATGCTCACACTACTCCATAATGCCAGTTTGAAAGTTGGAAAAGTCGATTTAAGAAGGCTGTCTTGGATCAAGGCCAAAGCGTAGAAGAAAAAACTTAAACAACAGTGAGCATGTTGTCTGAAACAATCCACTGAGAAAGTTGATTTGCAACGTCAAGTCTCCAGACGAAGCCGGACGGGTTCAGATGCACGATTTTGGGAACTGGACCTAGCCAGCTTCATGCATGACACCGTTGTCGACCGGCAATTGTGCTTGTAATTCTTATTTTGCATGCGAAATGGTGTTTTAATGCCAGCATTATGCCAACTGGAAAAAAGGAACTATAATGCCAGCCATAATGCTAGCATTACCCACCCATGCCTACTCTTAGTGCCACGTACACATACATGGATGAGGCTTTGACGGATGGCCATAGGGTGGTGTGTGTATGTGTGTGTGCGTGTGAGAGTGTGTACGTGGTGGATGTGTCTGCGTGTACCGTGTTTTTGTGTGTGTGTGTGTGTGTGTGTGTGTGTGTGTGTGTTTGTGTGTGTGTTTGTGTGTGTGTGTGTGTGTGTGTGTGTGTGTGTGTGTGTTTGTCACTCCGCGCCAGCTCCTGTTTGGTACGCTCCTTCCGCCGAGGCCGGCTTGCGGTCCTCGGAAACGGTGGCGAGACTCTGTCAGAGCTGACCTCTCCGCAGTGAACATCGACCACACGGAATGGTACGACCTCGCCCAGGAGCGTGGAAAATGGCGCAGTGCGTATTCCGCTCAACCAGTACCGCGATCGGCTCAGCGTGACACTTCTGTGCTCTGCGATGCCTGCCAGCGTACTTTCGCGCACCAGAAATACAAGAATCGCCACAAGTGCCTGGCCGAGAAGAGGAAACCCATATCTGAGCAGTCCGGCAGCCGACTATGTAATGCATGCGGGAGATGGTTCTTGAGTGCTGGCGGGCTAGCTTCGCATAAGTGTCTCCCCAACTCGGCTGCTGAAGTAGCGTCGGTCTCGGCTGTGGCTTCGTCAGACTCGGTCCGGAAACAGCGGGTTGCCCTGCCCTGCTGCAGAGCGCATTGTCTCGGCTGCGGTCGCTGCTGCAAGTCATCCCGTGGTTTCGACCTGCATAGCTGTGCTAATTTCCTGTCCAGGAGGTAGAGCGGCGTTTCTGGATCCAATGCTGAACTCAGTGCTGTCTTCCCCTGCACAGGGGACACGTGACCATTTGATTGCAGTGTTACCAAGGATCAAGGTGTGTGTGTGTGTATGTATGTGTCAAACAAAATTCAATGCACATATACCAGTGTATTGAATATCGGCTTCTCTTCTCAGCACACTGTCTATACATGTTCATGTTATGAATACACCAAGAACTGTACCGTATGCATATCTACTGCCTTATTCATTTCTATAGACATGCATTCTGTATCTGATCTAGGATTTCAAACCAACCGGGCACACGTACACGTAGATATACGGCACAACTCTTGCAGTCGGGTCAGAGCCGGGTCTGGTCAAGTGCAGTTACTGCATGTAGATCTACATAGATCTGCGTATAGATCACATGTACATGTATATTCATTTTGGTCTCTAGCTAGCACTAGTAGCAGGATTGTCTCTTGTCCACGCACTGTCATAGTATGACTTTCATCCTTTGAGCAACTCTCTTCAACTTTCACTTCACTTGCCTGCAACGACGCTTCACCAGCACTCTCCAGAATACGGGTTCCCAATTGTCTCTGTTCTTGTCCCTGCCCCTAGCCATGTCCCTTTACCAGTGCATGTCCATGTCCCTGACCGTGTATCCGTCCGTATCCCTGACTCTGTATCTGTCCACGTCCCTTTACCAGTGCATGCACATGTCCCTGACCCTGTATCTGTCCAGGTCTCTGACCCTGTATCTGTCCAGGTCTCTGACCCTGTATCTGTCCAGGTCTCTGACCCTGTATCTGTCCAGGTCCCTGACCCTGTATCTGTTCATGTCCCTGACCCTGTATCTGTTCATGTCCCTGACCCTGTATCTGTTCATGTCCCTGACCCTATATCTTTTCATGTCCCCTGTACATGCACAAGTGGGTGTATTGGTCTATAACCCTGTCCCAGTGTCCGTGTGTCTGTGCGTCCCATAAAACTGTGGATGTCCATGCATCTGTTCAGTCATATCCCTGCCTTTGGTGTTGGTATGATGAAATCTCTCCCTGTAACCTCGTCCCGATCCAAATGTTTTAAATGCACCTTCTTTTTAAAAGGTTCTATTGCCTCCATGGAGGTAGCATAGCTGCGAATTGGGAACCTGCTCCCACCTGCATTTGGTATGGCACGTTACCTAACTTCCCTTCATCAAATTAGCAGACAATCAGGCAGCACGGATGCCATCTCCCCAGACTATTTCCCTGGATCCTACAAGAGATGAAGATATTTTTTTATGAATACAAGTTCGACACATACAGCAAATTCTGCTGTGAGTTTTGATTCAATACGGCTTTTGATTATCACCTTCTCGTAGGTAATGCACGACTTTCGCTGTTGGTACTCCTTGAAGGCTGTGTTGCTCGTATATTCATTGTGGGAAATCACACTTTGATATCTCAGCCCCTCAAGTATTTTTTATACATGTATGTGTTACATCTGCAGCATTGCCTTCTGTAAAATACTATAGTTCGAAGTAGTTCCTTCGCTCTGATTTGTTCCTCAGCACAACGTTGATTCCTGGAGAGTTGAATCCGAATTTTTGTTAGAATGACTAGAATCCTATTTCTATTGTCTGTGTTTCACCATGTTCTCTTTCACCTTGTATAGAATTGGACTAGAATGGAGAGCCAAGGATGAATTATAAGAAAGAAAAAGGAGCAAGGAACTACAAGTTGCAAGTCCCCCTCCTTATGTTTGTATTCTATAACTATGATGCTTAGAACCTTCCAAGATGCAAGGCTGTTGGAGTGCGCATCCAAGATGGGCTAGAGCTGTTAGCCAGTTAGTTGTAGAACGTCAGTACCGTCGGTCAGTGTCGTGCAATGTTATCGCATGGGCTGATTGTTTAGTAACTGGTGGTGTTATAGTGGATAGTGTAGCGTAACTTGTAGTTTCTTGGTCCTTTCCCTTTTAGCCAAATCTTTCTCTTTTGTATAAATTAATCCGGCCTTAGCTCTCCATCCGAGTCCATTCCTGCACATTCTATTGCTTTTAGCACTGTCAAGAATAAAACAGCGCAATGTTGTAGGGTTGTTGCAGGTTAGTGCCAGAATCTCACCTTCATTGTCATAGTAATCCCACCACTCCTCACATGTCGTTTCCAAGGCACATTTTCGCTTCTTCTTGTTTTGCACACGTCGTCACGTCCGTGTATGAGCATGTTTGAGACTACGTGTATTCGTGTAGTGTGCATGCGTGTGTGTGTGTGTGTGTGCGTGTGTGTGCGTGTGTGTGTGTGTGTGCGTGTGTGTGTGTGTGTGCGTGTGTGTGTGCGTGTGCGTGTGTGTGTAGTGTGCATGCGTGTGTGTGCGTGTATGTGCGTTTGTGTGTGTGTATGTGCGTGTGTGGGTGTGCGTGTGTGTGTGTGCGCGTGTGGGTGTGCGTGTGTGTGTGTGCGTGTGTGTGTGGCGATTAGATATACCGTACGTACATAGTGTGTGTTCATGTTGCTTAAACAATGGTGTAACTTTGTTCGGTGTAGTTCCCTTTCACCTTTTAAAATTATGTTGTTGATATAGGTCTTCCTTACTGGTTTCTCCTCACTCCTGCTCCTAGCCGATAGCCCTTTCCCAAAGGTGCTCTTTTAATTCGCACTTAGTGCTTTTCGCGTCCCTCAAAATATGCTGAAAAAGTGCTCTTTTTTCAGTGAAAAAAGGCAAAAAGTGCTCTTTTTTCAGTGAAGCATAGCCATGATACATGTTCAAATATGAACACAAGCTGAGAAATAAATACGCATTCTTCCATTTATGGGTCCAAGAAAGGCAAAACAGGAAGTAAAGTTCAAAAAGCCCACATTTTACAGCATTGTGTAAAAGCTTCATCAACACTTACTTGTTGCCCCCAAAAAAGCGGCGTGCCAAGGCCCGGGCCCATCGAGCACTCGGAAACTGTGATCGCAAGCATGAGCAAACAGATTTTAGCACTTTTTCAGCTAAAAGAGCTCAAAAAGGGCGATATTCACCAAAAAACGCAATAAAGGGCGAAAGAAACGGGCTTTTCCAAAAAGGGCCAAAAAGGGCGAAAAAAGGGCGAGCACCTTTGGGAAAGGGCTACTAGCCGAACATTTGTTTGACATGATACTAGCATTATGCATCAAAGAGACTAAATGTACCAGTACTTGATTTGCTGATGATGTAGCATATTCTGTACTATGAGATGAATTACTCTAACATCACTTTAAAAACTTGAGTTTTCTCCCTCTTGTATGCTCTTTTAGCCCCTTCCCTCACACAAGCAAGTCAAGAGAGAGGTTGCGCACAGCGGAAATTCGTAGCGCCGTAACGAATATGTTTTAACGAAAGGTAAGGAATATTCGAAAACCGTGAGGTTGGGCACAGCGCTTGAACTTTTTTCGTAGTGCGTCGACGCGGCAGCCGCGCGGGGGCGAAGAGTCAAGACAGAGAGTTGTAAAATATCAGTATTTTAGTACTCCAGGTAACGAAAAGTATTTTCGAAGATCTGCTCTGTTTCGGTCAAGTTTGGACGGATCTTCGGAGCAACTTTCGTTACTCGAACCCGGCCGGTCGAAATTTCATTGTGCGCAACCTCTCTAGTAACTCGCGAGGTATCTTTGGATTGATTAGCGCTGGATTCGCAACACCTGGTAAAGTTTGTTTGATTCCTTGATGATGTTATGGCCTGGAGAGCACGATGAAAGACAAGTACATGTAGTGGTCTTCCAGCGCAGTCTTTCTCAGCCTACTCAAGCTCAACTGATGAGAGATAAATTCCACAAAACACTGACTGTGCATTGAACAGGGACTGGTGCTTTCTTGCACCTTTGCCCGGTCGAAGGCTCCATGGGTATGGCGTGTGCCTTGGATGGCAGTCGTCAAGCCGTCAACTGGCGTCGAGTGTCAAGCCAAGTCAGTGACCAGGTGACAGTTCACTGACACTGACAGACTCAGTGGATAGCACGATCTTCAGGCTAGGGTCCGTAGGGATCTGACTAGGCCTAGGGAGCAACCAACAGTTTCCATGGTTTCGTTCCCTGTATTGTGGATTTGTTTTGTTTGATGACGTCAACAGATGTACAGGCATACATGTATCTGCCTACTCGCCACTCGCCAGTCAGTTTGTGGTCGACCGCCCAGCTAGCCAGGCAGACTAGCTGTCCACGATCCATGACAGCTTCATTTTTATGCGGTACTGCACTGGGTAGATCTACTGGAGGATTGCTTTCCGAAATGCTTACGAACGGGGCCTTTTCGGCACGCGGCTGCGCCGTTTGCGGTACCGGTGGCCGATTGCGATCAAAACGTTCACCCACTGTTGATGCGAGAGACAGCTAGCTCTTCATGTCTGCACCTGTACATGATATTGTATTTGTAGACTGCAAACAGGGAGGTGAGAACGGGAATGCATACCCCAGTGCGGAACGGGACTAAACTTCAGTCTGTAGTCTACAGACTACACACACACACACACACACACACACACACACACACACATACACACACAAACACACACACACACACACACTCAATGCAGTGTACGTCTAACGCCATAACAAGGTGCTGAACACTCGCAGACACAATCAAACACACAGTTGCGAGAGCAAGACGATTGTGTGCTACACTATTATAATGCAATGGCAAGGTTCAACTTTGAGACTCAGCTCCAAGAGATACTTGGTGTCCCAGACTCAATTTGGCTGGGATGCGTCCAAGTTGACCTGAACAAACCCGAGATAGGCCGTGGCTCGGATGCCACTGTGTATACAAGTGAGTTGGAGGGTCTCCCTGTTGCTGTGAAGGTCTTACATAGTATTTTACTCCAACAGGGCAATGTCGGGCGTGCAGCTCTTCTGCAGCGATTCGGCACTGAGTGCCTAGTCATGCGGCGACTGCAGCATGAAAGAATTGTGCGACTGCTCGGGATCGGCATTGCTCCCAATCAATCTCCGTGTATAGTGGTAGAACTGATGGCCGGCTCGCTAGGTGATCGAATTGGAGTTGTTCCAAGAGAGCCATTCGCGCAAAGCCTTCAGTATCTTGTCGACACGGCGGAAGGTTTACGCTTTCTACACGGCAAGAACATTTTGCATCGCGATTTGAAACCCCACAACATCTTGATCACGGCAGGGAGAGCCAAGATAGCTGATGTAGGTTTGGCCCGCTCTCTTCACGGTGGTCAAGGTGCAGACTTGACAACTCTGACACGGTGCCCCGGTACGCCTTATTTTATGCCGCCAGAGAGCCTGCAAGTGGGCACAACATACGACGAAAAACTGGATGTGTTTTCTCTAGGAGTGGTGATGCTATCGCTGCTTGTGGGACGACCGCCTTCCCCAACTGAAGCTACTGTTCTGCTGGAGAATGGAACGCGGAGATCAGTTCCGGAGGGTCGCCGACGCAAAGCAGATCTGGATCGACTGGGCTCGGATCACCCACTACATTCTCTAATCGTGTCGTGTCTGCATGATGATCCTGGATCTAGACCAACATCGGCTGATGTTCACATGCACTTACTGCAGATCTCACCTCGCTCTATGGTAAGGTCACATAGTATAACATGACTTTGTACTCACTGTGCTGTACTGTTAGCATACAGCCTAGCTGGGGATACATGCAATGTGTACATGTAAATGGGAAATACTGGCTGATGCATGCCTGAATGGTGCAGCTACCAGAGCATACATTAGACCTGGCTTTGCCTATGTACACACTCATACTCTAAGGGCACGTTCGCCAAATTGTCACTCTTTGACTTTTCGAGGAGATTCGTTTTTCTGAAGAGGTGGCCTTATTGGCCTCTTCAGAAAAACAAACTCCTCGAAACTCCACAACCTCATCCGATGGGAGGGGTAGATTAGTTTCGAATAGTTTGGAATAGCTACGTCACGTAGTACGTGGAGATGGTCGATCTGATCGGACGTCATCATCGCCAAGACAATTCCACTAAAATGAAAGAAACCGTTCTAATGGGACAACTCAATTAATCTCTTTTAAAAATTTGTTCGAACAGTTGATGAAGACAATTCGAACGCCCCCTAAGTCTTAGCTGGCTGTGCAGCATGACATTATATTATACATGATAAGGGTGCTGATATTTCAGTGGAGGCGGCGCACCCTGTCTGGACTCTTACACTTCAACAAGGCTAAACACTGACGTGTGCAAGATGATTGTATTGAAAAACGCAGGCCTCACAATAACATGCTGGCTGGTGACTGGCTGTTCCTATGACATCAGCCATGTGACGTGTACATAGCAGTAGTGTGCATCTGCAGTATGCATAGTATAGCCCAGTGAAATTATGTAATCAACTGGGGGAGGGGGGGGAGGGGGTTGTTATAGATTTGCATAGGTCCCTTATCCAGAATGGTAACATGAAGACGTAAAGCAGAGGGTCAGAGCCATAAAGGGTCGTCCGTAATAAAAAAATTAAAAATTCCGTCCTCATACAAAAGGGGTTGGGTGGTCAGGAGTGCTGGAAGAATTTAATTTTTAGATTTGTCCGAGTCCAATTTTCATAAACCTTTTTTTACTTCAGTGACTTTCATACAGTTGTTGCACTGGCTTTGCAGTGTACTGACTGTACTCGTAATGTCGCAAACACCAGTATGATGAACATGTAGTTGTAGGACGTGCATGGCCGTTGGTAGACCTACTAAAACAAAAACTAACAAAAACCAGAAACAAAACAAACTAGTACAGTAGCTACTAGTACAATGTACCTGACACAAGTGCAGTCAGTGACCCTGGGGTCAGCAGTTCGTATTTTATAGCTGGGCATTGGGAAAAATCAAAAAATTAATGGGAAAATCCTGGTGGGTGGGTGGGTTAGAGACAATTTTGCACGAGGACGGATTTTTTAATTTTTTGATAATTACGGACGAGACCCCTAAATCCATAATAGCAGTGACCAGTTAGTACTACTCAATATACAGAGATTACTGCTCCACTCTAGGGCTTGGCGGATAATGCCGGCATAATTTTCGGCAGAAAACGCCTGTTTGGGGGGTCGAGCATTGTTTAGGACTCTTTCCCTTTCGGTGAAGACTGTATTAAATTCTAATTGTTCGAACTCTGGTGTAGTGAACTGACACTCGGAAAACAACATGCAGACATGGAACACAACTAAAAATGCAGAGAATGAAACCCGGAAAACGCAAAGGCAAACAACAACCACAACTGTCACTAATCTGGGCAAGAAGCTAACCACCATTCTCTCAAACTTGACAAACTCTCTCTCTCTCAAATCGCTGTCCTCAGCAAAACGTGCCCGCGTGCGTGCATTGGCTTGCGCCGCATGCATGTACACAACGACGTGGCATAGAGAGAAAATGCAGCGTACAGAAAATGCATGAATCATCGTAGCCATAGAGATACTAATTATGGCGACTGCCAAAGTCCGCGTGCACGTGCAGCGCGGAGTGCAGGTGCAACAAAAAGAAAAGCAATAATAATTTGAATGCAGAACAAAACAGAAACTAGCAATCTGCTGAAGTGAAAGACTAAAGAATTGGAAAACAGTGTCTGTCAAGGGGTGCTTGCACCCAGCGACAGGGTGACAGCACACCCTGTCAGCGAGAGGAAGTTTCGCCAAGTAGATCGTAGCGGAGTTGCCGCGGATGGCGATAATGCAACGGATCAAGTACTAGTAAGTACATGTACATTGCAACCAAATTAGTGTGTCAACAATTCTACTTATAATAAATTAGCACGATTCACAAGATATTCCGCTCGTGAACATGTCGTGGTACGAACACGCATAGCAATTACTGTATCGTAAAATGTGTCGACGTAGACGTAACAGATATGCACTCGTGATGTAACAGATCTAACAGACTAACAAATAAATATTACACTCGCGAAATGCATAGCAGTAATACGCACCGCACCAATTCGTAACTACAATACACTAATAGTATCAACGTGCAACATGTGACATGTGATAGTTCTGTACATCACCACCCTCCCTCACGAACAGTGATTGAGTGAGGCAATAGAGATAACATAACTTACTCAGAATCCACCTCTTGCGGAACGAGCTCATACGAACACAGCATACTCAGAATCCACGTCTTGCAGAACGAGCACAATACTAACACTAACACAGCATACTCAGAATCCACCTCTTGCAGAACGAGCACAGTACTGGTGGCTTACTCAGAATCCACCTCCAGTGGGACGAGCACATTGATTGGTCGGCGGTAGGTCTTGCCGCGGACGAGAATGTCGACCACCCGTACGTTGCCATCTTTGCCTGGGTACACTTGCAGTATTCTTGCGAGCGGCCACTTCCCTCTTGGAGTGCCAGGTTCCAAGAATAGCACTACTTCACCAACACGTACATTGCGGTGCAGATTGCGCCATCGTTGACGCAGGTTGAGCGCTGGGACGAGCTCCTTCAGCCACCTGTCCCAGACGTCCTTACTCAGTCGCTGAACTGCTTTCCAGCGATGTCTTGGATTCACGCGATCAGCTTGATCAGCCAGTTCCTCAAGTGCCAGCGACAGGTCGGCATGGCTGGTGAGGAAATGCTGTGGCGTGAGTGGGGTGAGGTCACTCGGATCTGAGCTTATCGTCGTGAGCGGCCTGGTGTTGAGGAATGCTTCCACAACTATGAACGCCGTACTCAGCTCCTCGTCTGTGCAGTCTCCGTGCTCCAGGATTCCACGCAACGCACGCTTGGCGCACTTCACCATCGACTCAAACACGCCCCCATGATGGGGCGCCTGTGGGGGGTTGAAACGCCACTCGATGTGCTCCGATGCGAGTGCAGCGCTCACTCTGCCGGAATTCAGCTGCTCGACTGCATCCCGCAACTCCTTTTCCGCAGCTACGAAATTTGTGCCGTTGTCCGACACAATCAGAGCCGGTCGACCGCGTCGCTTCACAAATCTACTCAGAGCCAGCAGGAAACCATCAGTGTCGAGGGAGTATGCCATCTCCAGGTGCACTGCTCTTGACTGGAGGCAGGTGAAGACGCACAGATAGCGCTTGGTCTTGACCCTGCCACGACCTTGCTTCGTCAGGAATGGCCCTGCGAAATCCACGCCCGCTCGGTGAAACGCACGTACAGGTTCTGCTGTTCTGAAGCTTGGCAACGGCGCCATCAACTGCTCAGCTGGCTTGGCCCACTGTAACTTGCAGCCAGGGCAGGAACGTCGGTGAGCCTTGACAGCGCCGAGACCACCAACCACCCAGAACTCGCCGTTGAGGTTTGCCAGTAAGTGGTTCTTTCCAGCCACATGCTTGCACTTCACATCCTCATGCGCAATACGTAGAGCCGTAACAGGGTGCTTGCCTGGCAGGATGATGGGTCGCCGGGCTCCACTGGGCAAATGATGAGCGGTTTTCAGGCGCCCGTTCATGCGGAGAAGCCCTGGCTTCGCGTCTCCATCCCACTCTGGCATCAGATGGCTAAGTGCATGCGCCTTGGGCAATGGTTGACCGCTGCGCTGGGCCTTGATGACGTCACTGTAAGAGTCCTGCTGAGCGTTGGCAAACCAGTGGAATTCAGCATTGCGAACTTCGCTCACTGAGAGCTCGGGCACTTCTACTGCTGGCAGGGCGTCCCTTCGCTTCAAGGCCTTGCGAGTCGGACGGCTGCCATCGCGTGCGACACTGATGCTGGATGTAGCGCTGGATGACTGCTGCGCTGTAGGGTCTGCTGGCTGAGCCTGGCGGTGTCGGCAGTTGTCCGCAAAACGTTTGCACCATGCGGTGACCCGCACAAGTCGTAGCCAGCTGCTAAAGTTGACCGGGTTGAGTCGGCTAGTTTGCTGCTCGTCCTCTGCTGGTACCGTGACTAGTGTGGCCTCAATCATCCGCTTCAACTGGCCAGGTAATTCGGCTGTCGGAACAGAGTCTGGAAGCTTGGGCCAGTCATCCTCTGGTGCGCTGGAGAGGAAGGCAGGACCGTTCTACCACAACGTGTCGTTGGCCAAGTCCTCTGCTAGTAGGCCACGCGTCGCTTTGTCAGCTGGGTTATTCTTGCCGCTGATGTGGTGCCACTGCTTGACGCTGGTCACTTCCTGGATGAGTGATACTCTGTTGCCGATGTCAACCTTGTACCGCCTGCTGTGGTTGCGGATCCAGCCAAGCACATTCATAGAGTCTGTCCAGAATGTGTGCTGGCTAATAGGTATCCCGATGGCTTGCTCCAGGTGCTGGCTCACGCGGATACCGAGTACCGCACCACGTAGCTCAAGTTGAGGGATGCTCTGTCGACGAATTGGAGCTGGCTTTGCCTTGGCCATTGCCAGAGTTACTCTGACGTTGCCGGTAGTGTCCACTGCACGCACGTATGCTGACGCGGCAATAGCTCGATCAGATGCGTCAACAAAGGTGTGAACCGACAGCTGGCTCTCTGGTGCACCTGGTGCCTTGAAGCTGCGTGGAGCCTGAACTCCTGAGAGAGCTGGCAGCTCACCGAACCAGGCTTGCCATTTCTTCATCTCTGCGCTAGGGAGTCGCTCATCCCAGCCAACACCGAGTAGACACAAGTCCTGGAAAAGGATGCGTGCCCGGATAGTGAATGGCGCGATCTGGCCTCTCGGGTCGAACACAGTCGACAGCCCGCTCAGCACTGAACGCTTCGTTGGGCTCTGCTTGGTCTGCTGGTAGCGGAAGGTGAACATGTCGGACTGTGCATGCCAGCTGACGCCGAGTGTCTTCACTGTTGGTAGGCAGCTGTGAGCATCTCGCTCACCCAAGTTTAACACCGCTTCCTTGGCACGGTCGGCCTCTGGGATGGACTCCATGACGGCTGCACTGTTCGATAACCACTTCCGCAAGTGGAACCCACCCTGCACTAACTTAGGAGACACTGCGTTTGCTGCTGGGTGTTGCACGCAGCTTCGTCGGATGCAGCCGAGCTCAGCAGGTCGTCCACATACGTGGACTTGTCGATGGCTTCCACCGCTGCTGCAGAGTACCCGTCACCAAAGTGTTCCAGGGTCTTCTTGACCGCCTTGCCTGCCAGGTAGGGGGATGCCTTTATGCCGAACACTAGCCGGTTCCACTCAAACACACAGACTTCTCCATCCACCCTCCACAGGAAACGATGGTATTTCCTGTCACTTTCTGCGAGAACGACTTGCGGGAACATTTCAGCGATGTCCGCCACCAGAGCAACTGGCTCCATACAAAAACGGAGCAGCACAGAGGATACGTCGTTTTGCAGTGCTGGACCGGTCAACATCTCGTCGTTAATCGAGACACCGTTGCACTCTGCAGCTGCGTCAAAGACAATTCTGACTTTCGTGGTACTCTTATCGTCGCGTACCACCGGAAAGTGCGGCAGATACCATTGGTCCTCTCCGTCAGCTTGCTCAGTAGGTACCATGCTGACGTAGCCTTTCTCAATATGACTGTTCATGACCTCGTGATACTGCTTCTTCACTGCTGGTCGCTTGTCCAGTGCTTTTTCCAAGGACCTCAACCGCTGCTCGGCCATGATGCGGTTGGAGGTCAGCTGAGGCTGTGACTGGCTGCTCGCCCATGGAATGGACATCGTGTAGCGCCCGTCTTCATACCGCACAGTGTCGTTGGTGTGTAACTCGGCCTGGCGATCAGCTGGCGATGGCGTCTCGACATTGGATGCTGCCGCTTCCGTGCCCACCTTTTCTGTCTCCCAGAACTTGTGAACGATCTCATCGAGCTTACTTTCTTCTTGTACGCCAGCCTCAGTGCACAGGGCGATGCAGGTACGTTGCAGTGCAGTACTGTTGTTCCCCAAGGGGCCAAAACACACCCAACCGAGTGGTGTGCGCCGGGCAATCAGTCCGCTCTCTGAGTGGCCGCTGCGCTCCTCCAGTGACGTGTGCAGCTCTGCTGCATTCAGACCGATCAGAATGCCCACTGTGGGAGACGGCAATGGCTGGAATTCGATGTTTCCTGCCCACGTGTCGCTGTTCTGGGCCCAGTCCACCGTACTCATTGGCGTTACAGCTGGCAGCACCCACGCACTAAACTGGGCCAGTCTGCCGTCTTGAGTCTGGACACCGACATTGATGTGCGGTCGGGTACCACTAACTGTCTTCCCTCCGAGTACTGTGGTCTGCAATGACTCTTGAGGACCCGTAAGTCCAAGCTCCTGGGCCACAGACTCGGTGACGTAACTCGTTGATGACGCTGAGTCGAGCAGGGCGGTCACCTGCATCTGGCGGTCCTTGTTGACTAGTGTGGCAGACACGGTCATGAACGCCATTCCACCGGACGCGCGTAGAGTCGCAGCTGGCTCTTGCAGGATGTGCAGTGCCGCACCTGCTGACGGCACGCTGGCTGTTGGCGATGCTGTGTGCTGCCTGGCTGCCTGTGTCGAACTGCTGACCGCTGTGTGTCTGGCCTTGGCGTCAGTAGTAGAGATATTAATGTGTGGCTTGTCCGATTTCCAAACATGTAACAAACTGTTATGTTTTCGTCCACACGCATCACATGGCTTAGCAGAGCAGTCATTTGAACGATGCCCTGTCTGTAGGCAATTCGTACAAACGCTGTACAGGGGCTTGACCGCTCCCCACCTCTCGCGCACCGACATCTTGCGCAGCTCAGCACATACAGCAAGGGCATGATGCCCCTGGCACACCGGGCACACCGTTGTTCGTGGCTCTGGTGCCGAGGCCGACGTTGTTCTGCTGCTAGCTGCTGGAACGGTGGCCATGGTGTGGTGGCCTTGCGTACGCCCTGTAGCCGCTTTCTCCGGCTTTTTGACCGTCAAGACGTCCCCAATGCGAGCATCGACCTGGCGCATACGATGCACTCTATCCAGCAGCCATCTGGACAGGTCATCAACGTTACCAGTGGCGTCGTCATAGCGCTCAATGTAGCGCAGCAGAAGGTTGCGGGGCAGTTTCTGTGTTACCGTTAAGTACATCTCTCTTCCCGGCATGATGTGGCCTGCCTGCATGTTTAGCAGCACGTTGCGGAGCTTGATGGCGAGCGTCTGCAGAGCGGTGGTGTCTTTGTCGTGCTGAATGCGTGGCAGTGCATACAGCTCTTTCTGCTGGCGCTCGAGCTCGCGCTGGCTGCCACCATACCACGCATCCAGCTCAGCCATTGCGGACTGGTACGCACCCTCGCCGTCCAGCAAGTCCGCTATCAGATCTTCTGCTGCTCCACCGGCCACTGCTTCGCGAAGACGAGCCATCTTGTAGTGGTCGGACACATATGGGTCCTCGTCCACCAGACGCAAAAAAACGCTGCTGCCACTTCATGTAGCTGCTCTCTTCCCCATTAAACTTTGGCAACTCCAACGGTTTTATTTGTGCCTGGCGAATGCCCTGGCGCCAACCGTCTGGTATGCCGTCTGCCCATTTCTGCACGCGGGCCATGTCGGGTGGGAGCGTCTGATGTTCGACGATTCGACGAGGCTGTGGTCTGTACGTCTGCTGCGGTTCTGACTGTTGTGGTGGCGGCTGCGGCTGAGGCATGCTCAGTGCACCCGCAACGGTTACAGGTAGCTGATTGAGCACTGGTTGCTGCCGCACTAGGTACGAGGCAGCTGCTACTGGTTGGTGCACTGAAGCGTGGTGATGGTGCACGGCTCGCTTTCCGTGCTGCACTGCCATTGTGTGCTGCACTGCAGCTCCTGGATGCCGCACAGCTGAGTGCCAGATTGGCCTTGGCTGCTGAGCCTGACTGAATGACACTGCGGAATCTTCGGAGGCCTCAGACGTGCCAGCTGACTGCCTTGCGGCTGACATTCTCCAGTCCATGTTCCGCGCGCCATCCACTGCTGCTGTATGTTCAGTCAGGCTATCATATCCCCGGGTTTCGGCACCAGCTTGCCCTGCTGGCTTGACAACGCGACCCTGGTCCACACAACTCAATGATACGCACTTTGCGGCCGGGACGACACGAGTATTGCCACATCTTTGCAAGGCATCGTCAAACTTGGCAAGTGCCTCCGCAGTCAAGCCATGCCCTCGCCGCCTCGGGGAACTCCTCTGGGACAGCTGCTCCGTTTTTAATGCTTCCTCTAACGCCAACTTTTTGGCCCAAATGTCCTTGCGGAGTTCAATCTCCCTTTTCTTTACATCTAACTCCATGGTGGCGAGCTCCTCCGCCGCTTCCAGCTCTGTAGCTTTCAGTTCGACCTTGAGCTGGGAACCGCTACTGGCCCTGGACGGGACAGCGGACACCGAGCTCCTTTTATCCGCAGCCACGGCGAGTTCGGGCTCCTCGTGTCCATATCTCAATGGTGGCACACCCTTGGTTGAGCGTTGGCTCGTACGCGGAGCTGATGCCGAGGACATGATGCTAATTTTACGTTCCACAGCACTATAACTTTACTACAATGTCTACATACTACTACACTCTACAGAACAAGCTCAGTCCGAGATCCGGCTCGAAGGACCAGTTGTTTAGGACTCTTTCCCTTTCGGTGAAGACTGTATTAAATTCTAATTGTTCGAACTCTGGTGTAGTGAACTGACACTCGGAAAACAACATGCAGACATGGAACACAACTAAAAATGCAGAGAATGAAACCCGGAAAACGCAAAGGCAAACAACAACCACAACTGTCACTAATCTGGGCAAGAAGCTAACCACCATTCTCTCAAACTTGACAAACTCTCTCTCTCAAATCGCTGTCCTCAGCAAAACGTGCCCGCGTGCGTGCATTGGCTTGCGCCGCATGCATGTACACAACGACGTGGCATAGAGAGAAAATGCAGCGTACAGAAAATGCATGAATCATCGTAGCCATAGAGATACTAATTATGGCGACTGCCAAAGTCCGCGTGCACGTGCAGCGCGGAGTGCAGGTGCAACAAAAAGAAAAGCAATAATAATTTGAATGCAGAACAAAACAGAAACTAGCAATCTGCTGAAGTGAAAGACTAAAGAATTTGAAAACAGTGTCTGTCAAGGGGTGCTTGCACCCAGCGACAGGGTGACAGCACACCCTGTCAGCGAGAGGAAGTTTCGCCAAGTAGATCGTAGCGGAGTTGCCGCGGATGGCGATAATGCAACGGATCAAGTACTAGTAAGTACATGTACATTGCAACCAAATTAGTGGCTTTGCAGTGTACTGACTGTACTCGTAATGTCGCAAACACCAGTATGATGAACATGTAGTTGTAGGACGTGCATGGCCGTTGGTAGACCTACTAAAACAAAAACTAACAAAAACCAGAAACAAAACAAACTAGTACAGTAGCTACTAGTACAATGTACCTGACACAAGTGCAGTCAGTGACCCTGGGGTCAGCAGTTCGTATTTTATAGCTGGGCATTGAGAAAAATCAAAAAATTAATGGGAAAATCCTGGTGGGTGGGTGGGTTAGAGACAATTTTGCACGAGGACGGATTTTTTTAATTTTTTGATAATTACGGACGAGACCCCTAAATCCATAATAGCAGTGACCAGTTAGTACTACTCAATATACAGAGATTACTGCTCCACTCTAGGGCTTGGCGGATAATGCCGGCATAATTTTCGTCAGAAAACGCCTGTTTGGGGGGTCGAGCATATTTCGGCAGAACGGGGGCTGAAAAAGCATTCTCTGCCATGTTAAATGACAGTTACCACGGAATTGGCGTGCGACGTTCTGCTTTTGCAGCAAATTTGCCGCGTTCTTCGACACGCAGTCCATCCATCCACCAAATGTGGCGGGAACTGTTACTTTGCGGAAGGTAGCAGCCTTGAATGGCAGGCCAGTGGCAGAAGTCTACGAGTCGTAGATCTACATAATATGGCCCAGTTGCAGCAATTTTCGACCTTCGGTGAAAAAGCCCGCTGTGTTTAAAGATTCAAATCAAATCATCTTTTGCTGCGCAAGCCGGGCCGCGGACGGGTATTCCGTGGATCACGACACCAGTGAAGTCAGACTTGAAAATGTTCGCAAAACAAGCATTTTGCAAATATACTTGGTGAGAACTGATCATAAAGACTAGAATGCCTTGTCTAGTATTTCACATGACTCATCTTTTTAGATCCTGAACCCAATTATGTGTGCCAAGTGTATTTTTACATAACTGGATTTCAGCAGAAATTTCAGCAGAAAATGCACTTTCATGAGCAGAATATTGAGCAGACCGAAAAGCAGAATGAGGGATTTCGGCGAGCATTATCCGCCTAGCCCTACTCCACTCCGTCAATTTTGAATTCTTCCTTGCAAAATAATTGAATGCTCTCTTTCGGATTTGTGAAATTGTCTCGTTGTACTACACACCACGGGATTTTTGTGTTTTCTGTGATCCATAGGTAGAAATGCTTCAATTGGGTGCACGAAGAGCATAATAATCCATAGTGTGTGTGTGTGTATGTGTGTGTTTGTTTGTGTGTGTGTGTGTGTGTGTGTGTGTGTATGTATGTATGCGTGTGCATGTGTGTGTTTGTGTGTGAATACGTGTGTGTGTGTGTGTTTGAGCGTGTGTGTATGTGTGTTTTTGTGGATGGTGTTATTTTTTACGTGTTTGTCTAGTCCGCAGATCGCTATTTGAGTCAGTTTGCAGACATTCTGACTCAACTGCAAACGATCTCCACACAACAGCAGGCAATCATCACCCGAGTGACTGCTGTGGAAGAGAAAGTGAACGGCATGGATGCATTGAGGGAGAGAGTTTCCACCATCGACACTAACCTCAGTGCCCACTCATCAACTCTCACTTCACTCAACTCCACCATGGACTCACGCTCGGCTGCAGTGGACGCACGCTTTGCTGCCCTGGAGTCACGTGCCTCCAGACAGTCGTCTAGTGCCAGTACTCAACGTCTGACGGCGGCTACCCCACACAGCCGTGACTCTATTCCCCAGTCCTCTCCATCACCACGCAGTACATCTTCTGCAACACCACCGATGATGTCATCCGGCGCTTCCTCAGCTCAAACAACGGTTAGAGTGCCCAGACAAGGGTCAGCCTCAGATCAGACTACCTTGCCCAGAAACACGTTGTCACCTTCACCATCAACAGCATCATCAGCAGCGGCAGCAGTAGTAGCTGCATCTGCACCACGGCAGGTTGGTCTACTTTTGAAAGGCTTACTTTTACAAGTACCAGTTTATGCGACGGTGTATCAAATTTCTCCTACAGTCTGTTACCCTGCATGACTGGGTGTGTAGTGGTACATGTATGACGTCATCATGTATTAGTTGAGTATAGTTTACATACACACAACACTGGTGTGTGTTCAAGTCAGAGTTTCACTATGCAGGGCAAAACCATGAGTATATATGACTAGTTATGCTGCAAATGATATTAGTTTAGTCATTTCCTTTGTTCGTTTTGCTGCCGACTCCATTGTTGTTGCCTCAATGATGAGTTGTGGTCATGGTAACGCTTGAAACTGCTTTCTCATAGACCTTCCGGAGGATTGATAGCGCTGCCCATTCTTATCAATTTTTTGTAGGGTTGTATAGTCAAAAATGTGTTCCCTCACCTTAGGGTGATGTATATCCCATCATCTACTCCTTATACGAAACATGAGGCGAATGAAAATTTGAAATCGAAGTATGAAGTGTATGACCACACAGCCAGGTTTGACATCACTACTTTCTCCCTCTATGGTTCTAGTGTTGATTGCTGTTGTTCTTACTGCTCTCCTGTATTGCAGCGTGGTTACAAAAAGATCCGCAAATCAAGGTATTCATTTGGTAGCAGGGGCAGCGGGAGAGATCAGTTTGACAGGCCTTGGGGACTAGCATCCAACAAAGCTGGTGACCTGATCATCTGTGACTGCAACAACCACAGAATAAAGGTAACTGAACTCACAGTACAATGCTATCCGACAAGTACAGTGTGTATGTAAATGTCACCCTGATGGATGACCTGCTCGGGAGGGTCTGTGTGTGCATTTGTAGAGTGTAAAAATATGGATCCCAATTGGTCAGGTTGAACATGCTCAGCGCCGTCTGAAACAGTAGTAGACAATCCCTTGGATGAATTCTTCAACATTCTAAATTTTATGTTATTGCACCATCCAGTTAACCTGTACACCCAATGAACACAAGAGCTGAGAAGTTGACATGAGCAGAATGTCATTTCTCTTGCAGATCAGTTTTTCTAAACCATCAAACTGGAGAAAGGTGATTATTGTAAATCACAAAATACTTGGAATACCTGTGACATCCCCACACCTAAATGTTTTCTTGGCCGAGCCATTCCAATTTCACATCACCACCGCAACGAGGACATTTCCATTGTGATATTGATATCTCAGACCCTGAAGGCAGCTGCTTTGCTCCAACAGAGCTCATCAGTGCTGGTTGGTGACAGTTGGTGATTCGGGTGAGGGGATAATGTTATGATAGGGTAAAACAGTCGAAATTGTGCGCTTTCTACGTCGAAGTGTGGCATGCCATAGGACACTGAGGCTATAGGTGATAACCGATAGTGCAAGTGTGCGTTACTGGGACATGCTTTCAGGTCGTCTGCAGTACTAGAATTGGTGCAAAATCAACAAACAAAGAGAGGTGCTACTAGTAGCCAATAGCCACTCATCCATACGAGTGCTGAATATCCAAACACTGCACGCTTGTATTGTCACATCCGTTAATACTGTCGGTTATCACCTAACCCCTTTGTTTGCTAGGGCATGCCACACTAGAGAGAAAGTGTGAAATTGTGAAATTCTCCCGGGCCCCTATACAACATCTGTTGTGATCTCGAACTCGTCAGTCACTGAACTGATTGTATTGTAAAGAAGACGCCAAATATAAATGGATTATTTGATGCTAGAGCCAGCAGATGGACGGTTTCTGCAATGAGCCAGAATTGCTAGAGAGAGCCTGAGTGAGAGGGCTAAAACGGGTAAAGAGGAGTACAGTTTGAGGACTACATTGCCCCTCACTCGGCTGGATTCGTAATCAAGCCGCTTCTGACACCATGTTGTGATCTCGAACTCGTCAGTCCCTGAACTGATTTTATTGTAAAGAAGACACGAACTTATAGAGGGTGAAGAAGAGTATAGCGAGATAGAGAGTGGTGGAAGGAGAGCTGCTGGACGGCTGGATAGTGTATCAACAAGCGGGCTAGGGGAAGGCTAGACAGTATTTTCTCTAGACAACAATAGGTATTGTACGAAAAGCCAGTCAATACTCAATAGTACTAAAGAGTGAAGTCAACCGCAAAACAGAAAATAGCTTCAGACAATCATGACAGGCATGATACAGATGATACAACAACATCAATCACTCATTGTATCTTAATCAACCATTATGAACAACCTCCACTGATGAGGTCTGTCACCGTGTTGGACCAAAAAGCTATCTGTAGGGTCTGAAAAGTCAATATCTCAACTACATTGTGCTGGCTGTGGTGGTGATGTGCAAGTGGAATGGGGTGGCCGACAGCACATTGGGTGTGTAGGTGTGACTGACATTTTTGGACGAGCTTTTCGCTAGATTTATATTTTTTTTACAAGATAACCACAAATCATCATGGTGCAAACGCCGGCAAAAACGCACAGATATGCACATAGCGATGGCAGCCGAAGCAGTGGAGGCGGGGCAAGAGCAGCTAAACCGACCAGGGGTATCGGCCGCAGCACTGCTCATGCGCGCCATACAGAAAAATACGAAAAAAGAAAAAATGAGCAGAAGCACTACAGAGCAAATGTGAAGTAAGGGTGGCAGCACGGTCACGGAATGTTCTTCAATGGGAGGAAACAAGTTGAGGTTCAGGCACACCATACATTGACTGCATATGCCCAGCAGCAGGTATCCGAAATCATACACGCACGCGCGCGCGCACACACACACACACACGTTCAGCCACGCACACACACACGGAAGTATTACACACACACAAACACGTACTATATACAAACACACACACTGTGACACATACAAGTACTATACACACAAACACGCACACACACACACACTATACACAAACACGCACACACACACACACTATACACAAACACGCACACACACACACACTATACACAAACACACACACACACACACACACTATACACGCACACACACACACTATACACACACACGCACACACACACACACACACACACACACACACAAACACACACACGCATGCATCCGAATGCATGCACACACACACACACACACACACACACACACACACACACACACACACACACAGATCACAGATTCACACTATAGAACTGCAACCAAATGTTTACTACATGTATGTTTGGATCTGGGCTATGTATGGGTGCATGGTTGTGTTAAAATTTGTAAATTGTATTCCTTTTTGTCAATACACTTAGATACACGGTGTTGATGGCCAGTTCAAGCAGACGACTGGTCAGGAGGGTACAAACTGTGGAGAGTTCGACTTCCCAACAGCTGTGCATGTAACAGATGATGAACGAGTGATCATTGCTGATTCTAACAACCACCGACTACAGGTATGGTCTTGGTGTTCCAATCATGTTGTAAGGATTACATGTAAACAGTAGCCTCTTTTACTTGCAAAATTGATCAACAATGCAGTAAAGCCAGCTGATCAGAAAAACTTCAAAAAGGCCCAGAGAAAGAAAAGAGAAAACCGGAGCACGGTGAGGGGCTGTCCGTAACTACATGCATATGTATTTACTTAGAGACGTCTAATAGGCGTTTCTTTCTTGACCCACCTACCCCCCCCCCCCCCCCAATGCAGATAACACCACTCATAATATACACCATACTATGCACACGTATACAGTACAGTCGACTCCACTTATATCGAACTCGCATATTAACGAATTTCGTGATATAGCGAACCCTTGTCCATGTCCCTGTTTGAAACCTTACAAAATTTGACCCTTTATAGCGAAGTTACAGCAGCGTTTTCGTTTATAACGAACCAAATCTTGTAGGGCCGTATGTACATATAAAGCAAGTGCACCTGAGTCATACTGTCATCATGGTCATGGGCTACATGTGCACCTGAACCTGAAACCAAGCCCAAGGATCCTGTTTCACACCTACAAGTCTGCTGGTAGCTGCCTGTCACTGCATGCAAGCGCATGTTTCTGGGAGTACAGAGTATGGCTGTGTATGTGTCCCTGTCTACTCTGCTGTGATGCGTGTAGTGCAGTGTAGTGTGTCTCAACGCCTACCTGTACTAGCTGTAGCACTGCTACATCATGTACATGTACACACGCGGTATGGTATGCATGCACTCTGAAATGTATTTTTTAGAAACGCCTTGCAGGCGAACCCACCACAAACGCCTGTTAGACTTTTCTAAGTAAATACATGTGTTTACAGACGACCCCTGAGTAATCAACAACATACAATTACACATACATGTAGGACTCAGTATAGAGTCCATGCACTATATGATGTCCAGCACCCTATATAGAGTCCATTGGTCCAAAATCCACTATACAGAGTCCAGAAGTCCACTCTGTTTTGATCAGCTTCATCCTGCCGCGCAATCCCCTATAAGGAGTACACTTTCTCTACAAGTCCCCTATTCACGGTCCAGGACTCACAGCATTCACGGTCCAGGACTCACAGCAGAAGTCCAGTTTATCCAGTCACGCCGTCCTCCTGTGTGTTGTGCCCGAAAAAAAACACCTTTTCAGTTTTGCTTGCCTCGTGGCAGCGCATTCCTTTCTTCACTTCAGCCATGGCTGCCAGTTCTGCTGTGCAGTTGCTGACAGTAATCTGTCTCGAGGTAACCAAGGAGGATAAGGAGACGTTCAAAATCAAATCTGGAAAGCGTCTTGTGGTTCTCTGAAGACGTTTCATCAGTGCGCGGGATGAAAGCAGAAATTGCAGAACGAGAAAAGTTCAGCACAGTTCGAATCTGACGAGTCAGGTACACTGACACTCTCTTTCGTTCGACGCCACAAGGAACCCCTGTTTGGCTGGCCATTGCTGCCAGTAAGACGTTTGAACGGTTTCATCAGAGCGAGGGATGAAAGCAGAAAGCGGAGAACGATAAAATTTCAGCACAGTTCCAAAATCTGACGAGTCAGATACACTGACACTCTCTTTCGTTCGACGCCACAAGGATACCCTGTTTGACTGGACAAGAGCTGCCTGTACCACCGTGTCAAAAGGCTGTCCAACTACATGGCAGGACGATGACTGAGGTAAGGAAGCTTTTACTCGTTTCGATTGGTCTGCTGTTCTGTCGTTATGCTTGAATTTTTTTACACTTTCAAAGAGCGTATCGCTTTTGTTTGATGTTGCTTGAATGAATGCCCTAAAAGTAATCAACCACTTCGTAATAGTCCTCAAGGACTGCAGGCGCGTACGCAGGGTCACCTCTAGGGGGGTTTCCAACTAAACCGAATTACAAACAATGTGTTCTTTTTTACCTTTTAAAAAATTTCAAAATTATGCATTGTTCGCGTTCCTTGGATCATAACTTCAGTTCTACTCACTCAATCTTCATAATCTTGGGCTTCCTGGAAGTGGAATGGTATCCACGAGAGAAAGGGAATGAGGTCGACCATGATAGCCAGGACACTGCAGGCAGGTAGCACCGCCGTTGGTGGTGGTCTGGGTGTATGGGGGTCGGGGGTGTCCCCCGGGAAAATTTTGAAATTAGGGAGCAAAATCCTGCACTCTGGGCACTTTTGGCATTGGTCCGGAACAGCCGGACCAGCTGCTACGCTGCTGCACTGTACCTGTATCCATAGAGTGCAGCAACGGTGCAAAAATGCCCCAAAGGCCCAAACGCATCCTGCTCCAGCGATTTCGTTTTTCTCGATCGCAGAGTTTCGATTGTTTTGCTGTGTACTCTTGAGAATATCACAAGTGAAGCCCCTGCAAATTTGAGCAAGTCAATGTGACGAATAGTCTCAAATTCTCGATACTCAAGTTGCACTGCGCGCTTTGGAAATTGCCGGGATCGCGGCTCAACTAACGAATGCTATATCTCAAGAACCATTGCTCGCAGCGCTTCGCGGATTGTTTCTACCGACAGCTGAGAATTTTCTATTCGACCTGGATATTTGGATCGTTGGAATTGAGCCAGATTTGACTGAGTTACGATCTGTTGAAGTTTGCATTCTTGTCAGATCAATCGCACGCCCTACCAAAATGTGCCCAAAAATGTTGCTCGTTTGGAACATTTGGGGGGTTTCCGGGCAACGGGAACCCCCCTCTGTGTACGCGCCTGGACTGCAAGGACTTTGCATCAAGATCAATCGTATACGATCGTCTAGCTATCATCAATTATTATTTTATTTCATGAGAAATGTATTTTTATCCCTGTGATAATTATGTGAACTCCACGACACTCTTCCTGTTGTAGGCTCTAGTATGATGTCAAATACAATAGGATCCACAAACGCAGTGCCAGTGTACTAGTAGTAGTAGGAGGAGGATTTCTTGTATGCCGATGACAAGAAAAAGCTTCTCAAGCTAATACATGTACTCGTATTCCATGAAGTACAAGTAACCGTTTTGATGTCACAAACATGACATTGTGTCAGTGAAACTGCCTCGTGACAACAAATCATTGCATTTCCATCTTGGGGAAGACTGACTGACGGCAACGCTGTACAGATTGTTCAAATCATCTCATCAATTTAGTTGCAGTGAAGTGAAACACTGTGTACACTACATGTATGGTGGTGTGTTTGTGCGTCTTGAGTGTGCACAAACGATCTTATTCCTCGTATTACTAATAGATTATTGTCCCCACCGTCACCTGTTCACAGGTCTTTGAGTGGATGGATTTTCATTGAGCATCACATTCGTTACTTGGTAGTTGTGTGGTCCCATGCATCATTACGGTAATAAGCGTATCCTTGTGCAATCTATTTGTTGCAGGTGTGCTGATCTTCAGAAGCTTGTGGAACTGAGTGCTACTGAACATTTGCATGGCCATGAGCAATGGTGAAGCTTGCTATTGCACTCTCAGCATGTGCTAGTATTATGCTGACTACTGCACTATGTTACTCTCTTACACTACTACATGTATGTAAACGTGCGTGCATCCGCCCACGTATGCATTCGTTTCGTATAATTATTTGTTATCCCTCTTGACTTTACGTGTAAATGGGTGGACGTTTGCATGGCTGTTGGAGTTGCGTGTGTATTGTGTCTCTACTCTTTTCTTGGTGTTTTCTTGGCGTTGTATAAGTTTGTGTGTGTGTGTGTGTGTGTGTGTGTGTGTGTGTGTGTGTGTGTGTGTGTGTGTGTGTGTGTGTGTGTGTGTGCGCGCGCGCGCGCGCGCACAATAATTTGAAAACAAATAATTAATCCTTGGCTCTCCATTATTCTTTTTCGATTCTTGGTTTTTTTCTAGGTATTTTCTTGGGGTTGTGTGGGTGTGTGCATGTGTGCGTGTGTGCGTGGACAATAATTTTGCAACACTACATGATTGAGATATTGTAATTTGCAGCGTCTGCGAAGAGACCACTTGATTTAAGGATGGTGTTTGTAGGGTTTTCGTGTAATGAAGTGGCTGCAGTGGCGCCTCAATACTTATTTTTTATCTTGAGAAGTGAATGATGTAAAGGATTAAAGGGAGAGGCCGTTTTCTGGTTAATATTCGCTGCTTACAGCAGATCCTATGTCTAATTTGGAACTCTGGATAGGGGATGCCTAATTGGCTGGACTTTATACAGGGAGTGTTGTCCACATAAAGACTCTTTATAGTTGATTTCAAAGTTTGGACACCGTACAGTTGATTTTGGACCAATGGACTCTATATAGGGGTGAAGTCAATTGGCTGGATTCTATACAGGGAGTGATGTCTATCTAAACTTTGAGCTCACAGTTGATTCCAAGTTTGGACTCTGTACAGTGGATTTTGGACCAATGGACTCTATATAGGGGTTGGACATCATATAGGGGCTGGACGCTCTACTGAGTCCAACATACATGTACATCTTACACAAACTATGTTGTCATTGGATACCCACATTATAACCCATACAGAAGTAAATACCTCTTTGTAATACAATTTTATTGAAATGGTTTTCTTGCTGCAATGATGAGCACTTACTAACTAATGGCTCATGTTGCGAGCAAAACCTGTATTTGTTGGGCAGCACCACTGTTATTTCACACTCACACTCTCCTCTTCATACATTGGTCCACACATGTTAACACCCAAACACACACTTGCACTAACATACACCCAGACACGCTCAACCACTCACCCACAGAATACACACTCAAAAACGTGAACATACCTGCATACCTGCATTAGTGCACATAGAACCACACACACTGGAAACTTGTGACATGTCATGACCAGAGGCGATAAAAGGCTTATAGAGCAGATAACAGGTATAGGTCACAGGATTGAGCCACATTGCAAGGAGATAGAAATGTGTCGCGCCTCCAGACATGTATGGCAAGCAAGATAGCAGAGTTTGGAGACGAATCATCAACAGAACAATGAAGCAGACTATCGCCATTGTTGGTGGTATTAGTCAGTATGGAGAAGCCTAATTCATGACCGTCGTTAACCACTACATTCTGCCCACCAGCCGTCTCAGACCGACAGAAGATGGGGATGTCCTTAGCCGCAGTTTGACGTCATGAGCAGCTGCATCCTATCAGGCCACCTAGAATTAATTCGTTGTTTCGGGTCACTTCACTCATCCGTACCAGGGTCTGTCGGTCGGGTTTATTTTTTATTTTATTTTATTATTAACGTCCTGGTCCATGTGCATACATTACATGTACATGTACATCGAATAGCTTTTGTCCATCTAGCCAGTCGATCAAATCTGACTGTAGTGTAGACAATCCAGCGCAGTCATTGTCCCATCAGATCCAGGTCCCCTCCAGGACCAGATCTTGGCCTCGCTGGCAAACGAGTCTGACGAGCAGCTTTCATCTTGAAAACTTCTGCAAATAGCGACAAGGTGGCGGAGCTGATGCTGTTTCAGGACAGTGCGGATCGGAGATAGAAGACAACGTCGTCACCAAGCGCTGCATCCTGTCATTTGGCTAGCCATGGCGTTTTCTGAGGTGGATATCTGGACTGCTATTATTAGGGTCGCGTGTGTACGTAGTGTAGTCTGTACATTTGCATGCACAATAAAAAAACATTATGCGGTCGGGTGAAAAAAGACGGTCGGTCGGGTGACCCGAAACAACGAATTAATTCTGGATGGCCTCACCTGTTTTTTTTTTACATGGGCCACATCTCAAACGATTATGGGGCAGCTGTCCAAACAGGAGTTGATTGGAAATCTGGGAGGTTTGGCATTCTGGCAAGGTGACCTAGCCCCCCCCCCCACCCCCCCCCCCCCCCCCCCCCCCAGGGCATTGCTGGCCAAAACATGTTGAAATGCCTGGTTTCAAGGTCAGCTGTCAGCGGATTCCAGCACTCAGTACTATACATAAGGATGGAGGCTATACAGGAAGAGTTAAGATGTTATTTGGTGCACAGGGAAAGGTTTTGTGGAAAAAACATATCACAGTTCACAAAAGGTATTGTGTGCTTCAACATTGCGCCGGCGCAATTCTCTTTTAGCGAGTAAACCGGTGTAGCAACAGGACAAAGGTAGAGAGGAATAGGGGCAAATCCTCTGTTGCCTTCCCTTTCACAAAAACAATGTTGCCGATGTCAGATGGTGTGATGTTCCTATCAGCCACAAGGAATTTTTTTATCTTGTCGACATTGATATTTAGAGGGCCCAATTAGAGCCAAACAGACACATCCGGCAACGTGCACAGACCCCACCCCACAAAAAACACACCTGAACACACATGCACACACACACACACACACCCAGACACACACACACAGACACCATTGACCATTTGACGCCCATCGCCGGAGGCGATGATAGCGATGCTACAGCAGAAGCCATAGCACCTTGTGCCGGGGGGGGGGGGGACACACACACACACATGCGCGCACGCACACACACACCAGGGTCGGATCCAGGATTTTTCCAATGGGGGTTCAAATTTTTCCCACCCTACCCACAATGACGAAATGATGAGTCATTGATGACATACACAGGTATAGGAGGGTCACACGTTCGCGTTATCGGTACAGAACGACAGCCCACATGTACTGTATATTGCATCCTGTACTTGAATATGCCAGCTATACAAATGGAACTTCATTTCCCCTATTTTCAACACTCTGTAGCTAAAACATTATTAAAGGCACGCAGCACAAGGGGAAAATTTTCAATTTCTTTGCTGCAGAATGGTGATTGGTACTTTCTCCAGCAGTTCGTCTGTAAAGATTGTCCGTAATATTGTACTCCGAGCCGCCTGACGTTGACTCCACGGTACAATAGGTTCCATAAGGCAGGCTTCCTGCATCTTTCGTGTCTCAGGCTGCGTTTACACGACAACGCTGGGGGCGAAAACGCAACGAAATCCTTTCGGATCCAGGGTTCATTTACACGGTACGCGGAGCAAAACGTAAAAGTTGTACACCAAAACGGAAGAAAACCAAAACGCTGGCCAAGGTGGAAGAATTTGAAAACGGAAATGTTCTGCCGGATAAATTTGGGTGTGTAAACAGTCGAAACGGTGTGCTGGCCTCGTTTTCCGTCACGTTTGTTTCGTTTTCGGCCGTTTACACGGATCCGACAATCCAAAAAATTGTTTTTACAATTTTCGTCATGTGACGTGTGTTGCCGTGTGCCTGTTTTCAACCATTTCTTGAGTGTGATTGGTGCTTCCACGGCAACACTTGGCCCTTTGACGAACTTTGGCGGATCCTTTGCTCTCGTGTAGACGCTTGAAAACGATACAAACGGAGACCACCTCGGATCGGCTTTGATCGTGTAAACGTACGAAAACGAAAAAAGAAATGCGGGACTGAAAACGGAAAACTGGCCGTGCGTTATCCTGTAAACGCAGCCTCAGTCATAATTGTCCCCAGTTCGGAGAAATTTTGATTATTGGATGATGGGACGGTGAATTTGAAGGTGATTTCCAAAGTTTCGCTCTTTGTTTTACCTTCGACACTAGTGGCTACACTTTTCTTCGGAGTGTCACCCAAATTCAATGACAGCTGGTCTTGAGCCTGCCTCTTTAGACGCTTGGACGAACTCTAAGACAGCTCAAAAAGCACAAGCCGCGACGACAATTACAGCACTGCACGGCCACTATTCAGAAACTAGTATTTGAAACTTACTTTCGAAGTTTCCGCAGCAGCTCAACAAATGCATGCACGTCTTTCTCCGAAGGGAACGCGTATCTGTATATTCAGTGCAGATTTACTTTACTTTGTATTATCTACGTTCAACACAACAAAGTACAATGTCATGTAGATCTACCAAGCTGCATAGCTAGCGGACCGCTCTGGCCTGGGCCGACTGGGCCATAGCATGGGGCGTGCACGTCACATGGGCATGGGTTAGTGGTCACACCCAAACTATGGTCGGAAAAATCAGGGGGGGGGGGGGGGGGTTCATTCAACCCCCCCCCCCCCCCCTGGATCCGCCCCTGCACACATACACACACACACACACACACACACACACACACACACACACACACACACACACACACACACACACATACACACCTGAACACCCCCCCCCCCCCCACACACACACACGTACGAATATACTACTTCGAAGTAGCCTTATACAAGTGTTTTTTCTACACTTTGTCATGTATAAAAACCACCTGGTTTACTAGCCTTTTTACTTAGTTTAGTTTTATAACATTCATCAGCAACTCTTATGTGTCTACGTGACTACTTAACCTTTGTTTATTGGCCGCTTACCCTTATTTCCGTAAAATCCACTGATGACTGTAGTGGTTCTACAAACGCACCAAAGACATCTTGTAACTAGCTTCGTTACTACAAATCACAAGTGTGTGGGAATACAGAGAACGACAGAGAGATCAAAGGAAAAGCCAGGCAGGCAGGTACAGTTAAAGTGCGTACGGTACAACTGGCATGTCGCACAGCGCGGCCGGATGAATGCATACATGTTACATAAGAGGATACAACGATAAACAGTGGGATGTTCATCCACTACATCTCCCCTCTGAGATTAAACAGGCTATAATAGAGAAGATGAGGAGTCCAAAGACTATTCGATAATGTAGGTATTGTTTGTAGAGCAAGTTGCAGTGAAAGAGTGATGTGCAGAGACGGCGGCAGATACGTCTCGGCACGTTGCTGAATTAGCATGACTCAATGAGGCGGTTGACAGGCTGAGGAGCTCTAGTAGAGCGACGGACTGGATCAGCTGCTGTGCCACCGTACTCAACCTCGACTGTCGGCTTCTCTGCTTCTGGCAGTGGCAGTCGGATCAAGTGACGACGATTGCGGCGAACAGTAGAGTGACCAGACTCAAAGGGGTAAGAACGATTGGACACTTGCTCTACTATCTTGCCCTCCCGTTCGAGATCGGTGATGAATACACGGTCATGAAGCTGTAGAGTCGCGAGAGGCTTAGCTGCATGCCGTTGGTCGTAGTGCAACTTCTGCTGTTCCTGGGACTGAGTTTCCGATTCCAGAATACTAGGGAGATCTGGCCATTTCGGTTCCAGCTGCTCAGTCGTTGCAGGTAGACCGGTACGGAGCTGGCGGCCATACAATAGTTGACATGGGGCATAGCCGTTGCTCAGCGGTGTCGTGCGGTAAGCCAAGAGTGCATCTTGCAGGCTTTCGGCCTTCCGCAGGAGATTCTTGGCGGTGCGAACTGCACGTTCCGCTTCGCCATTCGACTGAGGATACCGTGGACTGGAAGTGCGATGGGTGATGTCGTTTGCTGTGCAGAACTCAGTAAACGCTTCGCTGGCAAACTGAGGACCGTTGTCTGTAACCAAGAAGGTGGACGGGAAACCATGCTCGGCACAGATGCGGTGCAGATGCTTGATGACAGCAATCGAGGTTGTGGCAGTCAGCGGTACGACATCGAGGTAACGCGAGAGATAGTCAACAATGACGAGGTAAGTCGTGCCGTTCAATTCCATCAGATCTGCACCAACCGTGTGCCACGGCAGTGTTGGGCGTTGGACGGGTTGCAGTGGTTCGGTCGACTGGACGCGGTGTTTGGTGCACACTTCACACGTAGCGACCATCGTGTCGATTTGCCTTGACAAGCCTGGCCACCAAATGGAATGGCGGGCGCGAGACTTGCACTTCGTTGCACCTTGATGTCCCTCGTGGAGCTTCTCGAGCATCTCAGGCTGCAGAGAGGGTGGCATGACAATGCGGAAACCATGGTACAGCACACCTTGCTCACAGGACAGTAACTGGCGTTCATGGAAGTATGGGCGCACAGTGTCGTCGACATCACGTGGGTTGCACGGCCATCCGTGTTGGACGAAGTGGAGGACTTGCTTGAGCGTCTCATCTTGTGTGGTGGCGTCAGCAATGTCACGGGCTTTACCATCCGACATGATCTCACCGATGTGAGGTTGATGCTGATCTCGTCTTGGAGACTAGGCGTGTCGTCACAGGCGAGCGGAGCGCGAGACAGAGCATCGGCAACAACTAGCTCTTTGCCAGGGACATACACGGCGGCTGGATTTTACGTGAGCAGGCGCATCAGGAGGCGTTGACATCGCATCGGGACACGGTTCAAATCACGCGTATTGATCAGCGGGATGAGTGGTTTGTGATCCGTTTGGACAGTGAGGGACGAGTTGCCGTAAATGTAGCCGTGGAAGCGCTCACAAGCCCAGACAACAGCCAAGCACTCCTTCTCGATCTGCGCGTACTGTTGCTCAGTAGTGGTGAGGCTGCGTGAGGCAAATGCAATGGGGCGCATTCCGTCGTCATGCTCCTGCAATAGGACAGCTCCCAAGCCGTAACTGCTGGCATCAGCGCTGATGACCGTGGGCTTGGTTGGGTCAAAGAACGTGAGGCAGGGCGCATTGGTGGCAAGCTGTTTGAGCTTGTCCAGGGTCTGTTGTTGTGTAGCAGACCACTCCCATGCGGTGTCATGCCCCAGTAGAAGACGCAGTGGAGCGCTGACTTCCGAGAGATTGGGATTGAAGCGTGACATGAACGCGAACATGCCGAGAATGCGCTTCAGTTCCGTGACGTTCTTGGGCGGCTTCAGATTAGCGACGCTGGACACTCTCGCTGGGTCAGGGTGGAGACCTTTGGCGGAGAAGATGTGACCAAGGAACTTCACTTCGGCCTGACGCTTGTGACATTTCGTCATGTTCAGCGTGTCGTTGGCTTTCTGCAGGATGTCTAGTACGGCAGCTAGGTTACGGTCGTGTTCTTCTCGCGTACGGCCAGAGACAATGATATCGTCCATGTAGACGAGCACGCCGGCGAGCTGGTCCAGAAGGTTGGTGAGACGCTTCTGGAAAATCTCAGGTGCTGATGTGATGCCGAATGGCAGTCGCTTGAAGTAGAACCTGCCGAACGGCGTGATGAAGGTGGTCAAACGGGCAGAGTCGGGACTGAGTGGGACTTGCCAGAATCCGTTAGCAGTGTCCAATGTCGTGAACACAGTCGCTCCGGCCAGTGAAGACAGGGCATCTTCTAACGTTGGCAGCTGAAATGTCTCCCGCTTGACAGACGCATTAAGACGCTTCAGGTCGACACAGATGCGTACCTTGCCGTTAGGTTTGAGGACGGGCACCATAGGCGAACACCAATCTGTGGGTTCGTCGACACGCGCAATGATGTCGCCATCTTCCATGCGGTGCAGTTCTTCACGTACTTTCGAATACAGGTGATGAGGAACTCTGCGAGCTGTGAGGCAGTGATACGGTGTGGCGTCGGAAGTCAAGTGAATCTGCGCAGCAGGACCAACCATACACTCTACGAGTGGGACTGGACCTTGCACTTCAGCCAGACGCTGGACTAGACCCAGTGCTGTGCACGCAGATCGGCTGAGCAGGCTAGTGCTGGCACCATCTAGAACAAAGATGGGTATGGTAGTGGACTGGGATTTAAAGGAGCAGTGAGCCTCAAATACACCCAGGACCTGCATAGTCTGGACATTCGCTCCTCTCAGCTGAGCACTAGTAGCAGATAAGGACGGCTTGGGCTGCAGTGTATTGTATGATTGCACGGACATGGTAGAGACATCAGCTCCAGTATCTAGCTTGAACTGGACTACACTCTTTCCGATAGCTAGATCTGCCAACCAGGGTGAATCACTTACACTTTGTGCGCACGTCGTGTGGCCAACAAATAGAGAGTCCGGAGAGTCGTTCGTGACGGCAGAGGTGGACGGTTTCGATCGGCAAACTCGCGTGAAGTGGTTGCGCTTGCCACAGGCTTTGCAGCACTGGCCTCTGGCTGGGCACTGATCGCGTTGTGAGTGGTGGCTTCCACCACAGTTCGGGCACTTCGATTCGGTCGCAGGCGGCGTTGCTGCAGATTTGTAGCTACCATGCGGTCTGCTCTTCGGCATAGATCGACCACCACGGTGCGACTGGACAGCTGAGGCTGAGGCATCATCGTCTGAAATCGAGCTGGCGGCGGCCAAGCCACTGCGCGATTGGGCTGCAACCTGTTGCTGGACAGTTTCGGCGTGCCGTGCGAACGCAACAACTTTGGCGAGAGTTTGCTCGCTCTTGTTTTTCATCTGCAGCTCCCGACTCACCTGCTTGTCCAGCATGTGGGCGACGAAGCGGTCTCTGATACGCTCATCCTTCGTGCCAGCAAACTCACAATACTCTGCAGCTTTGTACAGAGCACGGACAAACTCCTCTACGGTCTGGCCGGGTTGTTGTACAAGCTGTTCAAATTTAGCCCGTTCATGAACAACATTGGTAGAGGGGCGGAAGTACGTGTCGAAAGCACTGACGACCTCGTCATATTTCTTCTTGTCGTCCTCGGATAGTCCGAGTTGGTACTCGAACAAGGAGTCGGCGTTGGGTCCGAGAGCATACAACAAAGTGGCCACCTGAGTTTCTCCCGGGTCGGAACTCAGTTTGGTGGCGGCACGAAAACGGGTGAAACGGAGTTTCCACGCGGGCCACTGGTCCGGTGAGCTGAAGTCGAAAGGCGCTGGAGGGTTGAAACGAGCCATCACCGCTCACGAGGCCAAAGACTACAGGAAAACCAATTCTGACACCATGTAGTGGTTCTACAAACGCACCAAAGACATCTTGTAACTAGCTTCGTTACTACAAATCAAAAGTGTGTGGGAATACAGAGAACGACAGAGAGATCAAAAGAAAAGCCAGGCAGGCAGGTACAGCTAAAGTGCGTACCGTACAACTGGCATGTCGCACAGCGCGGCCGGATGAATGCCTACATGTTACATAAGAGAATACAACGACAAACAGTGGGATGTGCATCCACTGCAATGACCGGAGCAGAGAATCGATTCTGGAATTACACACCCGTTTTAACTCTAAACATGTTCACTTACATGGTATTGTCTGTGGCACTTATACTGCTTATAGCGTGAATTAACCTTTTGTCTCCTCGAAAACTGGTCCAAAGAATTTATTTTCCATTTCTAAATCATCTTGAT